>NC_139223.1:91671025-92271025 GCF_055691185.1 Crinia signifera | reverse complement strand
CTTTGCTGAGTAATTCCTTTATTTTCAGAGATGTGAGAATCTGTTTACCCATAATAAAAAACGAATCAGTATAAACTGGTTTAACCATGAACTGTTATTGCATTTCTGTATTGGGAGTTACTAAGAAATCTGCAGGATCACCTAAGGACTTTGCATGATATCCTTTCATTGGCTGTGAAGAAAAACTACTTATTACTTCTGCCCCAGGCCGAAGGGTCTGATGAGACAGAGGAAAAAGCTTGTGAGGAGTTTCCAACTGTTCTTTCCAGCCAGATCAGGTATTTAATAAGAAGAACCAAAGAGATCTGTAGGAAACTAGTATAAGGAAATCACTTATTTTCTGCTTAGGGTTTCTTACCCCTGTGCAGATATTATTTTTTTGGACTGGTCACCTTCTAATATCAGTCATTTGTTAAATACCCACAGAGAATATATACCTTATTACTTACCTTTAATTTGTTCATATCCTGTTACAACCCAAACAGAAAATGTACCGGACAATCAACAAAACATAATAACCAGAGCAGTCTGAAACTTGTATGTGATCCCAGGGAACAGGTGGTGTAATTCTCACGTGATTGGAACCACACTTACTTTATGGTTCTCCTTCGAGTGCACATAACAGTTTCTTTGGAAGTCTTGGTAGAATCCACAAAATAAAATATAGTTTAAGACCGACACTTACTTCAAAATTCTATTTCGAGTGCTTAAAAAGGTATCTTTTAAATTTCTCAACACGAAAGGTAATCAGCAGTCAATATCAGAAGTATAGTAAGTTACTTTATTGTTCTTTCACGAATGCCCATAACGGTTTCTTTAGATACACTGCAAATGATGAAGTAAAATGTTTATTAAAATCCACAAACAAATGAATGACACAAAAAAAGTCCTCCAACAGAGAAAAGAAGTCCAGCTTGATAGAGAAGTCTGTCTACCCATCACATACGCTGCAGACACATGGAGGGGAGAACTGGGCGGCTTCAAAACCTCTTGTAGACAGACACAGACATGCAGCGCTGACTCCAATCTGTCAGCGTTAGCAGCAATGACATCATGTTGAAAACAAATGCTGTAGGAAACCCCTCGTGCCAACTAGCATGTAATCAACTCATGGCAACAGGCATGTAATGACCACATTGAAAACAAAAACTGTAGGAAATCACCCATGGCAACAAGCATGTACTGTACAGTAATCATTCCCCTAGGGAGTGGAGTAGTCAGGGGTCCAGACGGACCAGGTCGCTCCAGCGGCGCTGCAGGGCCCTCACCGTCCTGACCCTCCTGAAACGCTCCCTAATGGCGAGGCTTGCCCCTGGTATGCCTCTACAACCTCTCGGTTGGAGACCAGGGGCCTGTCCTGCCATGCCACCAGGATCAGGAGCTCTCCTCTACCGAAGTGCCTCGCTCTTCTGGGTGCAGCCATAATGCTCACTGTACAGAAGACAAAAATGGCAGCTGCCCACGTGCATCATGTGCGGAACAAGTGTCGCATTCTATGTGCCCGCCAGTGAGTAGAGAGTAGTTTATCACCGGCCAATCAGCTCCTACAGTAATTGTGAAGTTACTGTACTGTACATGCTTGGCTTGAAAAAATTACAGATACTGTACAGCACAGTAATGTACTGTACTATACAGTAGGAGCTGATTGACCACTGATAAAAAACAGACATTTTATCACTTCATCAAGCTTACTAAATCTACAGTACCACTGTATACATGACTGTAACTGTACTGTGTGCAAAATTAAAATGATCCCTTTACGAATCAAACGTACTGAATTTTATTTATTAATGTGTACACAATCTACAGAACAGTACAATACAATTTGCTGGACAGTACAATAGTAGCAAAGTACTTTACTGTAGCACCCTATCGTAATAGCTAGTCTGACGCAGGAGCGTCTCATTGCTAGATCGTCTGAGATGCTCCTGAGTGTCAAACAGATGGAGTGCCTCTCCGCCGGTGCCAGCATGATCCCCTCTCCGCCAAAGAGAGGGGATCATGCTGGCGCCGGTGGTGTGAGAAAGGTGCTGACTGGGCTTGCCAGGGACAGTACAGTACAGCTTACTGGACAGTACAAAAGTAGCAAAGTAAAAACCTGGACTCTGCACATGGTGCTACACCTTTGAAAAAGCTGTCAGTTTGACGGCGAAACATGTCAGAGAGCACCTGCTGATTTTAATTGGGCATCTTTGGTCTGACTCCCACCACCTCTCACTATCACAATATCGGAGACCGATTTCCCCCACTTTGCAACACCTGGGTCAAACAGCTGCAATATCCACCTGGGAACCACCACCTGCATAATAAGGATTACAAATTCCGCACCATTGTTGAGGACTCCCCGCACTCCAACAGGGGCTCTAACATCATCCTTCAGCCTGAAAAAAGAATCCAGCAAGGTTAAATGGACCCTATCCCCTTTCAGCTATACAAGAATTGACCCCAGGATTGTTCAAATACCATCGTCTCCCACCCTTGGGTGAAACGGGACTCCAGACCATAAGTATCAGACCCATTTTTCACAATTTTTTATTTTTCATACTACAATGTACATTTTTAATGTTCTGTAATATTATACATTTTGTGCAATATATTATGCTATCCATGCAATTGAGCTACCCAGTGCAATTGCACACTGATTGAGGAATTTATTTTATAAATAAATTTTTCATGTTGATAGAAACTGATTGTAAAACCAATTATTGCTCTTAGCGCTCCACCCGCCCTTCTTTTTCCAGTAGCAAAGTACATACTTTACTGTAGTTCCTGCGCTTCATGCACGCGGTGCTGCACAAATTTCATGCATGCGCAATGAGGATTTCAAAAAGTGACATCTGATGGATGATCACTGGTATTGCACTCATCCGGAGACGTCGCTGCAATTTGCCAGGCTTTTAAAATGTATTGCGTGGTCTGCCATGGAGGGCTGGCGGTACAATCGCCATAGGTAGAAAGGATGAGCAGGGCTACATCTGTATACGGCAATTTATAGTGCATAATACAACGCAAAAAATATTGTACTAAAAATACTAGTACCAAGTAGATCATGCCTGAGTCGGGACCAGCAAGGGGATGCGGACCGACAATTCAGGAATCCAGTGGCATAGCATAATGATGCATACAGTAAACCATACCAATGGACTTCAAAACTATATAATTTAAGGATATATTTTACAAAAATGTATAGAGTACTTAGGCTTTTAAGGATATAGAGGGGTTTTACATTTTTTTAAGGATTATTATTAGCTGAAGGTTACAGCAGTGTCTATATATATGAGGTGTAAAAATATAGATGAATAATAATTATTTCCTAGACATGCAGCTGATCCCCAGGTGCTCATTGAGACCTCTTGACGATATAGTATCTAAGCGGAATATCCACCCAGTTTAACATTTTAAAAGCTGAAGACCCCTATTTCCACCCCTGATATTAAGGGGGATATGATCAATCATCCTGTACTGGAGGGATTGTAAAGAATGTTTCATAGCCACAAAATGTTTTGGTACTGGAAGATCACATTTTCCACCAGACAATGCTGCCTGTATGGTGGAATGGTGGGTGGTTAGTCTTTCATTAAACAACCTTTCGGTCTTGCTGATACATGACAAGCCATAGGTGCAAATCAACTGTTATACCACCTTCCTAGATTCACAGCTAAAGGTGTGTCTAATGGTGAAGTTTGTACCCCGATGTGGATGATAAAAAACATTAACAGGTATCATACAAGTACAAACTGTACAGGTGCACCTGATACAGCCACAGGGAGGAGGTTTTGCAGGACAGCTAAAACTAGTGATATCAGTTTTAACAAGCATGTCACGCAAATTAGGGGCCCTTTGATAACATGCCATCAATTTAGTATCGGGGATGTTAATATCACGGTCACTGCTCACAATTGGCCACAATTTCTTTGAGACTTTGTTAATCACAGGGCTTAGTGACCCAAGGTATGATCTTGGGTTAGACAGGTGAGTACTTTGTTGTTCACAGGTAATGAGTGAAGCCCGTTATTTGGCTAAGAGCAGATCATATCTGTTGTACCCACTCTCCATAAATTTATCCATAAGCACCTCAATTTGCTCATCTGCTGCTAACAGATCTGATACGATGCGCTTGATGCGCACCATCTGGGAATAGGGTAAGCCCTTGATTAAACTTGATGGATGAGAACTAGTACCATGAAGTAAATTATTTCTATCCATCTCCTTCTGAAACAGAGACATCGAGATAGAACCATTCGCAAGATGCAAAGCAACATCCAATAAGTTAATGGTGTGTTGACTATATGACATAGTGAATTTCACCAGGTTCTCACAGGCATTATGACTGTCAACGTGCTTTTTCAGATCGGTAATGGGCCCTGCCCAACCAATGAGCAGGTCGTCAATATACAGTACCTGCGGTAAAATACAATTCTGGCTGCCATCTCAGGATGATTGAAAAATATATGTTGTTCAACAGAGAACATATATATGTTGGCATATGCCGGTGCGGTGTTTGAGCCCATTGAACATCCATAGCTTTCTCATGCACCCCAAATTAGCTCCTTTATCTGAAACATGTGACAGCTGCCCCATTAACACTAATTTAGGAGTTGTGTTGGTGATTGTCTCACCTTTAAAAGCATAAGGTAGTTGGCAGGTGAGCTCTAAACCAGAAAATTAAACACATGTTAATTTTAGCAATGATGTGTCAGCAGTTGCCAGGTTCTTAAAAGACCAATTGTCAAGTGTTAACAGTACATTAACTAGATAGTAGTAGGCCCCATAGCAAAAGTTTGAAAGGCTCCCTATGTACCAGGAAATGTGGAAAAATGTAGTAGCACATGTTATTATGAAATGTAATGTGAGCCGCTCTCAGCTGTGGGCCCCATAGCAGTTGCACTCCCTGCACATATGGTAGTTACCAGTGGTGTAGCTAGGTGCCACAGTGCCCAGAGCAAAGGCATGTTTCTCACCCCCCCCCCCAATTTGTAGTAGGCGGGGCTCTTGCGCTGCAAAAAGGGGGCGCGGTCTAACTTTGTACCACATGCTGTAATGCCAATTACACATAAGGTGACACATGATGCACATTACATACTATATAACAAACCATAATGCCCATTACATTCTATATATCAAACCATAATGCCCATTACACATCTGACGCATAAGTGCCACTTACAGTACCTACAAACTCATTGCTAGGAACTTCATGCTCGATGCCAAGGGGCTTCATGCTCGATGCCAAAGTGGACTGAAATAGCTTGTTGCCAAGGTGGACTGCAATAGCTCATTGCCAAGGGGGGCTGAAATAGCTCGTTGCCATATATATATATATATATATATATATATATATATATATACACACATTATGAAACTTAATGCCACTTACACTATATGACATACACACCTATCCATTCTATCCCTATCCAGTAGGGAATTGATAGAGAAAAGCATGGCAGTAGGGAGCAATGAGAGAGAGATATGTAGGGGGATGATAGTGAGATGCAGGGAGGGGGTGGAAAGATTCTGGGGTGGTAGAGAGGGGGGAGAGAGACACAGGGCAGTAGGAATGTTGTGGTGAGACTCAGGGCAGTGGGTAGGAGATTGTGAGATGCAGGGCGGCATGGAGGGGGTAGAGAGACACAGTGTGGTAGGGAGGGGGCACATAGACGTAGGGAGGGGGTAGAGAGACGCAGGGAGGGGATAGAGAGATGCAGGGCAGCACAGAGGGAGTAGAGAGATGGGTAATGGCATGGAGGGGGTAGAGAGGCGCAGGGTGGCACAGAGGGGGTAGAGAGCTGTGTAATGGCACATAGAGGGTAGAGAGACACGGTGGTAGGGAGGGGACACATAGATGTAGAGAGGGGGTACAGAGATGCAGCGAGGGGGTAGAGAGATGCAGGGTGGCACAGAGGGGGTAGAGAGAAGGGTAAAGGCATGGAGGGGCTTGAGAGACGCAGGGCGGAACAGAGGAGGTAGAGAGATGGGTAATGGCACAGAGGGGGTAGAGAGACGCAGGGCAGCACAGAGGGGGTAGCGAGATGGGTAATGGCACGGAGGGGGTAGAGAGACGGGGTGGCACAGAGAGGGTAGAGAGATCTGTAATGGCACGGAGGGGGTAGAGAGACGCAGGGCAGCACAGAGGGGGTAGAGAGCTGTGGAATGGCACGGAAGGGATAGAGAGAGATGCAGGGGGTAGGGCGGGGACACAGACTTTGGGAGGGGCTACATAAATGCAAACACAGGGTCTGACAAAATGACCCCTCATGAGATGTGGCAATCTGCACTGGCACAGCAATGTCACTTTAGCTGTGCTGCAGAGCAGACATCACCCTCTGCAGCCAATTCTCCCACCAAAAGAATAAACAACAAAGTAGGGCTCACCAGTGGCCCGCTTGGTGTTCCTTTTCCCTCCTGGGTTAAGCTGCTGCTGCTAGCCTGAAGGCTGTGCATGTGATCCATGGGCACCGGTGGCAGAACAAACTGCAGCTGGGACATAATAAACAAGCAGTTCATGGGTTGGCGAGCGCCGGGAGACTGACTGCACCCTGTGACCAATCGGCTCCCGGAAGCTCATGCTGTCCTGCCAGAGCCACTCTCCCTGTCACCTGATGGGCGCTGCATTGCAGCAGCGCTGAGAGAGCAGAGCAGCACCTACAAGGCGCTCCCTGTAGACCCTGATGGCGCTTGCTCCCCCAGCACCCGCGGGGGGGGGGGGGGACTGCTGCAAGCTGCAGCGGGGGTCTGCTGCAAGGGCTCAGCGACCCCGCTCTGATGAGATCCGATCGGGAGGGGGTGACGATTGGCCGCGGACCTGCTCTGAGGACAGACAGGCTCTCTGCCCGGCTGTCACTTCACCCTGGCTGACAGCGAGTGGGCGGGGGAGAGAGTGGGGAGCGGGCTGCAGGCACTCCGGGTGCCAGGATATCAAAGGGCGCCCGGAGCGCGAGCTCCGCCGGCTCCGCCCTCCCTAGGCCTCTGGTAGTTACGCCCTATATATATAAATACAACAAGACGTGGTGCTCCTCAATAACAAATAGTCCAGTCCAAAAGAAGAAGGCAATCTAACACAGATTCATCCAGAAAGTGTATTGTATTGGCATGAACTAAGTACTTTCAGGGGGTTCGCAGCCCCACCCTCAGTGTAACAGCCACTCAATAATATGACCAATATGAACAAACAATCCCCTCACATACACCTAATATAAATACTGTATGTCCACCTTCCAGTAAGGACAGACCTGCATTCCAGACTATTGACTTCCATGTTCCACCATGCAGCTGGGCTCCAAACCCCATGACTAATGGATAGGGCTTGAACGGCATTGGGTCCTTCCCCATGGCCGTAACCAGCCTAGAGCTGAAAGAGCCAGTCCTGGTTTTAAAAATTCACGAGGCAAACAATATAGTGGATCCCCAGAATTTGTAATACCAGCACCAGGCTAAAGTTTTTGGTTCTCAAAATACGTGGGACAAAATGAATAGGGGTCCCCTGTCTTTTGAGAACCAGCACTGGGCCCAACCAGCCAGCAGGGTAATTGCACAGCTGGAGGAAACTTATAAATAATGTCCCATGGTCAAAACATTACAAACATGACTTGTCATCCTAGACAGGGACTCTGGGGGAGTGGGAAGCCTCAAGTAAAGGGGTTCCCCCTACAGGAGTAACCCTGCCCGGGCTGAAGCCCAGGGCTGTCCCCAGTGCCCCATGACGATGGGCACCGGTGTAAAAAAGTAACTATTGGGTTCTGCTGTGGAACAAGCCTCCCCATATACTGGGACTTCAAGAACCACAAGTCCAAACATGCGGGGCATTAATGGCCATGCTGGGACTCCGCAAAACCAATAGGCAAAAAAGCCACACACACCAAAAGTATCAATTTATTGGACACACACACCCTATACATACTATACTTATCTACCTTGACACAAAGGTTTAGGTCCCCTTGTCCAGTCAAAATTCTGACCACTAACACAGCCAATATCCCGATCATCCTCCCACCCACGTGCATGATGGATTTAACAGCCAACAAATCAAAGACCAGCACTGCAACCTTTCACACCCATAAATATCATTGACCATAGACCATTGGTAACCCTTGAAAAAGGCCTGATTGGCTGAAACGCGTTGGAATTTTACAGACCACCAATCACCTATCTCATATGCACCTCGATCATCTGCTGGAGTCTCCTCCGGACTGGAAGTTAAACGCATAGATGCTAACACGCTGACCCAGTCAGCTGAACTCTCGTGAGAACGACAACCCAGAAGTTGCGTTGGGCAGCGTCTGTGGAGCCGGGCAGGTCCGTGCCACTCTGCGGACACCTGTGCTGATGATTGACACACCATCACTGCAAATCAGCACCAGGATCATCAGTGGGTAAGCGTGGTCAGCGGGACGCCGCTCACTGCCCTTGTATTTCCATTAACTGACTTATCGTTGCATACAGCAACCGGACATTGGATCCACTCCTATTGACTTTTACCCCAAGTACTTGCATCATACCACCATCATCATCCCCATCTCCCAGTGCTTAATAGCACCAATACCCTTTCCCCTGCCCAACCAGAGACCGTTGCGGTCACCTGTGATTTAGGGATCTATGGTTCAAAGGGGTCCCTAAAAGATACCCTTAAGCCTTAGCCCCAAGGCCACGCAGAGTGATACCCCTCTGGCTTATTCCTGTGAGCTAACCAGGACTACATTTCTGTCTTCTCTCTCATTCCAAACTCATCACCTCTCATTTACTACACCTAATAGGTAAGCACTTTGTATTTCCAATTCTCTACAGTCAAAATTCTGTATGGTTTATCTTTAGAAGGAAAATATACTTACAAGTTCCTATGGTAAGGATCGGTCCTTCTTTCTCTGTAGCATCCACTTACTTGTAAAAAAAAAAATTACTTATATGTTAGTTGGGTGCCCACTAAGCTATTTGCTTAGTTTTCTGCGTCTCCTCGCTGTGCTCGCTAAGCTCACCACGGTTCGGCCTTGGAGGCTCGCTGCGCTCGCCACACTATATAAAATCAACTCCATGCCATCATGGATAGTGGGGGTATGAGCGTACTAACTATAGTGGGTGCCCAACTAACATATAAGTACCAAAAAAAATGACTTGTAATGAGTACCCACGGACTAACTTTAGAATGTAAGCTCTAGGAAGCAGAGCCCTCTCTCCTCAAGTGCTTTTCTTAGAAAATATCTCTGCCACTGTTTTAATTGCATCAGTGTCCGCTGCTGCAACTGTATTTTTTATTTACCATGTACAGTACTTGTCCTCATTTGAATTTGTATTGTAAATCACTATTTACTTGTTTTGTTCTTTTGCTCATCTATGTATTGCCAGGCACTGCGGAACCCTTGTGGCGCCATATAAATAAACAATAATAATAATGCTAACGGCAGAAGCTCCAAATGTAATGTTTACATTTGGTGCTTCTCCCCCCCGAAGTGCGCTATTGGCCACCTAGTGGCCAACGAGGAGCCCATTGCCATTACCCTGCTGGCTGGTTGGGCCTAGTGCTGTTCTAAAAATATGGGGGACCCCTATTCCCCCTATTTAGTTCCCTGTATTTTGGGAAGGAGGACCAACCCTTGAGCGCGGTGCTGGTTTTAAAAAGTCTGGGGATCCCCTATGTCATCTATCCCATGATTTTTTTTTTAAACCACGACTGGCTTTTTGAGATTGGTACTCAATACATTCGTTTGGGGGATCTCACACTGTTTTTTTTTTTTATATTTATTTATTTTGAACCCAAATATGCCTAGAAAATGAGTTGTGTTTTCCAGGCATATTTTGGCGGCAATTATCGGCCATATATTACATATGGCTGGTTAGTATATTAGGAATCACCATTTGAATGAATGGTGATTCCCAGTCGTATTCTTTCGATGGCATATGCATTCATATTCCTGTTAGTAAATTTCCTCACTGTGGTTATATAGTAACAAAAATGTCTCCGTCCAGGAAACAAAAACCTATTAAATAAAAAAATCCAGGTAGGCAATCAAAAACCAGGGCATTTACACATTAAACATATTACATTATACAAGGCTATAATCGTGTCATTAAACCTTTGGGTTTGATAGTGTCCAAACTTAGAATCCACTGAGATTCGCTGATCAAGAGAGCCTTCACTCTATCTCCACCCTTCAGATTGCTAAGAATATGATAAATTATGAAATATTTGAAGGACTCCAGGGAATTTCCAAAGGACTTATAATGTATAGGGACCGGCTGGTGCACTTACTGACCTCTCCAAATTTGGCTAATAGCAGATCTGTGGACAACCAATCTTTCTTTAAATTTCCTAGTGGTCTTCCCTACATAGAACAGGCCACCCAGGCAAGTGATGACATAAACCACATGTGTACATGTGTAGGTTAGCAAAGAAGGCTTGTCATATCTCATCACAATGTGGATGTTTACCATCAATGCATGAAATAAAAGAAGTCCTTCAATAATGATCCTTTTTCATTTCCCATTTAATTTTTAAAGATGTAACACATTTAAATATAATAATTCAACACAATTGTTACAACTGTAGCATCCCGGTGGTTTGACATAACCATTTGGGGGAATATGAGGATGTCTGTTAGTAACATCAGCCCCTACTAACCTCTCTTGGAGGTTTCTGCCCATAGTGTACTGTAAGCCAAGAAAGGTTTGCAATTCCTAAAGTCTGGAAGTTCTTTGTCAGTCCCTACTATGGACCAAAGGGCCTTATTGGCATGTCGTTCTATGTAGTGAAAATTCATTAACCCAAGGGATAATGCCTTGGCTTTCGTTGGTTTAAATAGTTCCACAGGACTAATTTCTAAAACATGTTGTTTCAAGGATAGTAAGTTATGACATCCATATCTCTATACACACACACACACACACACACACACACACACACACACACACACACAATAGCAGAAAATGTGTCAACACTGCAGGAGAAATAAAATGTAACTTCAAAAGAGATTTCTGCATTGCCCATCAATGCATGAAATAAAAGAAGTCCTTCAATAATGATCCTTTTTCATTTCCCATTTAATTTTTAAAGATGTAACACATTTAAATATAATAATTCAACCAGCAATTGTTTCAATAAAAATCTTTAGCCCACAGTGTTATAGATAAAACAAAACAAGTTATTTCTGGTATTGACATAAAAGACCATACTGTACATCAGGGCAGGATTAAGGGGGGCTCAGGGGGGTCAGTACCCCTATCCACCCTCTATCTAGGGCCCCCCTGTGGCTGGCATGTATTCTCCCAAAATATTATTTTTAGCTAAAGATTTTGTGCAGGGTAGTGCTGCAGCTTCATCTAACGTGATAATGGTTAATTGTGCTGAGCATCGGGAGCTGAGGCACACTGGGAGTTGACTGAGTCCCATAAGACTTTGC
Source organism: Crinia signifera (assembly GCF_055691185.1). Taxonomy (NCBI): domain Eukaryota; kingdom Metazoa; phylum Chordata; class Amphibia; order Anura; family Myobatrachidae; genus Crinia; species Crinia signifera. The sequence continues at coordinate 92,259,638 of NC_139223.1, read as the reverse complement.
ACAAGAGGTCAGAGGCTGAAAGACTTGTGCTGAGCTTTGATTGGTGGAGCTCATCACATGCTTCTCAGGCCCATGGAAGACAGCAGCAGCCTCATCATGGAAGGGGTTTTAATCAGAGGCAGTGCTGAGACTGTGAGGTCTCCAACAGAGCAAGGCACAGAGGGACAAAAACAGCATTTTCATGTGGTGTATATATCCCCTCCCCTGCAGTTAACCATTATGGGCACTTCCCCATTAGAGCTTTCAGATTATCAGCCTGTTGTACATTCTAGATCCCACAAGACATCTTATACCAGCAAGTCTGTACATACTCTCCCACTTCATTTTTCCCTATTATTTCTGACCACCTCCAGTTGAAGACCACATATATTATGGGTACAACTCTCTGATAATAATGCCCTGGATAGTATGCTTACCCATGGGGTTTACATGTAATCTCCCAACAATTTTGGTGATTACATGTACTCCCTTGGTGCAATGTTCCTACCTTTGCTTTATAACATGTCCTTAAATTTGAACTTGCCTCCTAGCTTATTTGAACTAGTCAGTGACATATGTATGATCTACATGCAAGGCTTTGCTGGTTATATTGTCATTTGTTTTTATCTGCTATTTTAGCAAATCTTTGGACTTTAAGTTTATACATGCCTTTACTCTGTGTTTTGACAGTATAATATTCTCTTGTGCAGTTTGGGCTAGTAATGACAAGAGGGAGAAGGCCCTTCATGTCTGAAGTGACCCGGGCCACCCAAAGGCTTATTCTGACGCTTTCCAATGCTTCCCACTGACTCCAATATTGGCAGTGGTGGGGACCAGGTGGGGTGACACAAATGTATAAACACAAATGTATAAACACTTGCTGATGGTAGTGGGGAGTGAACGGGGAACATGCTGCAGCATGGTTGTTCCTACTGAGGAACCCAGTTGCTTGTAAATGTTCAGATGAGGGAGGGGGTCATTAACAATGCAAGTTATGTTCACAATAGTGCATGTGCACACTAGACAAAATAGTAAAAGATATCACTTAGAAGGGCCCACATATGACTTGTAAACCCCCTTCTTCCCATGATATCTGTGATCTGCACTGCAGGGCAAAGGCAGCAGCCAACACTGATAATTACCAGCAGTTAGGTAAACTTACAAAGTTTATCTAAGAGTTTCTCAGCTTTTTTCCTTTTAATGAAACCAGCTATACCCTGCATAGCCTGCCTAGGAATAAGTTGGTGCTTGTGGGAGGCTGCTGCTTCTGCTGGTGTTGGACCATCACAGTCATATAGTTCTTAATTTGTCCTGTGGACAGTGTGTACAATCACATTTCTAAATGAGGACAATAATGACACTTTTTTTAAATGTCTTTGTACAGTCTGGAAATTGTTTGTCTAATGAAATGGAATCTCGAGCAGGGAGACAGTATGTCAATCAACTGTACTATTGGCAGATATTGGATGCATGTCTAACACCAGCATAGTTGTTATGGCCTCAGTAATCTGCTTTGCAACTGTGTGACTGCTGTCCTACTTCCTTTTTCTTGTTCCTTGCAAATATTATAATTTTAGGTGATAAGGTGAATTCAGCGGTTGATGTCTTTTTCAAACTCATAAACTATGTCACTATGAGTCAGTCATGCCTATGACATTGACTACCGCAGGGGCAAACGCAGGGTTTTCAGAAGGGAGTTTCCAGAGGGGCGGAGCAAAGCACCGAGATGGACACTTAGGTGACCCAGTATATAGAAAAGTAGAGACAAGCTACTAGTGTCCATCAAAGGAGGAGAGTCCCGGCTTTTGGAATATAGCCTTAGCAAAACTGCAAGTCAGACAGAACCTGAAATATCTGACTGGGAATAGCAATTAAAAGGCTTGGATGGGGACTACTGCTTTGAAGTCAGTTATCTCCGGTTCCCACAGGCCGGTTTTTAAAATTCTTATATCCATGGAAAGAGGGGACCCTCAGCTTTCAGGCTAGGGTCCTTAGACTCCTGAAGGGGTTTCTGGGTACTCAGAACCCCCCCTTCGTGCGCTACTGTACCGGACTACTTTTGATCCTGATTGAGGGGACAAATAACTATAGGAGGTGTTGGTGACGTGGATTGCATGCGCTTGGATACAACAGTGAAAAGGGAACTAGGAGTTTCTGGACTGAATAAACTTTTAGCCAAAGTTTCTGAATTCGATAATAACTTTTGAGTTTTGATGAATGCACTGCAAGTGACGTATAAGGGAAGATTTTACTTTCTAGGTGGTTGATGTCCTTTACAAAGGCTACATATGGTTTGACAATTGTAGTCTGGGGTTGGTTACAAAATAAATAATTCCAGACAGAAGAGGTGAATTAATGGGTCTTGTGCTCAGGCAAGACAATGGGCTTTTTCATCCCATTGGCAACAACTGTCTCCACTATTGCCTTATTTAAACAAACCACATCCTTTCTACTTTACTCTAGACTGCAATCACCACATTATTTGTAATTTCTTATAGGTGTAACCTAGACTACCCAGGGAAATCCTACGCATTGCTTCCAAGATGTTGCCTCACTGGTATCTTCTTAGATTAACACAAACAATCTGGTGGGATTTATTATTCAAAATGCCTGCACCAATCCTGCATTTTGCCTTATCTCAAGGTTTTATCTTATGTTTACCTATTGTAGTACTACCCAAATCCTATGTATCATGTGCATTGTTTTGATGTGTGAAAAGCACCTTGAGTCCTGTTGGAGAAAGTGTTCTATATAAATACAATTTACTAACTTAACATCATCCCCATCATCAGAATCCTCACCATCAACATTCTCATTAGTGCCAACTTCACCAATTTCCTCTTTATCCTATTGTACTTCTACAGTGACATCCTCAATCTTAATGTTAGCATGTTGACTGGCACTGCTCCTCACAAAACTTGCATAGGACATACAAATGGTGGAAGAAGGCTTCTCTTCCCCTACAGTCGGGTCAGGCATATACATTGCTACCGTAGACACACATGTCTCTCTGCGGACACAGTTTGTTCCTGTGCTTTAACACGCTTATTTTTAAAAAAAATTCGAGAGGGAAAAGGGCTTCAATCTTCATGAGAAGCTGAACTACCAGTCATGAACATAGGCCAAGGCCTTCGCCTTTCCTTGCCACTTCGTGTTGTAAATGGCATATTGCCAATTTTGGCGTGGTATGGTGCTCCCACAGGGGGATCACAATTAGAGATGTGCACCGGCCACTTTTCGGGTTTTGGGTTCTGATTACCTTGAGGTTTTGGGTTCTAATGGGTTTTGGCAAAACACCTCCTAAGTGTTTTGTGTTTGGATTTTTTGGGGTTTTGGGTTCTGATTTTTTTGTTAAAAATGCATAAAAACAGCTAAAATCGCAGAATTTGGTGGTTTTTTTTGCTCCTACGCTATATTGACCTCAATAACATTCATTTACACTAATTTCCAGTGTATTCTGAACACCTGACACCTCACAATATTGTTTTTATTGCCAAAGTTTGCACTGAGGTAGCTGGATAACTATGCTAAGCCACACAAGTGTGTGGCACAAACACGTGGCTCATGTAAGAGTGGCACTGCAGCGGCAGACATGATGGCAGTCTAAAAAAATAGGCCCATAAAAGATACCTATCTGGCTTGATCATGCACTGTTTACCATGTGCAGCCAAGGAGCGGTGGGCATTTTGTGCAGCACAGAGTTTGTCTGCAAGTGTGTAACTGTTTTGATCACTTTAACATCCAACAAGACCCCTATCTGGCTTGATTGTGTGATAATGTAATCTGATTGTTTAATTTTGTGATTATTATTCATTTATTATTACCAGTCGTCTCTTAAATCATTGCCTAATGGGTGTAGGGGAGTGGGCTAATCAATTTTAAGGTGGCAGATGGAAGATGTAATGTAATGTAAACCATCACTAGCATTGGTTGCAGCAGTGGCAGTAACTGATGGACCCGGCTGTGCAGATAAGGAGGATGCTGACAGCGATGATGTCAAAGGGAGAGCCAGCGAACTGTTGCTCCATGCAGCGCTGGAAAACTTCGCTGCCCGTGGTGATGCCATAGGGCATGCGTAGGAAGATGTAGCACCCAATAGGGGTCATGAAGGCAGTAAGCATGGAAGAGGCTCTGTCCAGAGGGATCTGCCAAAACCCACACTTGGCATTCAGGGTGCTAAAGACCATTGCACCTGGCATGTCAGTGATCACCTGCTCGATGGGGCAGAGTGTGTATCTGTTTTGGTCAGTTTAATATTTCATAAGACCCCTATCTGTCTTGATTGTGATTATGATTATTTATAATTAATTTCATCTGATTTTTAATTTGGTGATTAGTAATACTATTCATTTATTATTTATTATTACCATTCGTCTCGTCAATCATTGCCTAATGGGTGGAGGGGAGGGGGCTAATCAATGACTAGGTGGCAGCTGGAAGAGTTCTATCTGGCTGCGACTTCTGTAACTCTATTGATCGCTAGGGTGGATTCAGGTGATCTGGCTCGCTAGGCGGGTGTTCCCTTTGCTCACTGCTTCACATGCGTCCCTCGTGAAGCTGCGCGCTCTGTCGAGGAGGATGTCCTTTGCCGGTAGAGAAGTACTGACCTTCTCTCAAGGTGTTACGACTCGTAGCTGCACTCCCCTGCTACAACCTCAAAACAAGCACCAAGACCCCTATCTGGCTTGATTGTGCACTGTTTACACAGTGCAGCCGAGGAGCAGTGGGCGATTGGTGCAGCAATCAGTGGAATGCAAAGAGTTATATGCATTTCAAAGACAAGTCCCTCATACAAATGACTCTCAGCAGTGGGCACCAGACCAGACAGGTAAAAAAAAATTTAGCCGCCCAAAAAGAAGTGTAATTGCAGCCGTCCCCAAAGAAGTTTAATTGCAGCCGCCCTCAAAAAAGTTTAGCCGCCCCCAAAGAAGTTTAATTGCAGCTGCACAAAAATAATTTTCATTGCAGCCTCCCTCAAAAAAGTTTAGCCGCCCCCAAAGAAGTTTAATTGCAGCCGCCCCCAAAGAAGTTTAATTGCAGCCGCCCAAAAAGAAGTGTAATTGCAGCCGTCCCCAAAGAAGTTTAATTGCAGCCGCCCTCAAAAAAGTTTAGCCGCCCCCAAAGAAGTTTAATTGCAGCCGCACAAAAAGAATTTTCATTGCAGCCTCCCTCAAAAAAGTTTAGCCGCCCCCAAATAAGTTTAATTGCAGCCGCCCCCAAAGAAGTTTAATTGCAGCCGTCCCCAAAGAAGTTTAATTGCAGCCGCCCTCAAAAAAGTTTAGCCGCCCAAAAAGAAGTGTAATTGCAGCCTTCCTGCACCAGCCCTGACTCCCCCAGGTCAGGGAGATCACATTCTCACCCATGAAGATTGTGATGGTGACACAAATCCAAAAGAGGACAGAGAACAATCTCTTGCACACGAGACCACTGTGCTGGATACAAGACAGACCAGAGTCCACCTAAAGGTGTCGGCTAGTACAGCATCCCTAAAAGTTTCAAGGCTCCAAAAAAAAAGACTGCAGTGGCAGACTCCCAAATTAATACAGGGTGAGAGCTGCAACCAGCAGTGGGCGATTGGTGCAGCAATCAAGTGGAATGCAAACAGTTGTATGCATTTAAAAGACAAGTCCCTCATACGAATGACTCCCAGCAGTGGGCACCAGACCAGACAGGTAAAGAAAAGTTTAGCCACCCAAAAAGAAGTGTAATTGCAGCCGCCCCCAAAGAAGTGTAATTGCAGCCGCCCCCAAAGAAGTTTAATTGCCTCTCAGCAGTGGGCACCAGACCAGACAGGTAGATGAGGCAGTACTAGTTGTGTGTGTATCTGTTTTGGTCAGTTTAATATTTAACAAGACCCCTATCTGGCTTGATTCTGGTTATGATTGATTGATTATTAATTCATTTTATGATGTGATTGATTCATGGTCGAAACCCCGTTTAACAACCTGGTTGATCCTGACCCTGATGTGCAGTTGGTCTCTGTGATAAAAGATCCCAATCTCAAATGGCAGGCTTAACAATCTAGGATAGCCATATTTAAAAAAAATGTGTGGCAGCCCACTACAGGATACCCCCTGTGCCCCCAAAGAAGTGTAATTGCAGCCGCCCCCAAAGAAGTGTAATTGCAGTCGCCCAAAAAAAAGTGTAATTGAGCCTTCCTGCCCCAGCCCTGACTCCCCCAGGTCAGGGAGATCACATTCTCACCCATGAATGTGCAGCAATCAGTGGAATGCAAAGAGTTATATGCATTTCAAGACAAGTCCCTCATTAAAAAATGAGTCTCAGCAGTGGGCACCAGACCAGACAGGTAAAAAAAAGTTTAGCCGCCCAAAAAAAGAAGTGTAATTGAGCCTTCCTGCCCCAGCCCTGACTCCCCCAGGTCAGGAAGATCACATTCTCACCCATGAAGGTGCAGCAATCAAGTGGAATGCAAACAGTTGTATGCATTAAAAAGACAAGTCCCACATATGAATGACTCTCAGCAGTAGGAATAATGAATGGTGATGCAAGATGGAATTGTCCTTGGGCCCTCCCACCCACCCTTATGTTGCGAAAATAGGGTGGGTCCGGACCAGATGTCCAAACTCCCTCCTGCCTGCCCTGCATCCCCGCCAGCGGGTTGTGTGGGAAATCGCAGCTGTTTCCTCACAGGCACAGGTGTGGGAGAAAATGAAGGAGGAGCTGGGGCCGTGTCACGGTCCCCTTCAGATGACAATCTCCTGACCAGCAGGTCTTTGCACCTTTGTAGACTTGTGTCCGCCGGAAACAGAGACACAACATACGCTTTAAACCGAGGATCGAGCACTGTGGCCAAAATGTATTCCTCTGATTTTAACAGACTGACCACCCTCGTATCCTGGCAAAGCGTATGGAGGGCTTCATCCACAATAGCGACATGCTTTGCGGAATCGCTCCGCTTTAGCTCCTCCTTCACTTTCTCCAGCTGCTTTTGTAACAGCCTGATCAGGGGAATCACCTGACTAATGCAGGCAGTGTCGGAACTGACTTCACATGTGGCTACTTCAAACGGCTGGAGAACCTTGCACAACACGGAAATCAGCCTCCACTGCGCTTGAGTCAGGTGCAGCCCCGCTCCTCTGCCTATGTCATAGGTGGCTGTGTAGGCTTGAATGGCCTTTTGCTGCTCCTCCATCCTCTGCAGCATATAGAGGGTGGAGTTCCAGCGCGTCACCACCTCTTGTTTCAGCTGATGGCAGGGCAGGTTGCGGAGTTTTTGCTCCCGCTCCAGCCTTCGGCAGGCTGTGGCAGAATGCCGAAAGTGTCCGCAAATTTTGCGTGCCACCGCAAGCATCTCCTGCACACTCCTGTCATTTTTTATGAAATGCTGCACCACCAAATTTATTGTGTGGGCAAAACATGGCACGTGCTGGAAATTGCCCATGTTTAATGCCCGCACAATGTTACTGGCGTTGTCCGACACCACAAATCCCCAGGAGAGTCTAAGGGGGGTAAGCCACAGGGAGATGATGTCCCTCAGTTTCTCTAAGAGGTTGTCGGCGTTGTGCCTCCTCTTGAAACCAGTGATAGACAGCGTAGCCTGCCTAAGAAGGAGCTGGCATGCAGGAGATGCTGCTGCTGCTGCGGAAGGCGATGCATCTACCCAGTGGGCTGTCACAGTCATATAGTCCTTAGTTTGCCCTGATCCACTTGTCCACATGTCTGTAGTTAAGTGTACAGTGGGTACAGCCGCATTTTTCAGGGCACTGAGGACACTTTTTCTGACCTCCCTGTACATCGCAGGTATCGCCTGCCTAGTGAAGTGGAATCTAGACGGGATTTGGTACTGGGGACACAATACCTGCATCAACCGTTTAAATCCCACTCCATTGATGGCGGACACCGGACGCACGTCTAACACCAACATAGCTGTCAAGGCCGCAGTTATCCGCTTTGCCATAGGATGACTGCTGTCGTATTTCATCCTCATGGAAAATGACTGTTGGACGGTCAATTGCTTAGTGAAAGACGTAGCGGTCTTACGACTTCCCCTCTGGGATGATGACTGACTTCCCCTCTGGGATGATGACTGACTTCCAGGAGCAGCAGCAGCAGCAGCAGCGGCAGTAGTAGTAGTAGTAGGCGTAGTGCTGCAGGATCCTCCGGAGGAATCTATGGAGTCATTCATGCAGGTGAGAAGGACTGCAGGACTCCCCCCTATCCGGATCGAGGAGGAATTTGTCGAGGAGGGAGTTGGTGGTGTGCTTTTCAGGCATTTGGCTCCAAAAGGAGGACCAAGTGATTTAGGTGTCGCTGAACTGCTAGCCGCACTTTCTGGACTAAACACTGAACCATGACGCGTCTTTAGGTGACGTTGAAGGGAGGTTGTCCCTAGGTGGGCAAGATCCTTACCCCTGCTTATTGGAGTTTTACATAAGCTACAAATGGCAATACTTTTGTTGTCCGGATGCGGATAAAAAAAATTCCAGACCGCAGAGGTGGATTTATAGGTCCTTTGTCCAGGCATGACGATGGGCTTTTTCATCCCATGGACAACAACTTTTTCCCCCACAGGTGCCTCATTCCCCCCTGGTGCGTCATTTAAGCAAAACCAAGTCTCCATCCTCCTCGACAACTTCCTCCTCAGTGCCAGCTACATCAATATCCTCCTCCTGGTGTACAACATCACCTTCACTAATAAAATCTGGAACTAGACTGTGGGTGATCCTTCCAGCATATGCAGAGGGCGTACTGCAAATGGTGAAAGGAGCCACCTCTTCACGTACAGTGATGGGAAGGTCCAGCATCACAACCACCGCCACCCTCGGACTCTCCGTGGGGATTTGGGATATGTCTTTAGAAGGATGAGTTTTTTCCAAATTTATTTTCTGAATTTTTTTCTGTTTTTTTTTTTTTTCTGAAATTTTTTCAGACTTTTTTGAGTCGGTGTCAGCCTAACTCTCTTTAATTTCCTATTGGGCGGGGAGAGAGGAGGAGGAGGACTTTCCTCGTCATCTGAAGCTGCACCACTAGTCATGAAGTTAGGCCATGGCCTTAGCCGTTCCTTGCCACTCCGTGTCGTAAATGGCATATTGCCAAGTTTAAGTTTCTCTTCCAACGATTTACATTTCATATTTTTATTCCTTTTACGGAAGTTTGGTTTCAATTGTACATGCCCTCTGCTTTCACACTGGGCATCGGCCGTGGCAGACAACGTTGTTGGCATTTCATCGTCTATGTCATGACTAGTGGCAGCAGCTTCAGAACTATGAGGAAGTGCATCTTCATCTTTCCTTTGTTTGTTAATCTCCATATTTTGGATCTCCATTATTATTGTGGAGTTATGTCACAGAACAGCGCCGCTGGAGTGCAATTATATATGTCAGTGAGTATGCACCAGCAGGCAGTTATACAGATACAGCAGTATTAGGCAGTGAGCCACACACCAAACAGGTACGGCAGTATTAGGCAGAGAGCCCCAGACCAGACAGGTAGATAATGATATACAGCAGTATTTAGGCAGTGAGCCCCAGACCAGAGGGTAGATACCAGTAGCGCACGCAGGGGGGGTTTCTGAGTACCCAGAAACCCCCCTTTGGAGTCTAAGGGCCCTAATCTAAAAGCTGAGGGTCCCCTCTTTCCATAGGTACAAGAATTTTACAAATCGGCCCTTGGGAACCGGAGATATCTGACTTCATAGCAGTGGTCCCCATCCAAGCCTGTTAATTGCTCTTCCCAGTCAGATATTTCAGGTTCTGTCTGACTTAGAGATTTTCTGAGGGTAGATTCCAAAACCTGGGACTCTCCCCCTTTGATGGACACTAGAAGCTTGTCTCTACTGTGCCCAGAACCAGAGATATCACCCTTCCAGCAGCTGGTTACTGCTCCAGCTCCACACACCTGGTATGTAGTTTTATATTCTCGTTGGCAGATTGCTCTGCCTCCTGAACTCTGATCCCCTAGTTCCCAATAACATTTGGTAGGTGGGATTCTCTAGTTTTTAATTCCATTAAAATCTAAGAAATCAATTTCTGAGAACTGGAGATATCTGCAGTCAAGCAAGCTGTCCTCCCACCAGAAAATTATGGATAATAAGCCCACTTCACTATACACCCCTCCTCTGCGTATTAAACATCCTCTACCACCCTGGAAGTTATGTATCATGGCCCCTTCATTCAGCCCAATGCCCCCTTCTCCCACCCCATCTCCCACCATCTGTGCAGTAAAGGGGTAATAAGTGGAAATGACTGATCCAGGCCCTAAATCAAAGCTTCCCCCACCCCTACCATTGGAGGATCGGTAGGGGCCCCAATACATTGCTATGCCCAGGGGTCTACACTGCTGTTGACGCCCCTGTATGTATAATACTTTAACTGACCCGGCATATACTGGGTCACCTAAGTGTCCATCTCTGTGCTTTGCTCCGCCCCTCTGGAAACCCCCTTCTGAAAATCCTGCGTTTGCCACTGGATACGGCAGTATTGGGCAGTGAGCCACAGACCAGACAGGTACGGCAGTATTAGGCAGAGAGCCCCAGATCAGACAGGTACGGCAGTATTAGGCAGTGAGCCCCAGACCACAAAGGTAGAGATATACGGCAGTATTTATTTATTAGGCAGTGAGCCCCAGACCAGACGGTACATACGGCAGTATAGCCAGTGAGCCCCAGACCACAAAGTTAGAGATATACGGCAGTATTTAATTATTTATAAGCCAGTAAGCCCCAGACCACAAAGGTAGAGATATATGGCAGTATTTAATTATTTATTAGCCAGTGAGCCCCAGACCAGACGGTACATACGGCAGTATAGCCAGTGAGCCCCAGACCACAAAGGTAGAGATATACGGCAGTATTTAATTATTTATTAGGCAGTGAGCCCCAGACCACAAAGGTAGAGATATACGGCAGTATTTAATTATTTATTAGCCAGTGAGCCCCAGACCAGACGGTACATACGGCAGTATAGCCAGTGAGCCCCAGACCACAAAGGTAGACATATACGGCAGTATTTAATTATTTATTAGCCAGTGAGCCCCAGACCAGACGGTACATACGGCAGTATAGCCAGTGAGCCCCAGACCACAAAGGTAGAGATATATGGCAGTATTTAATTATTTATTAGCCAGTGAGCCCCAGACCAGACGGTACATACGGCAGTATAGCCAGTGAGCCCCAGACCACAAAGGTAGAGATATACGGCAGTATTTAATTATTTATTAGCCAGTGAGCCCCAGACCAGACGGTACATACGGCAGTATAGCCAGTGAGCCCCAGACCACAAAGGTAGAGATATACGGCAGTATTTAATTATTTATTAGCCAGTGGGCCCCAGACCAGACGGTACATACGGCAGTATAGCCAGTGAGCCCCAGACCACAAAGGTAGAGATATACGGCAGTATTTAATTATTTATTAGCCAGTGAGCCCCAGACCAGACGGTACATACGGCAGTATAGCCAGTGAGCCGCAGACCACAAAGGTAGATATATACGGCAGTATTTAATTATTTATTAGCCAGTGAGCCCCAGACCAGACGGTACATACGGAAGTATAGCCAGTGAGCCCCAGACCACAAAGGTAGAGATATACGGCAGTATTTAATTATTTATTAGGCAGTGAGGTACTTGTTTCCTATCTGGGCGCCCAGGTTTTCTACGTACGGCACCGTAATGAAATCGGATCTCATCGCATCGTACACATACACGATATTGAACGATGCGATGCGATGCGATCAGATTCGATTTCCCATAGGAAACAATGTGAAATGGCTCAATTTAGCCAAATTATCATAGGAACAATAGTAAATGGGCCAAAAACACCCCTGAACATTGAAATGTCCCCCCAAAAGTAGTTGACGCCACCCCGCCATCAACGTGAACCCGAAGCGTGGCGAGCGCAGCGAGCCCGCGAGGGGCGGCGGTACGCGTCCTCCGACCTTTTCATGCCCTACTATCCACTAGGGCGTGGAGTGAGAATAGAATAGTGTGGCGAGCGCAGCGAGCCACCGAGCCCGAAGCGTGGCGAGCGGACGCGGATACCTTCACAGATATACGCGTCCCCTCGCGGGCTTCCCAGGTGTCCATGGCGACGCGGACACCTGGGAAGCCCGCGAAGGGACGCGTTTACCTGTGAAGGTATCCTAGTGGATAGTAGGGCATGAAAAGGTCGGAGGACGCGTAACGCCGCCCCTCGCGGGCTCGCTGCGCTCGCCACGCTTCGGGTTCACGTTGATGGCGGGGTGGCGTCAACTACTTTTGGGGGGACATTTCAATGTTCAGGGGTGTTTTTGGCCCATTTACTATTGTTCCTATGATAATTTGGCTAAATTGAGCCATTTAACATTGTTTCCTATGGGAAATCGAATCGGATCGCATCGCATCGCATCGCATCGTTCAATATCGTGTATGTGTACAATGCGATGCGATCAGATTTCTCTACGGAGAATAGCATGGTGCGCAATTAACTTAGCGGGCGCCCAGATAGGAAACAAGTACCGGCAGTGAGCCCCAGACCACAAAGGTAGAGATATACGGCAGTATTTAATTATTTATTAGCCAGTGAGCCCCAGACCAGACGGTACATACGGCAGTATAGCCAGTGAGCCCCAGACCACAAAGGTAGAGATATACGGCAGTATTTAATTATTTATTAGCCAGTGAGCCCCAGACCAGACGGTACATACGGCAGTATAGCCAGTGAGCCCCAGACCACAAAGGTAGAGATATACGGCAGTATTTAATTATTTATTAGGCAGGCAGTATTTAATTATTTATTAGCCAGTGAGCCCCAGACCAGACGGTACATACGGCAGTATAGCCAGTGAGCCCCAGACCACAAAGGTAGAGATATACGGCAGTATTTAATTATTTATTAGGCAGGCAGTATTTAATTATTTATTAGCCAGTGAGCCCCAGACCACACAGGTAACTAGATAAGATATACGGCATTATTATTTATTAGGCTGTGAGCCCCAGACCACAGACCGCCAGACTGGCAGATTCAGTGCAGGCAGCAGTGCAGCACCAGTGGACTATATATATTTATTTAATATAATTAATTAATTATTAATATATATATAATAAATGGCACAGCACAGCACCAGAGGTATGCCCCAGCACAGAGGAGACAGTAGTACTACAGGCAGGTACACAGTTAGACTGTTCTCCTAAGCAGAGGAGAACATAGTACACAGCAGCACTGAGGGAGACAGCCCTAGCAAATAAAATAATTAATTACAGCACAGCTCACCAGAGGTAGACCGCACAGAGGAGACAGTAGTACTACAAGTACACAGTTAGACTGTTGTCCTAAGCTGAGAACAGAGTACACAGCAGCACTGAGGGAGACAGCCCCAGCAAATAAAATAATCAATTACAGGCAGCACAGCACACCAGAGGTAGACCACACAGAGGAGACAGTAGTACTACAAGTACACAGTTAGACTACTACACAGCAGCACTGAGAGACAGCACCAGCGATTGCAAAAGCTCAAGGTCAAGCTCAAGTTTAAGCCCCAGCAGCAGCACCAACACACCCTCTCCCAACCCACTACTTGACTGGAGTGAAGATGGTGGGCGCGGCAGCCGCTTATAAAGCCTCGCGAAATCCAACGCCGGGAGATGACGTTCTAATAACGCGGACGGACCGAGTCAGGCGGGAATCTCCGAGCGCTGCTCGGAATCGGGCTCGGAATGATGACGTCCGTGGGGGCTCGGATCTCTGAAATCCGAGCCCGCACATCTCTAATCACAACGGTCAGTATCATGACGTCGGAATCCCGACTGATGGTGCTCTGACAGGTGGGTGAGCGAAAAGATGCCCCGCTGCGTGTTCGGTGGCTCGCTTCGCTCGCCACAGTTTTTATTCTCCCTCTATGGGGGTCATGGACCCCCACAAGGGAGAATAGCCCCTGTGAGTCGGGATCCCACCTGTTGGAGCACCGACAGTCGGGATACTGACCCCCCTATTGGGCAGTCATCCGGTACCCACCAATTTTAAGTTTCCCTTCAGTTAATGTTTTTATGTTGCAAATTAATTCTAATGAAAATGTATTATAGTTTGTAGGGGATGTAAAACACCATACCCCTGGCGGGGAGGGAAGTGGGGAAGAGAGATTAGGTGGCTGAGGAAAATGAGTTTGACCAGTACCACTTTATGCCCTGATTATGACAATATATTTGACTAAATTAACCTTTTTGTGGGTTGCTTTCTTTTACAGGATTTTCTAGCAGGGTCACCAATTCATATCTGCTAAACTGCCAGTGTTTAAATGTAATTAACTATTTTCGTCAATAAACCACTATCCTTTAGAAAAGGCGTAAATTGTTTTCAACTGTGAGTTTTCTTTTCCTAAAGATTGTGATTTAATTTTATCTCCATGTTCAAAGTTTAAATTTTTATGAGCCCTTGTTAATTATCTGTCTAGTTAATACTGGTTTAACGATTTGCACTTGTACAGAAACAGAGGCTTTAAAGCAATGTTTTTGTTTGCTTTTCTATTATGTAAACTACCAATAGTGCGTAATTCAGCTTCAATTGTAGTTTTGCAAAGATTCTCAAAACTACAACTGCTATCTCTAGCATACGGGGGGCATCCAGCAAAGGCCAAGGTGCTTGCATCTTAAGGGTAGCATTCTTCCTATGCAGCATACAGTAGCTGCAAACTTAGGCACTGAGCAGATATGTTTTTGGTCACAGCTGCGTGTGATGTCACGCATCCACCAGGACCCCACCCACAAAAAGGTCTGGACATGCCATAGTTGTCCCAACCGGTCCCTTACAATTCCGGCTCATCGCACCTGCAGATTAGCAAAAATCCCAATTAGGAGAGTTTTGCTATTCAGAAATCCATACTGAATTTGCTGCATTACACTGTATTTACTGATCTTGGTGAATTTACATTTGAGCATGTTTGTTAGACCACTAGACTGCACCCACAAATTAACTAAAGTTTACAACCAAGATTCCACAAGAACTTTTCATTGATTTTTAAGAGTTTGAAGGGCTGTATCACCCTGTATAATAAAACGCTAATGCTGATCATCACCTCTATGGAGGGAATTTGAGTGTTTTGTGCACTAGATGGGGTCCAGCAGAGGAATTCAAGTGTTGCTCATTTACACCGCCCACTGCCCAGGTCCTACCGGTGTTTCACCCTGGGCAGGACCTGGGTAGGATTCCAGTGTAAATGGCCCTGCGTTGGCCCCTTTTACACCAATGCTGACCTTGGTCCCGAGGCAAAAATCTGAGTTTTTTCCTCAGTGTAAAAAGGGTATTAGTGTAAGGGCATAGGAATACCATTTTGTTAAGTCTTGCTGACATGCTTTTTTGGGGGGGATTTTTTAAAACCTGGGCTTTTTTGTGTGTTTACAATGTTTGTATAATTAACTCTCTCCAGTGATCAGTAGAGAAATAGCTTAGTGTATGCATTTTGACCTTCCTAACTTCTTGTAGCTAATCTAGCAATGTGCCAAAGAAGCAGCCATTTTAATTCCCACATGGACTAAGGCAGACATACCTTACCTCAGAATTTCCTGCTTTCTGAGGGCAGCCAGTTAAGTGAGGCAGGGGGTGAGGCCAGCAACAAGGCAGGAAAGGGGTGGAATGGGCAGGGTGGCCGGAGGATCATCCATGTGGGGGCATTGCCAGCATGAGCACCTCCTCGTAGCCATGCCCCCCTCCATGCAATGGTGGAATTTCAGGCATTACATAGTGGGGGGGGGGTGGACCTACAATAATGAAATTTGCATCTTTTGTTCCCACTGCCCCCCCCCCCCCCCTCCATAAAGGGTCATAAATTTTACAACATTTTGAGTTAGTCCTGCCCACCAGCAAATAAGGAGCAGCCTTTGGCTGGTGGACGGGACTAGCACGAGCTTCTTTCACAGGGGTATTCCCAGGGGGAGAAGACATCCATTGATCTGGGAGGCATGTGGTGAGTATTATGTCCCTCAACAGGTACTGTACTCATTTGAATTCTACATGGACAAGAGGGCAGGCCTTAATGGGAATCCATAAATCATGTTGTGGAACTACAAGACCCAGCAGGCCCTTTAATGGCCCGCAAAGTATTACAGTAAATGGACGATTTTGTAAAAATGTGTGAATTTGGCCTTGTTTTTACTAACAATCGCAAAAGTCAACATTTTTCATCCCATTAAATGTCACCCCTCATATTCTAGGTCATTCTGTCACAGAGGAAGTTCTGGACAATTATAAAGTATGTAAGTTAAAATGTAAGTTAAAATGATTTGTATCTCAAAATATACCAGACTGTACTATATGCATTAAAGCAGACCGCTACACCCCAGGCAGGAAAAAGAGACTGCTTGAATATTGAAAGGTGCAGGGTTCTAGAATAAACACTAGTTAAGACCATTTCTCCAATACGCATTCCTGCTGGTTAAAAAAACCAAACTGCAAGCCTGCTCTGTCCGGAATAAGAAGTGCTATATGTATATAACCAGGGCCGTTTCTAGACAATTTAGCTCCCAGGGCGAAAAAAAAAAAATGTCCCCCCCCCAAATACATAACATGGCATAGAAGAAATTGAGCGCGACGGAGGCACGCTCCGAAATAGGGGATGTGGCTTAATTAAAAAATGGGTGTGGCTTAATATAAGGCGTGGCCTAGCCGGAAAACAATTACCTTACATCACACTTTTGCGACTTGCATGACCAGACATTGGTTACCGCAGGAGTTGTCATTGTCCTCCTGCACTTAAGTTGGCGGGCTGAAGGCCACACAGTGACATAAAAAACATAAAGGTCCACACAGTGACCTAGTACGCCTCACAGATCAAGGCCAAACAATGACAGGCTACTTAAATCATTATACACTATTTATCCATGATGCCAATTACACATGACGCCGCACACTGTGGTGACAATTACACATTATGCCGCACACTGTGATGCCAATTACATATTACGCCGCACACCGTGATAAAAATGACACATTTTTGTTGCACACCCCGTGATGCCCATTACACCCCACACTGGGATGGCAATTACGCAATACTCCCCACACCGTAATGCCCATTACACATTATGCCCCACGAGCCGCTGCCGCACAACTGATGCCATTTACTAATATGCCCCCACAGTGCCAGATATGCCCCCACAGTGCCACACATATATGCCCCCTCAGTGACACAAATATGCCCCCACAGATATGCCCCCACAGTGCCAAATATGCCCGCACAGTGCCAAATATGCCCCACAGTGCCACACATATATGCCCCCACAGTGCTGGATATGCCCCCCACAGCGCCACACATATATGCCCCCACAGTGACAGCTATTCCCCCAAAGGCCACACATATGCCCCCACAGCGCCACAGGTATATGCCCCCACAGAGACAGCTATGCCCCAACAGTGCCAAATATGCCCATCAGTGCTATAGATATATGGCCACACAGTGCCACAGATATATGCCCCCACAATGCTACAGATATATGCCCCCACAGTGCTGGATATGCCCCCCACAGCGCCACACATATATGCCCCCACAGCACCACACATATATGCCCCCAGTGACAGCTATGCCCCAACAGTGCCAAATATGCCCCACAGTGCCACAGATATATGCCCCCACAGTGCCAAATATGCCCCCACAGTGCCACAGATATATGCCCCCACTTTGCCACAGGTATATGCCCCCACAGGGCCAAATATGCCCCCACAGTGCCACAGATATATGCCCCCACAGTGCCAAATATGCCCCCCCACAGTGCCACAGATATATGCCCCCACAGTGCCACAGATATATGCCCCCACAGTGCCAAATATGCTCCACAGTGCCAATATGCCCCACAGTGCCGGAAGCAGCATACAGTAACTCACTGTCTCACTCTCTGCGTCTCCCCCTGCTGTCATCGCCTCTGCTGCTGCCTCTTCTTCATCTTCCTTGGGGAGGGGAGCGCATCGCATGTCTCTCCTTCCCCTTCACTGAGCTGTCAGCCATTCATACATCGCGGGCTGTCTCCTGATTGGCTAACAGCCCAGTGACACAGTGAGAGAGGGAAAGGAGAGACGCAGGATGCGCTCCCCTCCCCTGGGAAATTAATCAGCGGCACCGGCGGTGGACGGTGAGAGCTGAGAGGCGAGCCGGAGAGGGGGAGGAAGGGAGGCATCGCTGGGGGGAGCTGCTGCCGGGCGCCCCAGCTGTTTATTAGAGGTGGACAAGCCGTGCGGCGCCCCGGGCTGCTGCACGGCTTGTCCGCCTCTAGAAACGGCCCTGTATATAACACATAGCTCTCTACCCACAACTTACTGAACCCATAAGAGTTCTGTCACTTGTATTGCTGCCAGCCATTCAGCACTTGCTATCAAGGTAACAGGCTGATCTCGGGAATTGGCCCCAAAATTGCCAGATTTTCAATCCTGGGGTTGGAGTTTCCAATCCCAGGATTTTGGGATTATACTGTGCATGCCCCCAGCTGCACCATCTGCCTGTCTTGATCTCAGTCACTCCACCTGGCTCCCGGCCGCACCGGCTGACCGGCTCCCAATGGCACCACCTGCCGGGCTCCAGGCCAAACCCGCCAATGTAAATAAATATGTGGGGTGGGGGGCATTTTTTTATTAGGGAGGCCAATCCTGTGATCCCGGGAATCATGGGATTGAGCCTTTTTCAATCCCGAATCCTGGGATTGTAATAATGCCCCGGGAATGGTTTCCATGGTCTGTCTTCACAGACAATCAATTGATCATTTGGTTAAAGGAGATCGATTTCACTAGGTAATAGGGCCTATGCATATAGCGACAAGAGGAGATGAGCGTTCTGAGAGATGCTAGATTACTCAGAACACTCAGATCGCTCTGCACACAGCACTGCACAGTGATGTGCAGCTGAGCCATCTGTCAGAGCGAGTGTTCTCTGCTAAGAACACTGACCCTGACCTTAGTGATTAACTACATTTATTCAGCATGCTGGATATTAATGAGCGGGGCAATAGCGACATGCAGGGCCGCCCATCACTATCATTATACCCCTACAAACAGAGCAATGTGTTCTAAGCAATCTAGTGAGGTCACTCAGAAAATGCCCAGGAATCACTATTTGTGTTAGACTACGTAAAGCCAGGCCAGTATGTTATAACTTACGCATCACAGTATCCAAAACACATGTTAAAATAATGTCCTGCTTTACATATTTTTTAAATAAAATAATAGCAGTGGCCATGGCATTGGCTTGCTGAATTGTTTAAATGATTAAGGTTCAGAGACTAACAGAGCTCCATACAATTTAGGACACCTCATGTTTTAACAAAAATATATAATTTAATTACGATTTCATTTATTTTTTATTTTATATTAACTTATTTTCAGGTCCATAGAAATAACAGGTTACTGATCTTGTTCACAAACCCATGCACACATGGACATACTGAGCACTAAAAAATACTGTATGCACAAAATCTTAAAGCAGGCATATTGGTGTGCCTGGAGCAAATGTACAGTAAGGCAATCATCATTAATGTTTGATAATAGTTGCAGTAAAAAAAATGTGTAGCCCGAAAAAAGTAGATGCATATCAAAAGAGCATGCTTATCTTGTATATTTGTGTTACTATACAGTAGTTCGCCTTTTTCTGAAAGTATACAGCTTAAATTTCATTTGAAGTATTTGTAGGCAATTGACCACACATAAATGCATTTACATGGAACTTCAGATCATCCCATAAAGCATGTTTCACCTGTTGGTAAATATTTCACACTTAAGACTTACGTTTGGAAGTTCTTGTTCTGTATTGGATGCACACTAGGATATCAATCTAGATTTGTATGTCATGGATAAAAATCAGTTGGATATAAAAGTTCAGGCATTGTTGCAAACGCTAAAAACTGGCAAAGCACCTTAATTGGAAGCTGCACCTAATAGTCTACAGATTTCTTTAGTGAGAGCCCAGTAGTGGTTCTGAACTAAATTTCAGTTCTCAAAGATCTCTAATAAGCACAGTTCCATCATATAACTTGAATCATCATCCTGCATACAGCAAATTGTAGATGTTATTTTCATAAAGAATATTATTTTATTATTATTATTATTATTATTATTATTATTATTATTATTACTTACTATTTCTTTATTGGCAGCTATTTATATAGTGTAATATATTCCGCAACACTTTACAGAGAATATTGAACATTCACATATTCCCTCTCCAGTGGAGCTTACAATCTATATTCCCTACCACATGTGTACACAAACACACACATACAGACGCACACATTCAAACCTATGACCTCAGCAATGTGAAGCAGTAATGCTAAAAATTACATCATTCATTCTACCCATACTATTACAGGTTGAGTATCCCATATTCAAATATTCAAATTATTCCGAAAACCAACGTTTCCAGAACTGATTGGCCAGTGATAAAGAACCAGGCATTTTAGCTTTAAACAGTATATACTACCCCATTGTCCTCAATCAATGCCTTGGACAAGAGAGAGTAGCTACCAAGAAGAGACAGGATCATTACCATGAAATGGGAGAACGTGAACTTTAATGTGAACTAGTGCACAACTGCTTCTATTATGTTTGTGTTTTTATTTATTATGGTATCTTTAACATTTTCCTGACCACTAATTTATATTATATAAATGTTTGATATAGCCTATGTTATAAACCATCTATACAGAGTCTAAAAGGACCAATCTTTACATTAATGTCCAGGTTTGTTACTTGGTTCATCTACCGCTCCACCAGACTCCCACACTTGCTCCAATATTCTGCAGAGTGGTTGATTGTGAACTGCATTTGGAAACCCCTCTCTAGAAATCCTGTGTTTGCCTCTGTACTGGGGACATGATATGTAACTGGCACTACGGAGACATTATGGGGGAGATTTAATAGGATGAGAGATTCAGAAAGTGAGAGATTTGGTGAGAAATCTCCAATTTTTTTTAAAGCACCAATCATTTACACTGCAAAACCAGTTTGATTTTGAAGTGTAAATGATTGCCGCTTTAAAAAACCTGGAGATTTCTTACCAAATCTCTCACTTTCTGAATCTCTCATCCTATTAAATCTCACCCTATATGTCTCCAGTATCAGCCACAATCAAATCCTCATTCTTTCATCTGAGAAACATAGCCAGAATCAAGCACTTAATTTCCTCAGAAAACCTGGCAAAAGTCATACATGCATTTATATCATCACAACTAGACTACTGCAATGCTCTCTACCTGGGTCTTCCAGCAAAATAATCGCACCACTTGCATCTGGTACAAAATGCAGCTGCCAGACTATTAACTAACCAGCCCCGCTCCAGCCACATAACTCCCATTCTCTATGCCCTTCACTGGCTACCTGTAAAATGGCTAATCGTTTTCAAGATTGGCTTACTCACTTTCAAGGCCCTACATAACCAGAGCCCAAGATACCTGCAGCAGCTTCTGAGTACAACAGTACCCAGAATTTCCCTGAATTCATCTGGGGGTCGAACTTTCAACTTTGTTGATTCCAACTCTATGGAACTCTCTTCCTTGCACAGTGCGAGAAGCCCCCACTGTAGAATCGTTTAACCCCTTCCCGCCGCAGCCTGTTTTTGCCTTCCTGACAGAGCCCTTTTTTTCAAATCTGACATGTATCACTTAAGTGGGGATAACTTTTTTTTGCTTTTACTTATCCCAGTGATTTTGAGATTGTTTTCTCGTGACACATTGTACTTCAAGTTAGTGGTAAATTTGGGTCGATACAGTCTGTGTTTTTTTGTGAAAAATACCAAAATGTCGTAAAAAAATGGAAAATTTAGCAATTTTCAAAATGTTAAATTTTCTGCTTGTGAGACAAATAATCATACCACTCAAAATAGTTAATAACTAACAAAGACCATATGTCTACTTTATGTTGCCATCATTATTTCAACCTCCTTTTAATTTTTTTGGACACTAGGAGGCTTAAAATATGAATAGCAAATTCTCAAATTTTCAAGAAAATTTCAAACACTGATTTTTTTAGGGACCAGTTCAGTTCTGATGTGACTTTGAGGGACTTGTATGTGAGACACCCCCATAAATGATGCCATTTCAAAAACTGCACCCCTCACAGTATTCAAAACAGCATTTTGGAAGTTTGTTAACTCTTTAATTCTCCTTCATTCCTTGTGAAAATGAAAAATTTTGAGCCAGAACTGCATTTTTGTGTAAAAATTTTAATTTTTCATTTTCACTGCCCAGTTGTACCACAATTGGTGAAACCCCTGGGGGTTTGAAATGTACACTATACCCCTAGTTGAATTCCCTGAGGGGTGTAGTTTGCAAAATGGGGTCACTTGTGGGGGGGTTCCACTGTATTGGTGCTTCGGGGGTCTTGCTAATGCGACATAGCACCCACCAACATTCCACCAGAATCTGTGCTGCAAAATCCAAATATCACTCCTTCCCTTCTGAGTCCTGCCATGCACCAATGGTATTTTTTGGTCACATGTGAGGCATTGCCGTACTCGGGAGAAATTGGGGCACAGATTTTGGGGTGCTTTGTCTCCCTTATTCCTTGTGAAAATGAAAAATTCTGAGCCAGAACTGCATTTTTGTGTCAAAAATTGAATTTTTCATTTTCACTGCCCAGTTGTACCACAATTGGTGAAACCCCTGGGGGTTTGAAATGTACACTATACCCCTAGTTGAATTCCCTGAGGGGTGTAGTTTGCAAAATGGGGTCACTTGTGGGGGGGTTCCACTGTATTGGTGCTTCGGGGGTCTTGCTAATGCGACATAGCACCCACCAACATTCCACCAGAATCTGTGCTGCAAAATCCAAATATCACTCCTTCCCTTCTGAGTCCTGCCATGCACCCAAATGGTATTTTTTGGTCACATGTGAGGCATTGCCGTACTCGGGAGAAATTGGGGCACAGATTTTGGGGTGCTTTGTCTCCTTCATTCCTTGTGAAAATGAAAAATTTTGAGCCAGAACTGCATTTTTGTGTAAAAAATTTAATTTTTCATTTTCACAGCCCAGTTGTACCACAATTGGTGAAACCCCTGGGGGTTTGAAATGTACACTATACCCCTAGATGAATTCCCTGAGGGGTGTAGTTTGCAAAATGGGGTCACTTGTGGGGGGGTTCCTAACTTTTAGCATCTTATGGTGCCTAGAAACCTACATGGTGCCTAAAAAATAATCTCACAACAAGGAGGCTCCAAAATCAAGTAGGTGCTCCTTCTATTATGAAGCCTGTGGTTTGGTCAACGTGCACACTAGGGCCACATATAGGATATTTATGAAAACAAAAGAATTGGGGGAATCAATTTTTAGTCACAAATATGAATAGCAAATTCTCACATTTTCAAGAAAATTTCAAACACTGATTTTTTTAGGGACCAGTTCAGTTCTGATGTGACTTTGAGGGACTTGTATGTGAGACACACCCATAAGTGATGCCATTTCAAAAACTGCACCCCTCACAGTATTCAAAACAGCATTTTGGAAGTTTGTTAACCCTTTAGGTGTTTCACAGGAATTAAAACAAAGTGTAGGTGAAATTTCAAAATTTCATTTTTTTTGCAGATTTTCAATTTTAA
Source organism: Crinia signifera (assembly GCF_055691185.1). Lineage (NCBI taxonomy): Eukaryota > Metazoa > Chordata > Amphibia > Anura > Myobatrachidae > Crinia > Crinia signifera. The sequence goes on along the minus strand of NC_139223.1, from coordinate 92,236,166 downwards.
TACATTTTTCTAAGGAACACAGTAGATTTTACTAGAGAAATGTGACTAAAAATTGATTCCCCCAATTCTTTTGTTTTCATAAATATCCTATATGTGGCCCTAGTGTGCACGTTGACCAAACCACAGGCTTCATAATAGAAGGAGCACCTACTTGATTTTGGAGCCTCCTTGTTATGAGATTATTTTTTAGGCACCATGTAGGTTTCTAGGCACCATAAGATGCTAAAAGTTAGGAACCCCCCCACAAGTGACCCCATTTTGCAAACTACACCCCTCAGGGAATTCATCTAGGGGTATAGTGTACATTTCAAACCCCCAGGGGTTTCACCAATTGTGGTACAACCGGGCTGTGAAAATGAAAAATTAAATTTTTTACACAAAAATGCAGTTCTGGCTCAAAATTTTTCATTTTCACAAGGAATGAAGGAGACAAAGCACCCCAAAATCTGTGCCCCAATTTCTCCCGAGTACGGCAATGCCTCACATGTGACCAAAAAATACCATTTGGGTGCATGGCAAGACTCAGAAGGGAAGGAGTGATATTTGGATTTTGCAGCACAGATTCTGGTGGAATGTTGGTGGGTGCTATGTCGCATTAGCAAGACCCCCGAAGCACCAATACAGTGGAACCCCCCCACAAGTGACCCCATTTTGCAAACTACACCCCTCAGGGAATTCAACTAGGCGTATAGTGTACATTTCAAACCCCCAGGGGTTTCACCAATTGTGGTACAACTGGGCAGTGAAAATGAAAAATTTAATTTTTGACACAAAAATGAAGTTCTGGCTCAAAATTTTTCATTTTCACAAGGAATGAAGGAGACAAAGCACCCCAAAATCTGTGCCCCAATTTCTCCCGAGTACGGCAATGCCTCACATGTGACCAAAAAATACCATTTGGGTGCATGGCAGGACTCAGAAGGGAAGGAGTGATATTTGGATTTTGCAGCACAGATTCTGGTGGAATGTTGGTGGGTGCTATGTCGCATTAGCAAGACCCCCGAAGCACCAATACAGTGGAACCCCCCCCACAAGTGACCCCATTTTGCAAACTACACCCCTCAGGGAATTCAACTAGGGGTATAGTGTACATTTCAAACCCCCAGGGGTTTCACCAATTGTGGTACAACTGGGCAGTGAAAATGAAAAATTAAAATTTTTACACAAAAATGCAGTTCTGGCTCAAAATTTTTCATTTTCACAAGGAATGAAGGAGACAAAGCACCCCAAAATCTGTGCCCCAATTTCTCCCGAGTACGGCAATGCCTCACATGTGACCAAAAAATACCATTTGGGTGCATGGCAGGACTCAGAAGGGAAGGAGTGATATTTGGATTTTGCAGCACAGATTCTGGTGGAATGTTGGTGGGTGCTATGTCGCATTAGCAAGACCCCCGAAGCACCAATACAGTGGAACCCTCCCACAAGTGACCCCATTTTGCAAACTACACCCCTCAGGGAATTCAACTAGGGGTATAGTGTACATTTCAAACCCCCAGGGGTTTCACCAATTGTGGTACAACTGGGCTGTGAAAATGAAAAATTAAATTTTTTACATTAAAATGCAGTTCTGGCTCAAAATTTTTCATTTTCACAAGGAATGAAGGAGACAAAGCACCCCAAAATCTGTGCCCCAATTTCTCCTGAGTACGGCAATGCCTCATGTGTGACCAAAAAATGGCAGGACTCAGAAGGGAAGGAGTGATATTTGGATTTTGCAGCACAGATTCTGGTGGAATGTTGGTGGGTGCTATGTCGCATTAGCAAGACCCCCAAAGCACCAATACAGTGGAACCCCCCCACAAGTGACGCCATTTTGCAAACTACACCCCTCAGGGAATTCATCTAGGGGTATAGTGTACATTTCAAACCCCCAGGGGTTTCACCAATTTTGATACAACTGGGCTGTGCAAATGAAAAATTACATTTTTTTACACAAAAATGCAGTTCTGGCTCAAAATTTTTCATTTTCATAAGGTATGAAGGAGAAAAAGCACCCCAAAATCTTTGTCCCAATTTCTCCCGAGTATGGCAATGCCTCATATGTGACCAAAAAATACCAGTTGGGTGCATGGCAGGACTCAGAAGGGAAGGAGTGATTTTTGGATTTTGCAGCTCAGATTCTGGTGGAATGAATGGTGGGTGCTATGTGGCATTAGCAAGACCCCCGAAGCACGGTGAAATGATGAACCTAATAATCCATAGATGTGTGGTATATTTTAAAACACTCCTTTATACATAGGCCGGGTTTGTCGGGGCAAGTTTCACAGTGGAAAATAGTATCCTTTCTTATTCCCTTTTTATAGCAAACTTTGCACCTTTTTTGTGTCCTGCCCTTTTTTGCAGTGGAGGGGATTTCGTTAGGAAAATGCTGCCCTGGTACAATACGGGGGCCAGTACTAGAAGTACTGGGGCCCTCTGCCTGCTGGTTCCCAAATATTAGGCCCTTTATGACTTCCTCTTGAAAGTGCATAAATGTCCCCCTCTGGCTGGTAGAACGGAATAGCACGTAAGCGTTATACAGTGCCATCTGGATGATATACACGGCCAGCTTCTTGTACCAGATTTTTGTTTTCCGCAGGGCACTGTACGGCTTCAGTACCTGATCTGAAAGATCCACTCCGCCCATGTACTTATTGTAATCTAGGATACAATTAGGTTTTGAGGTGTGGGTACTGGTACCTCGTACAGGGACGGAGGTGGTACTGTCTCCATGAATTGTTGTCAGTATAAGGACATCCCTCTTGTCCTTATATTTGACCATCAACATATTTTCGGTGCATATTCCCCTGCTTTCACCCCTTCTCAGTAATTGGGCAACGTGCGTTTTTGGGAGGCCTCTTTGGTTCTTGCGCACAGTACCGCAAGCTGCTGTACCTCTTGAACCAAGGGCCTTAAACAGGGGGATGCTAGTGTGAAAGTTATCCACATAGAGGTGATAACCTTTATCCAGGAAGGGGTGCACTAAATCCCAGACAATTTTTCCACTAACACCTACGAGGGAGGGGGGGCATTCTGGCGGTTCAATTCTTGAATCCTTCCCTTCATATACCCTAAACCTGTGGGTGTACCCTGAGGTGCTTTCACACAGTTTATACATTTTTATGCCATACCTTGCCCTCTTACTGGGAAGGTACCGGCGGAATTTAACCCTTCCTTTAAAATGTATAAGGGACTCGTCGATACAAATAAATTTTTCAGGGATGTACATCTCTGCAAATTTGGCACTGAAATGATCAATGATCGGCAGGGCCGGCGCTACCCACTCAGCAGTTCCTGCAATGCAGGGAGGCGCCATGCTGAAAAGGCGCTGTCTGCCTCCCTGCTCTGCTAAAGCTGCCTCAGCCCTCACTGTCACTGCCTCCTGCACACCGCCCACAGCGCCTGTCTGACAGCGAGCGGCCGGCAGTATAAAGAGCTGCTCCCTGATCCACGAGTGCATGCCGCCCGCAGCGCCTGTCTGACAGCTGGCGGCAGTATATAGCTGAGAAGCTCCCTGCACCGCGCACACATTATTCTCCTCATGCGACCTGCCCCCTCTTCCTCACGGACACTTGCGCTGAGGCATGTAGCGCTGTCTGTGAATGCCTGGATCCGCCCCCTACCCATTGCTCCCTGCGCCTGTCAGCTGTCAATCAAATGACAAACAGGCAGCAGCACCGCCCTTCCTTCCCTCTTCTCAGTGTGCTGTACCAGTACCACTGCCAGTCCCCAACACTCCACTCCCTCTATCTCCTCCCCTCTTCTTCCATCTCCTCCTTCTCTCCCCTCCTTTCCCCCCCCAGTCACGAGAGGGGTGTAATGGCGTCCTCAGCGTCCTGCCTACGCAGATAGAAGAGGAGGGACTGCACAAGAGTTAAACAGCAAAATAATTTTTTAATAATTCTAGATTTTTTTTTATATTAATTTAGACACTTTTTAAATAATGGGCTGGGTTATGTGCCTAAAGGTGGCCATACATGCTGCAATAGCAGCGTGCGATGCGATCTGCGCTCCTGCGGGCATCGCACAGTACAAAAAGTATGTGCTGCACCTACTTTTTGTACTGCTTTCGGATCTCATCGCACACACATTGCATGCATGCCATGTGATGCGTTCTAGCCCATAACGTATGCAATTCTCGCAGCGTGTATGGGCACCTTTAGTGCCTGCAACATTTTGCGGACACAGCACTGAGATGGTGTATGCATACATGTACATGCACCCGAGATCCTCCATAGGATTGCATGTTGCATACACTCCCACAATCGGGCTGCAGCTTATTGCAATGGTAATGTGAAAGGGCGCAAAATTTATGGTTTGCAGGAGGGCGCCGGACACCCTAGCACCGGCCCTGATGATCGGCCTGACTTTGAATAGCCGGTCAAAGGTGGGATCATCTCTGGGTGGGCACTGTGCATTATCGGTGTAATGTAAAAATTGAAGGATTGTCTCAAAACGAGTCCGAGCCATGGCCATACGGTAAAGTGGGGTGCTGTACAGAACATCTGTACTCTAATATTGCCTAATTTCTGGCTTTTTTACTATGCCCATATGTAACACCAGACCCCAAAACGTCATCATCTCTACTGCATCTACAGGGGTCCACCTAGCAAATGATGACGTGGGGTTTTGAGCAATAAACTGCTGGGCATATAAATTACTTTGGTCCACCATTAAATTTATAAAATCATCAGAGAAAAATAATTTGAAAAAGTCAATTTCTCTGAGACCTGTTGAATCAAATTGGATTCCTGGGATGGCCAAAAACTCAGGAACCTGGGGCTCAAAATTGTCAGGTGGTGGGGTCCATACGGGATCAATCATTTGGGGGGGGGTTTCAGCTGCTCTACGGGGGCGTCTTTGAGGGGGTCCCTCATCACTAGAGGAGGAAGATGAGGTTAAGACGAATCCTTCAAATTCCCCGCTTGCATCACTGGCTGTGTCAGAGTCAGAGGCAAGCATGGCATATGCCTCCTCCGCTGAATACATTCTTCTGGATGACTGGGATGCCATTTGGGATGCCATTTGGGATGCCATTTTTATTTTTGTGTTTCTGTCAGTGTAATGTTTCAACACGTGTATAGTGTAGGGGGGGTAAAAACTTTATTTCAACACGGGGGGTATGTAGTGTGTAGTGTGTATGTAGTGCAGAAAAAAAATACTTTATACAGGAATTTGATCCCAATAAAAAAAAAAAAAATTATATCAACCCTGTGCCAAAAATGCTGTTCAGTGATGTACGTCACTGATCAGCGCTCAGCGGCCACAGGACACCCACAAAAGCAACGTGGGTGTAAAAACAATTTAAAAAAATAAACCACAGCACTCTCCAAAAAAAAAACAATTTTAAAAAACTGCTGAAAAAAAAATATATCAACCCTGTGCCAAAAATGCTGTTCAGTGATGTACGTCACTGATCAGCGCTCAGCGGCCACAGGACACCCACAAAAGCAACGTGGGTGTAAAAACAATTTAAAAAAAATAAACCACAGCACTCTCCAAAAAAAAAAACTATTTAAAAAAAACTGCAGAAAAAAAATTATATCAACCCTGTGGCAAAAATGCTGTTCAGTGATGTACGTCACTGATCAGCGCTCAGCGGCCACAGGACACCCACAAAAGCAACGTGGGTGTAAAAACAAAACCCCACTGCACTCTCCAAAAAAAAAAAACTGCAGATCAGTGATGCAGTGATGCAACACTGATTAGCAGTGAGGGGCAGCAGGCACACAACTGTGGGTGCAACCTGACAGGGTATATATAAAAAAAAAAAACCTGCACCCCCAAAAAGTTGCTGATCAGTTAATTTATACTGATCAGCACAAAAGGGGGGGGGCAGCAGGGGGGGCAGCAGTCAGTTGCACAGGCAGCACAACCTTTGGTGCAACTGACAAGTATATATATATATAAAAAAAAAACCCTGCACCCCCAAAAAGTTGCTGATCAGCACAGATATACTGATCAGCACAAAAGGGGGGGCAGCAGACACAAAATATAGCACTCTCTATCACTATCTCTCACTATCTCTCACTATCTGTCACTCTATGACACTGCAGCAGCAGCACACAGAAAGTCACAAGATCCAGGAAGCATCCAGCTGCTGGCAGCACGCTACCAGCGGTGATCAGGTAAGTATCAGGCAAGGATCAGGTCAGTATATCACGACAGATTGGCACGGTGACCGCTCTGCACGCAATTCCAGACCGGAATGGCGTCTGCAGCGCAGTCACCGTTAGTTTAAATCACGCGCCATGGCTGTGATTGGTCCGTCGGTCCGACGGACCAATCACAGCCTTGGGGGCAGCTGGGGTGAGGTGGGGTGAGGTGTGGTCATCACCGGTGACCCCCTCACGCCCCCTCACACCCGGCGGTGATTGATCCCTGTGTTACCGAGCGTCTGATTCGCCGGTAACACAGGAAAACTCTGCGATTGGCTGTTCACATTGAACAGCCAATCGCAGCGATCGCCGACGGGGGGGAGGCATCGCCGCCCCCCCGGGCATGCTGGGACATGTCTGCTGTCAGGGACAGCAGACATCGTCCCTCTGTCACCGCGTCCCTAGACGCGGTGACAGTTTAAAGTCATGACGAAGGGGTTAAAAATAGACTAAAAAAAAGACGTACTTATTAACTCAGTATTTCACTGACATCTACTGTTAAACTTCTTTTGTATTTCGAGCTGTAAAGACAATGGTAAAGCACTTTGAGTCCTTTTGGGAGAAAAGCGCTATATAAATATCATTATTATTATTATTATTATTATTATTATTATTATTATTATTATTATATGTAACTGGCACTAAATATTTACAAGAATATAAATGCTTGACATTCAATTTCAGTGTCTGACATTGTATACAAAATTTGTTTTAAAACCTTGTTTCATGAACAAATAAAATATATTTGTGTGTATTTCATGTTTGATGTGTTTATACCACATAAATGCAAGATACCTCAAGATACCTCAATGAAATATAAAATAATTGCAAAATACAGAATAATACGTTATCCAAAATGTTTCTGGTCCCAAGCATTTTGTATTATACTGTATACTGTGAATACTGTGAATACTGTGAATTTGACCCTTATATACTTATCCCTATAGTAGCATATTTTATAAAATGTATTATGCTTGTACTGTAAATAATTTGCTTGTATGCCTGGAAGTATAAAACTTTCCACATATAATGTAACTACATATGGGCCCTTATTCAGATCTGATTGCAGTACAAATTTGTTTTGAAAATGGGCAAAAGCATGTGTATCATGTACAGAGAGAGTTAGATTTGGGTGGGGTGTGTTGAAACTGAAATCTAAATTGCAGTGTAAAAATAATGCAGCCAGTATTTACCCTGCACAGAAACAAAATATCTCTCCCAAATCTAACTCTCTCTGGACATGTTACATCTGCCCCACCTGTAGTGAACATGGTTTTGCCCATTTTCCAAACAAATGTGTACTGCCATCAGATCTGAATAAAGGCCATGATGTACTGTATAGCTCTGTTCCCCAAACTCCTGTCACTCTATGTGCTGTGCTTCTGTGGGAATATATTTCCAGGCTGTGAATGAGTTTGAGCATGAATAAGATGCAGACAGAACAGCACATCTATTGCAAGGGAGCAAATTACCATATGTATTATCCACCCTTTAATATACTGTTGTATACTGTAACTTTCTGAGGTACTGCAGGTGAGCAGACTGTGAGAGAATATTTAACAGTGTCTTTCCTGGACACATTTTAATGTAAAGTATAAGAACAGTGTTTGCAGGAAAGCTTAATACTAGTACCAGGGCCCGTCAGACCATGGCCCCCCCTGGACCCCTCCAGCAAGCCCAGGTAATTAGTACCCGCTCCCTCCCTCTCGGTGGCCCTGATGACAGAAACTTATTGCTCAACTACAACTTTTCCACTTTAGGCCTGATCCACTTTTGTAAGTAAAGCAAAACAAACACTAGTTTGCAGGAATCAATGATCTGCAAACTCTTTGTTCTAGGGAATAGGATTGCCACCTAGCAGCAGCTGGTGGATTAGGATGCAAGCCTCCTGACATACTCTTGGACGGTATAGTGAAAGAAAACTTAGCTGCGGTTAAATGACTAGTGTGCACAGGAAGTGCACGGGCACAGCAGGTCATGCATGTGCACTCTGGTCACATGCACCTTCTGTATATAAGGCTAAGCCCCACCCCCTTAGGTCAGATTTGACAGAAACTTACAGAAGGCAAACCTAAGGTAGAACCAGAGAGAAATACCATTGTATGCAACATTCATAATAAACATTGATCAGCTCTGAGAAACTCTACTGGAAGGAGTAAGAATGAAAACTGGGTTGTACTACAGATGGGGCAGGCTTCTTCTTTGCTGGCGAATCGCCAGAACGTCAGCGCTGGTGATCCGCCAGCAGCCTCGCTAACCATCTGACTGAGACGCGCTTGCATCTCACGCGCACGCGTGTCTCAATCTCCGTCGGCGGGGAGACGGGAACCCTGTCCGTCTCTGCCTCAGGGAGACGGACAGGGTTAGGGGGAGGGTGCGGGCAGGCGGCGGGGACCCCGGGTTACCGCCGACAAGCTGGCGGTGACCCGGGGGAGCGGCTGGAAGCGCCGTCGGAAGGTGACGCGCGCGCCTCTCGTGCGTGCGCGTCCTCTTCTCGCTATGCAGATGGCGCTGGCGGGGGATGGCAGCTGGCGTCGCCATCGCCATCCCTTGCCAAGATGGGACCTGCCCCATCTGTATAAACAGATAGAGCGAGTCTCGCTCTTGCAGGGGATGGCGGAAGATTCGCCATCCCCCACCAGCCGCCATAAGGGGACGCGCGCGCACGAGATGCGCGCACATCGCCACACACCCCCCCCTAACCCTGTCCGTCTCCCTGAAGCAGAGGCGGACAGGGTTCCCGTCTGCCCGCCGACGGGAAACTGAGACGCGCGTGTGTGTGAGACGCACGCGCGTCTCAGTCAAATGGGGCGCCTGTCCGCCAGATTCTGGCGCTGGCGCATCGCCAGCAAAAATGAGAGGCGCTCCATCTGTATGAACCAACAACTGAAATTACTGCCATGCTGTACTGTAGCCAGGCATGTTATAAGCTGAGGCAAACTTGTGAGTATAGCAGAGAAGAGGAAATAATTAATTTCTGATATTTTAGATCTTCTTCTGGGCCTTTGGAGTGCCTTGAATCAAAGGATAAGTTAGGTATTAACCGAACCTTAGAGAGTACAAGCAGCAGACCTAGCAAAGAAATGGGTGGAAAGGGTGAGAGCTGTTGCTAGGTGGCAATCCTATTCCCTAGAATAAAGAGAGTTTGCAGAACATAGATTCCTGCAAACTAGTGTTTGTTCGTCGGGAGGCATGCCACCTAGCAACAGCTGGTGAGTAGACTACCACACATCTGGTGGTTGCTCTAAGGAACGCTATACTTTGAGTATTGCAAGGCCTCCAATAATGTCTAAAGAAGTTCCAAGAGGATGACCAATGTGCAGCTTGCAATACAGGCTGTAATGGTAACCCTCCTAACTGCATCACAATGAAGGGGATGGTCTTTGAAGTGGAGTGTCTATTCCATAGCTCTGCATGGTGGAAACTATACACTCCCTCATTGTAAAAGGTCTGGCAGGATGAAAAATGTTCTGGCATGTGAGAGAGAAGTTTGATGTTATGTAAGTATATGAATTGGCAATTGACTATACAAATATCTGAATCTAAATGGTCTCGGACCAGATCACATTCCACCAGAGGTGTTTGCATGGAACTTGTTTTTGTGTGCCTCTATAGAATAATAAGGAAACTCATTGGGGTACGGGTCATCCAAGGTTCAGATATGTGGATCGACAAATACTCTGCCTCTCTTGTTGCAAAGGCAAGGGCTAACAGTGAAGCTAACTTATTTGAAAGGCCAAATATACAGTATCTGCAGATGGTAGTATGGTGGCCAAGAAGTACAAAAAGGGATTAATGCCCCACCTGGTAGAATGCCATAGACATGGAGGTCTAGCTAGAAAGAAACCATTAAGTAATCTTAAGTATGAGTATATCTTGGCAGCAGCCAAGCCTGTTTTGAGCTTAGTGGCAAGCAAGTCCAGAGTTAATCTAGGCTCAGAAAAAGGGGGCCTGAAGAAGGTGGTTTAGAGGACTGCAAGGCCAGAAATTCATCAATTATGGATTGATATCTGGATTTTATTCTAGGCCTAAAACAAGAAAGGCCATGGAAGTGGCCAAGAGGTTGGGAATGGTCTGCAAAATAGTAATGTTGCAATCCACATGCAATGTGGAAGATGTTTCAGTAAGTCTGTTGAAGCATATGAATGAAAGAATTATATTTTGTATTTTTTTGTTGTTGTTTATTTGTGTTTATATAAATATGTACAGGGTTGGCTTTTGTCTCCTGAGCAATGCCTTTCCGATAAACCATTAATTACTGATTAGGAATGGTAAATCAATTTAGGGATTCCCCCTTTATTATTAAGATATCCAGATCGATATTTATTTGCTGTGGGTATGTGTATGTGGGGCGGGGGGGGGTTGGATTCGGTGGGGGGGGGGGGATGATGGGAGGGAGGGTATGGAATCTCTTCTTTTTTTTGTGTGTGTGCTCCCCTTCTTTTTCTTTTCTTTCACGTTGGTAAACTACCCTCATATAGTAATACATTAGAACATCGTGAAGTTTGCGTCACATAGTAACTCAGTACACAGAATACAGTATAGGCACAGTAAGTAATTTTTCCCCCCTCTTTCCTTTTTTTTTTTTTTTTTTTACACTTTGGCAAATGCCCTTATACAGAAGTATAGTATATTGCTGTCTTATGCACATTAAGGGAAATTAAGGAGGTCACAAGTAGTTAGGTACATTAAACACTTAGGAACGAGAGATAGGCACACATTAAATGTAAGTAAAAGCATAGACACAAAATACCCCTTTGTTTTTGTTTTTTTCCTCTCCTTTTTCTCCCTCCCCCTCCCAATCCCTTCTTCTTTCATTCTCTTTCTCTCCCCTTCCTATATGCATATACATAGAAGTAAGGGGACCATTATGAGGAAAAATCGGATTGGCAAATACTAGGTTGGTATTGTCTCAGGTAGGTAAAGGCCATCCCTAGAGAGATCTATACAGTGGAAATATCTGCTATTTGTATTATAATTTGTTTGTAAGTGTTGTGTTGATAAAAAAGAAAATAAAGAAATATCTGATAAAAAAAAAAAGTCTGTTGAAGCAGTCTGCTAGAGGAATGGAGGAATCCTCTGTCTTTATTAGCATGGTATGCACTACCTGTCTCGTGACCTGTGTCGGATAGAAGCAACCTCTGAGGACTCTGTGGCTGTTACATTGCTCTAGGTTCACACTGCTGGATTAAGCCTTCAGGGGGCCCGGGGCACTTTAGAAAGGGGGGCCCCCTCCTCCTTGTCAATACTGCCCGCAAACTGCATGGGAGAATATTACACTGTCAAAACACAGAGTAAAAACAGTATAAATTTGGTCAATATTCAACTGCAGGGGGGGGGGATAATATAAACATATATATATATATATATATATATATATATATATATATATATATATATATATATAAATACCACATGAAAAGCCTATGTTTTTCCCTCTGTACCTTACTTTGTAGGAGCCCTGACAGGCTCAGCGCTGCCTCTGATTAAAAACACTCCCATGACAAGGCAGCTGCTGCTGCTATCCTTCATGGGCCTGAGAAGCATATGATGAGCTCCACCAAGCAGAGCTCAGCACAAGACTCAGCCTCTGACCTCTTGTGCAAAGTGTTATGGGACTAAGTCAACTCCCAGCAATGCTTTGCACACTTGTGCAGTAAGTGTGCCTTGACTTCTGATGCTCAGCACCATTAAGTATTGTCACATTGGCAGATAGGGGAATCTGCAGCACTACCCCACTCCCATGCACAAAACTATTAGCTGAAAAATATATGCCAACCACAGGGGCCCCCTAGATAGATGGGGGCCCAGGGGTACTGATCCCCTGTGCCCCCACTATAATCTGGTCCTGCTGTAGGCTCCAACAAAATGACCCTCCTAGTTAACAGGCCCCTTGAAGGGCTGGGGAGCTTTAGCAGAATTTAACCTTGTGTATGAAGTCAGGACTGAATGATTTAGAATTTAGAATTAGGTTTGGGACGTCCACTGATACAGGAGCTACATTAATGAGATCTGCGCTTGCTTGCTTCAGGCATTTGAAATAAATAAAAAGGTCTGGCCAATTATCAGGGTAGCTCTACTAACAGCTTCCAATAGGGCCATTCGGAAGCAGGGAATCTATGGAGTCTGCTGGGACCCCTTCTTTCTCTGCTTTATCCAGCGCAGATAATAACGGCCCGCAGAGTCAGTTACTTTTATTTTTTTTCTCCACTAGTGCTAAGAAAGCAGGGTTAACCTCTGGGGCAATAAGGGCAGGGATTTCAGGAAGGCCCATGTGTTACAGAGAACTATCTGTCCTCCATAATGAGAGGCTGCAATAGCCAGCTGGGTGAAAAAATTATACCCCTGAAGTGCTTGTTCAGGGCAGAGTGTGCTGTCTATAGCATAAATGGGGCATTTAGCTTGCCAATGCCTCTCAGGTAATTTGCAAATCACTATATTCACTACTGTTAGAGGATTCACTGGATCTTGTTACATTCTCCAACTCACAATCCTTTGCCTCCCTGTATGAGTGATCTGTGGACTGTGAGCAGGGCCAGTGACAGGGGTGGTCAAGGGGGACATGTGTGATGGTCCCCGGCAATTTGAAGGGCCCCAGAGCACTGCTGTGGCTGGGGCCCGTCTATAAGCTGTGTTACCCCTCACTGCCGTCTACTGTGTGTGCAGTCTGTGCATGCTGCCCCACCCGTGTGACTACCCGCCCTGCAACCGAAACAGAGGAGTCAAGTCACAGAGCTCAGAGCTGGGCTGGGGAGAGCGGGACAGAGTCTGAATATGCTTGCTGAATGGAGCAGGAGCTCCTTCCAGGGACTTCCCAGGCAGAGTGACACACTCTTCTTACAGAGTGCAGCGGCCATTTGATGCATATTTCTCCTCCTTCTCCCTGATATATACCAGTACACAGTGCCTCCATCAAACAGTAGTGAGGCATGTTTGTGTGAGTGCGCATAGACATCCTCCTCAGTGTGCACAGTATGGTTCCTGGGGGGCAGGGCCAGACTGGGACCAGAAATCGGCCCTGGCATTCTGAGCAAACAGGCCCACCTGCAGGAGGCGGGACCCTTGCGCGGCAGAGCCGTGCAGCTAAAAAGGGGTGTGGTCTCATGAAAAGGAGGCGTGGTATCACAAAAAGGAGGCATTACACATTATGGAACACACCGTTATGCCCATTACACATTATGGAACACACCGTAATGCCCATTACACATTGCCGCACACTGTATTGCCCATTACATATTATTACACACACCGTAATGCCCATTACATATTATGACACAATCCGTTATGCCCATTACACATTATGACACACACCTTAACGCCCATTACATAATATGACACAATCCTTATGCCCATTACACATTATTATGGGCCATGGCAAATATTCTTGCTGGCTGGAAGCTGGGTGCAAATTGACCTTGTCTCAGCCACAGGCAGCAGAGATAAGTCAGAGGTGCGCAGGGTAGGGACAGTGGCAAACGCAGGATTTGTGAAGGGGGGTTTCCAGATATGTGTATGTGTGCACTATAAATATTGTAATGGGGTGCTACGCTAAAGTAGCACATTAATATCCAGGTTAATGAGGGCCCTAACCAAAAAGATCATCATCACATATAGTTATCTGTAAAGTAAATCAAGCTGCAATATTGTGATTGGGAAGAGACAAAATTCAGCAGGACAGATGCACACTGCGTTACACAATGTTCAAATTCAAACACCCACTGTCACACACAGAACACTAACACTGTCACACACAGCACACTAACACTGTTACACACAGCACGCACCCACTGTCACACACAGTACGCACCCACTGTCACACACAGCACGTACCCACTGTCACACACAGCATTCAAACACTGTCACACACAGCATGCAAACACTGTCACACACAGCACACACATGACTGTTACACATAGAAGTCACACACACACACGCACCCACTGTGACCCACACAATGCTGTCATCGCGGGTCCGGCGTTGTTTCCCCGATATCTCTCCCCATCCATTCCTCTGCAGCTGTAAACTGTCGGGCGGCCAGTGGACTCCAAGTGCGGCTCTGCTCCTCCATGTGAACGGCACACCACTGCAACAAGGGGGAGGGGTGATGTCCCACGGCCAGGTCATAGTGCTGCTACACTGGACTGGCTGGCCACTGCCAGGTTCTGGCGGCATCATACAAATGAAGCGGGGAGCGGGACAGGGCAGCACACAGTGACAGCCATGTGAGCGGCTCCCGGTGGCTGTCAGACGCAGAGCTGGCACGCCACTTCAACAAGGGGGGGTGATGTCCCACGGCCAGGTCATAGTGCTGCTACACTGGACTGGTTGGCAAGGTTCTGGCAGCATCATACAAATGAAGCAGGGAAGGCGGGGCAGGACAGGAAGGGGCGGTGCACAGTGAAGCCCAGGACTGGGCTTAGCGCTACTGCAGAAAGTGAGAAACTTTCTGAACAAAATCGTCCCACAAGGCCATCGGCCCTTCTGGCATTTGCCAGAAGTGCCATATGGCCAGTCCAGCCCTGCTGGGGGGAACAGGAACACTCACTTTCTGCCCGTTGGGGAGGCTGCTGAGCACTGGAACCCGTGAGCCTACCCACCTCACTCCTATACCTCTCTGATCACTAATTTAAGAAGCCAAACACATTATAAGGTAGTTTTTCTAAATGGGGAGTGGCCACATGGGCCCGCAATTAGGCCACGCCCCGACTTTGCCAGGGGCCGGACGCTGAGTGCAGTCTTGGCTGCAGTGCTGCTGATCCTTCTTCCACTGGCTGTCTCCGTCCTGAGGTCACTGGAGCAGAAGGTAATGTGTGCACTGTGTAGGGACTGGGGAACAGAGAGTAGTGTGTGTGTGTGTGTGTGTGTGTGTGTGGGACCACCTGTTTCTCTCTGCACTTGCACAGGCACTGTCTGTAATTTTATGTTACACTTCACTTGCCACATGTCCTAATTTCTTTCTTTCATGCCTTGAAACGTAATGTTGACATCAGAGTATGGCGACTTGTACGCTGTTGCACTTCAAATACAGTGCGAAGAGTGCCGCCTATTGTCTTTTTTTCTGGATGCACTAGAACTAAGGGCCTGATTCAGGCCTGTTTGCTAGACTGCGTATGTTCGCAGCCTAGCAAACAGGTAATCACCGCCTGGCCGAACGCCCGCCTCCCCACCTCACGCGACACCCTGAATTTGCATGTGAGGGAATGTTTATGCTTACACATTTCATCGCATGCATCTGCACAAGCGAAAAATCATTTGATGGTCACTGACCATCGAATGATTTTTTCCCCATTTACAGATAAAAAGTCAGTCTAGACGGACTTTTATCTTGGCTGGAGATAGCCAAATTCATGTGACATCAGCCACCTGCCCCAAGCAGGCATCAACACACACTGGTTATTCCCCTGCTCCAGCCCCCTGCCCTCCCCTTCCCACCCCTCCTGGAGCGAACTGCTTGGCGAGTGTGAAACTCGCCGAAGCTGGTTGCTCCCAGGGTGTGCACATGTGCAAACCATGACCATCAGGGATGGGGACATATTCGGCCTGCTACGAGCGTAACTGAAACGGACCCTAAGGTCAGTGTCATATATAGATGGATGGATAGATAGATTTGTCTGTGCCTTCATTTACCTCACTAGCGAATGAGGAGAAACATATTATTCGGGATCGATGGCACACACAGTCGACTTCAAATAAGGATCCTGATAGATCGAGAATAGTATATTAAGTGCAAACCATCACCTCCACCCCTTATATAACATTTAATGATGCCCTCCTCACACCCACCCATTTATATTTTTATGCTTCCCAACACCTTTAATATGTAATGACTCCCATCACTCCCACCCAATAAATATTTAATGACCAGTGTCACTCCCAACTTTAATGAACCTCTGACCCTGCCTTAATTTTTTTTTATTATTTTTACCAAAATAAGCAATGCTATGGGTGAGGGATAGTGGCAGATGTGCTTTAAGAAAGTAGGGTGTGTGTGCAGGCTTTGATTGGGCACCCTTCTCTGCGTCACTGCAGTAGACTCTGGAATTGTTCCAGAGTCTACTGCACATGCACAGGTCTCCGAGACATGGTGCCACGCTCCAGAGGACACCTTTATTGCAGATTGGAGTAGAATGAAATGGGTGTACAGTGTTTGGGCCCTGAGTCCACCGCACACCTTGCACCTCTAGATTTGCCAGTGGATGTTGCTGGCTGTTGCTGTGATCTGGGCAGATATGTGATGGTTGCTGTGCTGAGAAAGGGGTGCTGGATCAGAAGCGGAATTAGTTGTGCTAGGGGCACCAGCCAAAATTTTGCCTAGGGCATCAAATTGTCTAGGGCCAGCTCTGGTGAGTGCTGTACAGTATGTGTGGTGCATGTGGTCCATGGCATGGGGGGCGCGGGGAGGAGTCTTTAATAAATATAAGTGACAGAAGTATATGTATTTTATGAAGTGAAAGATATGTGTGCGGTTTCGTTTTTTTACCAACCGTGGTGCCTAATGAAATTATTTGGTATCTTGATAAGGATAGTTTAATTATATTCAACTGTGAATACATTTATTGCAGCATTGGGGCCCAGGCCACTGACTGTGGGCTGCAAGTGGGCAAAACCCCTGATAACAAGCTGAAACACATCAACCATTGACAGAGTTTTAAAGGTTGGTGTTGCCCTGACTCTACTGTTGGCAACATACTGTACATATAATATGTACTGTGTGGAGCATAAAAAGATGAAAGGGCATTATGGTGTGGGGCATAATGTGGTTCAAAAGTCATCACTGTATGGGGTTTAATATGGTGCAAGGGGTATTACTGTGTGACATGTACAAGTATATCAAGGGCCAATATAAGGAACTGTCACACACCCTATTTTCTACTAGAAAGGAATCTAGGACGCGAGGGCATGAGTATAGATTAGAAGAAAAAAAAATTCATTCAGCTAGTAGAAAGAATTTCTTTACGGTCAGAACAGTCAAACTCTGGAACTCTCTTCCCAGAGAGGTGGTAACGGCTGGCTCATTAAATGCGTTCAAGGCAAAGTTGGACAAACATTTACTGGAGATAAACATCCATGGGTACAAATAAGAAATATAATTTGTCTGTAAAATACCAGAACCTACCAAATCAGCAATGGATATCTATACCAGGTTGAACTAGATGGACGCAAGTCTTTTTTCAGCCTTACCTACTATGTAACTATGTAACTATGACATGAATAAGGGATCCTATCATGTGATGTAATATGAATACAGTTGCACTACTGTATTATCATTTGTTTTGCGGGCACTATTATGTGGCCATGCTCCTTTCCAGCAAGATCCCGCCCCATTGTTGGGGCGTTCCCCTTCAGCACAAACTGTTTCAAATGATGATATCAATGCTCTTTGTGTCACAGGGCACCAACATGTCTAATTACGGCTGTGTGAATGAGGATACCTGTGGATGGGGTGACAATGTTGCTAGCTGCTATTATGATGTATGCCTAGGGTATGCAATTGATTAGGGCCTACCCTTCAGATGGCCATAGGCTACTACACTATTTAAATTTATAATAACCTTCATCAGGGTATATACTGTATATAAATTGGGGGGACACCAACATTTATCTTGCCTCCGGGCAACTGGGTTGAACTTACGCCACTGGTGCACACAGTGTGCTGCCTGGCTCAGTCCGATTGTGTGTGCAGCCGCACGCTGCCACCGTGTCTCTCTGGCTGCTGTGTGAGTGTGTATGGACTGGAGACAAGTGTCCATGACCGTCTGTGCGTACAGTGCAGGCAGCAGCCGCTCAGCGCTTGGAGACTGAGTCAGCTGTCTCGTATCTGCAGTGCACTGCATGCGCGGCACCATTATGAAATCTGATCCGCACTCTGTGCTGTGGCTGCCTCCTGCCCTGCCTAGTGCCTTCTTGTCGCAGCAGGAGATGGAGGTGGAGCATGATGGGACAGTTGGAGAAGACAAGTCCCCAACTGAAGTCAGAAAGGCCCCCCCTGGATCCGGGCGGTTGTTTGGGTTTGGGACTACGTAGGGGGGGGCAGAAATATCAGTGTACAGGGCCCCAAGATTTCTGTTGGCGGCCCTGACTGTGAGGCACATTTATTAAGCTGAAGTGATAACGTGTCTGGTTTTTATCAACGTCCCATCAGATCCTAACTTGGTTTGAAAAATGACATGTAGGAGCTGATTGGTCAGTGATAAAAACCAGACACTTTGGGCCTTATTCGAGTTCACTCTTTCTGACAAAATCCTTCTTAGATGGACAAAACCATGTGCACTGCAGGGGGGCAGATGTAACATGTGCAGATAGAAATAGATTTGGTGATTTTTTTGGTGATTCTTTGCAGGGTAAATACTGGTTGCTTTATTTTAACACTGCAATATAGATATCACTTTGAAGTAAAACCCCACCCAAATCTAATTAGATCTGCACAAGTTACATCTGCCCCCCTGCAGTGCACATGGTTTTGTCCATCTAAGAAGGATTTTGTCTGAAAGAGTGAACTCGAATAAGGCCCTTTATCACTTCACCGAGCTTAATAAATCTACCCCTTTGTACTGTGATGACTAGTCCCTTTTATGAGCACTAGTCACTTTTATGGCGCCTGCCAGTCACAGGAAGGAATATGTGCCAGCCATGGGGAAGAGAGGATGGTCTGTTATAGAACTCTCAGGTATTCCTACTGTAGGCAATACCTGGTAAAGAGATGTTATTCAGTGGCAAACGCAGGATTTTCAGAAGGGGGTTTCCAGAGGGGCGGAGCAAAGCACGGAGATGGACACTTAGGTGACCCAGTATATGCCGGGTCAGTTAAAGTATTATAGATAGACCAAATGTATATAAATAATAATAATAATACAAAAAAAAAAATATATATATATATATATATACATATATACATACATATACATACATACATACAGGGGCGTCAACAGCATTGTAGACCCCTGGGCATAGCAATGTATTGGGGCCCCTACCGATCCTCCAGCGGTAGGGGTTGGGGAAGCTTTGATGTCCTGTGGGTGGTATTATATCAACAGCTCAGCATGTAAGGCCTGGATCAGTAATTCCACTAATTAACCCTTTCCTGCACAAATGGTGGGCGTTAAGGGGGGAGAAGGGGGCATTGGGCTGAATGAAGGGGCCCTGATACATAACTTCCAGGGTGGTAGAGGATGTTTAATACACAGAGGAGGTGTGTATAGTGGAGTGGGCTTATTATTCATAATTTTCTGGTGGGAGGACAGCTTGCTTGACTGCAGATATCTCCAGTTCCCGGAAATAGATTTATTTGATTTTAATGGAATAAAAAACTAAAGAATCCCACCTACAAAATGGTTTTGAGGACTAGGGGATCAGAGTTCAGGAGGCAAGCTGCTATTGTCCATCAAAGGGGGAGAGTCCCAGCTTTTGGAATATAGCCTCAGAAAAACTCTATGTCAGACAGAACCTGAAATATCTGACTGGGAATAACAATTAACAGGCTTGGATGGGGACCACTGCTTTGAAGTCAGATATCTCCAGTTCCCAAGGGCCGATTTTTACAATTCTTATATCCTTGGAAAGAGGGGACCCTCAGCTTTCAGCTGAGGGCCCTTAGCCTCCTGGGGGGGTTTCTGGGTACTCAGAAACCCCCCCTGCGTGCGCTACTGTTATTGCCTGAACAGGCATCTCCTGAAGAAATATGAACTGTTTGTTTGTTTATTTTTGTCTTTCCACAACACTATGAGAATAGGCATACGGAGGAGGAGACTCTGCCTGACTGGGCTCTCCACATATCAGTTTCATATATTTAGATGGCAGCGTCATTATAGGCAGGGGTACCCATGTCATTTAACAAACACCACCCCATCATATGGGGGAGAAGCGCTATCAGCATATACTGTATATAACGCGCGCTTATGCCACTTGTCCCCTATAATGTAGAATAATAAAGTATACAAATCGCACATGTAATAGACCAGATTCTGACTGGCAAATTTAACAGACCCATGCACAGATCATTGTGATGTGTGCATGGTTCTGTCTAAAAAAAGGGTTAAACAAAAAAAGGGAAAGGTTAAATTAAAAAAAAGGGGGAAAAAACTGCATGGGGTCCCCCCTCCTGAGCATAACCAGCCCCGGGTTCAAAGAGCTGGTCATGGTTTCATAAAATCACAGAGACAAACATGTTGAGGTTCCCTGGATTTTACACCCAGTGGTTTAGCTAGGTGCCACGGTGCCCGGAGCAAGGGCATGTTTTGCGCCCCCCCATTTGTAGTAAGCTGGGCACTTGTGCTGTGGAAAGGGGGTACGGCCTAACATTATACCACACACCGTAAAATGCCCATTCCACACTAAGCATTCATCCTTCTGACTGTATGGCATGGGCAGGGGTCCTGGGGAAGTGGGGACCACCCAAAAGAAGGGGTCCCCCCTCCAGAACTTACATGACCATGCTGAAGCCTGGGGCTGTCCTTGATGCCCCTGGGTGGTGGGCATCGAGCTGATTACTTGTGTAAAAAAAGGATAAACCATTGTGTATTGATGTGGCACTAAAAGTCCCTGCAAGCCAGCACCGCATGCAGGGACTTGGAGAACCACAAGTCCCAGCATGCGGGGCAATAAAGGGCCTGCTGGGACTTATAGTGTTCCAGCAGTACAAAGAGTTAAAAAAACACACAGACACACTTACAGTACAACTTTATTACACACGGAGCCCATACATTCCAACTCACCTGACTTGATAGAAGATCGGTCCCTTCTCCAGTAGAATCCATAGTGGGGTACCAGTGGAATCAAATTATACTCACCACTCTGATCTTCAGGGCTTCTCCGGACCCTCTGCAATGCTCACCGGTATCTGGGGGCGGGTTTGTTTACATCCGGAGCTCTGCCCCCAGACCGGGACTTAGCTCTGCCCACCAGCCAGTCATGGTCCAGCATGGGGGTTTTCCCGGACCATGATTGGCGGGCGGGGCTAAGTCCGCAAAAAATGTAATTTTTAAAGGTGCGATTTGGTGCGATTTTTTCAACATGACCAAAAATCGCCACCTATAACATTTCGCCCCGTGTGTCCATACACTGAAGTGTCTGTGAGACCCCCCTTGCTCCACAACTGTTGCACTGAGCACATTTTACTGTTCCCACTCATAGTCCATGTGGATCGTAAAGCATAAAGTCCATAAAATGAAAATAAATCTTGAAAAACTCATGTCAATCTATTCATGTGTCATCCAATGCCATGTTAACCTTTTGTCAATGTTGATTAAGTGCATATCGACCTTTCATCAGTGGTGACCTAGACACTCCCGTGCAACAGACATATCTATCCAGTGTTCATATTCAAGTTAAAAAAGTACATTTATACAGTAATACTAAGAAACTGTTGCTGAGTTTGTACAAACAAGTACTAGAACTTCAGCTGCTGCAAGTCATAATAGTATAACATCTATAGTACAGGGTTGCCAACATTTTAAATCTCCTCTCCGGGAGAAGCCCGGAGAGGAGACATTCAGCTGGAGTTCTGGGGGCCGGGCTTGAACGTGACATCATTAAGCCCCGCCCCATGCTTGAAAATGACTCAATTTGCACATGTCCGTGGAGGGGGGCGGGACTAAAATGGCGCAATTATGACACTTTAGCCCCGCCCCCTCATCGGAGATAAGCATATCAAGTGTTTTAAATGGTGCGTGGTGTGTGGGGGGGAGCCACGATCATGGGGGGGGGGCTGGGGTCCCCCAGAAACCGTGAGGTTTGCCCACCTTCTCGGGGGGCCGGGAGGGGGACCCTCCCGGCCATTCCGGGAGGGTAGGCAACCCTGCTATTGTACTAAAGATGATCCTGGGGGGCAGAGAGTTTAGGAAACAGGACTTGATATTGAAATATTTTTACAATATATATATATATATATATATATATATATATATATATATATAGACACTGGCTCTCTAAGGACATGTGCTCAGGGCCGGTGCAAGGCACCGGAGCGCCCCAGGCGAGGGGGGGTGGGGCGCCCCGGTGCCTATGGGGGGGGGTACCTGTGGCACTGTGTGATCTGGCGGCGGGGTCCCTGCAGTGATGCGCGCAATCCGGCAGCCAGGCGGCAGCGCGGGAAGCGCTGATGGGTTTGAAAACTCGCCGCACGCTGATTGGCTGAATCTCAGCCAATCAGCATGCGGAATGTTTTCAAACCCAGCAGCGCTTCCCGCGCCGCAGCCTGGCTGCCGGATTGCGCGCATCACTACAGGGACCCCGCCGCCAGATCACACAGTGCCGCAGGTACCCGGCACGGACACCCCTGCAGCCTCCATGCGAGAGGCGAGGGGCGAAGTGCCGCCCTCCAGTGGCTGGCGCCCTAGGCAAATGCCTAGATTTGCCTAGTGGTGGCGCCGGCCCTGCCTGTGCTACATAGCGATTTCCCTATTGAGTTTTATTGGAGACAAAAGTCTAAAGCCTAAAGCAATTCATGATCTATTTGGAGTTTATATGCAGCATATATAAAAGCGACGGCCTAGAAAATCTCTGTCGCATTTAAACAACATCCTGCAGCATCTTGTTGGAATTTCTGTTGCAGCATATGTAAAATCGGCGGCCTAGAAAATCTCTGTCGCATTTTAACAACATCTTGCAGCATCTTGTTGGAATTTTGTGCGCAGTTTATGCAAAATTGGCGGCCTAGAAAATTTCTGTCGCATTTAGGACAACAACTTGTTTTTGATACCATCTTCTTCATTTTTATCAGAGGATCAGAGGATCTAATACCTCTAGAGATTTGTTCATTGCCCCTGATGAAGTCCTGACGGATCTTTCGTTTGACACCTGTGAAAAAGCTGATGACTTATGAAACCCAATAAATGTCAATTTGTTTTTAAAAAAATTATTGATTCATTTGAGTGAAAAAGTACCAGTGTTATAGCGCACCTCCTATCTTCTGTTTCCATATATATATATATATATATATATATATATATATATATATATATATATATATATATTTTTTTTTTTATGTCCAGCCTGGGGTGCAGAGCAGGGGAACACCTTTCGGGACCAGCATTTCCTCCGCTCTGCAGATAGGCGATATACAGGTGTGTTTATACAGGTGCTAAAAAGTCCTGCGATGTGCCACTTTGGCTATGTACTGTATGAGTCTGACATTTCTGCAACTGTGCTTGCAAAAAAAAGCCTACAGTATTTCACCTCCTTCTACCATTACTACATAATGTGCACATAGAAATTGTGGATGCTTGTGTGGAAGTGGAACAGGATGAGAGGCGATACATGTTTAAACTACTGATATCTGACTCTGTGGATGAACATTTTGCTGATGTTGTTTGTGTTAGTCATCCATCCATGACTGACTTACTTTGCTTGTGGCAAAAAGTGATGGTGATGCCTGGGCGTCAGAACAAAAGAACAAAAAAGCCACAACTTGAATGTGAGATTAGTGTTACCCAAATCATGGTAATGTTTATGAAGACGTCCGCTCCATATGTGGGGCTAAAATTAGTAGAGGTTGGGACATTAACCATCTAGGCACCTCCTCTTTGTTACATCATTTGCAGTGAATTAATGAAATTTATTTTACAAGATTATGATGTAATTAACACCTTCATCATCAATCTCTTCATTAGTGATCAGCAGTAGTCCTTCCGAAAAATTGGTTTGTGAGGACCAAAACACACCAGGTATTTCAGCCACAAAATGGGTAAAACCAGCCTATTTAAACTGTGCATTTCCTTTTTAATATCCAAGATACAAAAGATACAATTAGGTGAGAAAACAAAAGGACAATTTTACCTTGCGCCAATTTTCTTTTCATTGTGGCCTGTATTTTAGTCTTTTTTGCTCAAACATTTTTATTGGTTATTTCACCAACATTATTAAGTCATTTTTAATAAGAAATCAATCATTCTTTTTTACAAAGCTGAGGCCTCACAACTGTTTTTTTTGCTTTTTAGGTCTTTTTGCTGGTGGGTCTAACAGATCATTTTTAGTATCTGATCTAGTGGACCATACAATCCATAATTTTGTATTCTTATTCTAAGGTATTTTTGCTAATAGGCCTCAAAGATAGTATTTAAACATTTAGATCAGTCTCCTCCCTAGTGGACAATACAGTTGCCTACCAAAATCATTAAATCAATAATTTTTTCTACTTCTTTTAATATTTTAATAATTATTAATTTCCCTTTACATCCCTTGGGTCTCTAATCTAGTTCCTGATTAATTAAAACATTCCTGGCTACTTTATATGGGGTCACATAGTTTATAACTACTTCGGTGGTATGCCCGGAGCAGGCTATCCCAGAAAAATTTTGGGCATACCACTGATAAGGAGGTATGCACCAGTGGTGCCTCCAGCTGTGCACCACTTAACGCACCACCTCTAGGGGCACACCCCTCTGTCGCTCAGGCCAGTCCCCAGCCTAGCGATCGTATGCCGGATTAGCAGGCTCCGCTTGGGGAAAGTTCAGGTCTGCTTGGGAGTACTCAGGAGAAATAAATGCCAGAGCGTGCCCAATTCTCCCTGAGCTGCCCCGAACATCCCCAAGTGGGGGCCTGCTACCTGGTCCCTGCTCTGAATGGTGGCGGGGGCAGCAGAAGGGGAGCCCGGTGATCTGGCGTATGATCACCAGGGTGGGGAATTTGGACTGGCCTGAGGGGGGGGGGAGCAACAGAAGGGGGTGCCTCTAGAGGTTATGTGCCAGTGATGCTCCGAACCTCCCCAGGCGAAACCAGCAGCAGCCACAGAGGAGCAGGGGCTGCTGCAGAAGACAGTGGCTGCATCGGATGTCTTTTAGTGGTTAGTATTTATGGGGCAGGACAAACCTGCCCTGGTAGGTTTGTCCTGCCCCAGCAAAACCCACCACTCAAAGGGAGAAACTTCCATCTAGTCTGCCACTGCACTGCCACTCTGTTTCCAAAATGTGCCATATTTGAATTTGAATAGCCACATTTGTGTGCTGCCCGCTGCTGTCACTTATCTTACATAGCCAGCTACTGTAGCTTGGTGCAACTATTTGGTCTGAACTGGATGAAAACAATATTGTGAGCTGTTAGGTGGTTAAAAAATTAAATGGAAATTAATGTTATTGAGGTTAATAATACTGTAGGAACAAAGAAAAGGCCTAAATTATGTGATTTAAAAATATATATATAGATACAAATCCAAAAGCTAATAGAGATCCAAAAGCAAAACATGGGGGTCAGGGCACAGTATGATTAATTTTGGATGTATTCTATTTGTTCCCTAAATGCTCATGGTGAAAATAGTAACTTCTAGAAATCCTTTGTTTTATTTACCATTACAAATGTTTCCACATACAACTACCTTCTGTGCGCTACAAGTTGTGTTAAACGCAGGGGCGTAGGGAGGGCAGAGCTGGTGGAGCACGAGCTCCAGGTGCCGGAGGGGTGCAGGGCATCGGCACGCACCGCAAAGGATCCCCTGGGAGTCGTGACTTGCTCGCTGTCCGGCTTTGCCTGCCTGTGTCTGTGTGTTACCTGGTGCCTGCCTACCCACCCAGCTACAGCCGTCTGCCCGCAGCACAATGTCCTACTCTTCCCCGACCGTCACTTGTCCTCCCTTACTCGGCTCATTCGGCTGTGATGACGAGCCCCGGCCAGAAATCAGGAGGACACTCCCCCTGCTGTACTCCTTAAGCACTCTGTACCAAGTGTATAACCTGCTGGGATGGCTGTGTGTTACTCATATGCTTGGAGTTGGAGGAGGTTGAGGAGAAAGAGGGACGGAGCCACAAGTCATCTAGCTGCTATACACTACAGTGCTGTGTTGCTGGTGGCCTGCCTTGGGCTGTCAAGGTGCATTTTACAGTTCAAGCATTGTACATTTAATAAATAACAATAATCATTGAGGGGGGTGGGGGTTTGGGGGATTGGGGGGGGGTCTCTCTAAATAAATCAAATATATATATAATGGGAAAGTGGGTGTGGGGAGCCTGCTACACATTGGGTGGGTAGAGGGTGTTGAAGAATAATATAATTAATAACAATATTAATTATTAATATAATAAATAAGTACATTTATATTAAGGGTCCCATTCCCATTTATTAAGGATTGTATATTCAATGTGATTTGGGTGGAAAATTACCACCCAGGATAGCATTGTAATATGCAATCCTATGTATCTAAGTACCCCTACTGATGGCCACGTGTTGCATCGCTGGGGTAGCGGCCATTTGTGGGGGGACAGTGTTTAACTGTCTCTGTGTAACTGGATGGCTGTGTCCACAAACTGGAAGGGAAGAGCCGACCAAGGGAATTCGGCAGGTAGGGTGTACTACACAGTGGCATATTGTGGGGGCAGCTTAACAAAAGACACACATATACTATATATATATATATATATATATATATATATATATATATATATATATATATATATATATATATATATATATATATATATATATATACAGAGAACAATACCCAGGTGCAAAATCTCCTCAGACCAGCTTGTCAAATCTTCAGATGTGTGCAGCTTTTACATGGACCAACCAGGACCAGACAGAGAATCTCAAAAAGAATGAGAAAAGCGCACAATGAGCAAAAGTATAACAGTTCCTTTACTGGATGTATAGGCTCACATACATGAAGGTTTAAAATTAACAGCTCTCTTACGGAGAGGACAGAGTGACGTCCAACTGTGAGGGAGAACAAGCGGCGGCTGTTTGCAGAAGACGGTGATCGGGCGCTGGACGTTTGTTTGACCGTGTAGCTGTGATACCGCATGCTGTGATCTTCCCTATGCTGGCAAGCTGTTAATTTTAAACCTTCATGTATGTGAGCCTATACATCCAGTAAAGGAACTGTTATACTTTTGCTCATTGTGCGCTTTTCTCATTCTTTTTGATATATATATATATATATATATATATATATATATATAAATATAATTTTTTTGTTATGTGTTCTTCATTATTTAATTTATATCTATTGTGTGTATATATAATCTAAAATTATTTCTTCGTGTTTGTATATATATTTGGGTGCCATTGGTTCACGCTATGCCTCTGCTCCTACTGATAACACTTCATAAAGGTAGTCTCCCATTTAATTTGTAGCATTGACAGCACAGTAATGTGGTGTGTTCAATTGTACAAGTTTAATTGCTTCACCACCAGGGTATACAGCAACTACAGCACGACCACTCTGCTGGTTACTCTGGCTGAAGCCTTCATGACCTTTCATTTTGGATCAGAATTAATTGTCAAACAGCATACTGCGTTTCTCCCAGAATGGAGTACATCATGGCAAGAAACAAGCAAACAATGTTTTACTTTCTGCCTAATAAAGTGATGGATAAGGATATTGGTGATAAATAAGCAATGAGAACACACCTGAATTTTGCAGATCCGTACTGAACCAAGTCCAAATGTTGGATCTTACCATTGTTCAAACTTAATTTGAACCAGAATTTCTGGTTTTGGATTGCAAAAATTATGAAATGTCCAAGAAATGCAAACTCCAAGATTCAGATATTAAACCCAATATCTGAACTAAAACACTTGAGGGGAGCTTTGCAAATCCAAAACAGAAACCGAACCACAACAATAACGTAAGAGTCAAAACCACAACAATAAACTGCACACATCTCTAGATTAATATTTTGTTGTATTTATTGAACTGGTTTCAGCAGAGGACTGGTATATATATATATATATATATATATATATATATATATATATATATATACACTGTATATATATACTGGTATATATAGCATTTGGATAGGCATAACTCCTTATTTTTCAAGCACTATTATATAAACACCAGTGCTGCACTGGACAGTTTGAGGATTATTTTCACTAGCAGTGGGGTCTTCCATGCTTATGGTCTCTTTCTTAATGTGGAGGACAATAAAGAAGGCCTAGAGCTCATGCTGGTAGAATACTAGGGGAGAAAGCACATGCAGCCTTTTTTGCTACTGCTGAATTATACAATAGTGCATTCATGGTTTGAGCAGTAGTCATCAATCACTTCCTGTTCTCAACTGTCAAGCACATGAGTTTTCTCTTTAGTGGGCTAACAGCTACATTTCTCAGACCACGTATCAGTTAATTCATTGATTACAGCATGGACAAATCTAATGTGTGTAGTACAATTCTGTAAAGGTGGCAGGTAAACTGTAGGGAATTTTATTTTTACCATTTGGGAAACGCACTTGTCTTGCATGAATAAAGTTGTACTGGGTTAATTTAACCCATTCTTCTACACATTCATGTTACTTGTCTTTCCCTCTTGCTAATTTTACAAAGCATATAGAAAGTATACATGTTACACTGTACATAAACTAACTGTAACAGCAATAAGCTACTGGCCTCTTTTGCATTTTACATTGTTTTCGCTTTCAGATTCATAAACCCCTTATGGCATTTGTCATCTATCCCAAACATCTTCCCTAAAGGGATGAAGAGATGAACCATCTGGTTGAGTCTGGATCAGAGAGAGTCTTTTCCTATTTTGAAAACATTGAACATACGGTGAATGTGTTCAAAGGAAACTAATCTATTATTGAGCAGCTAAATGTTTCTTGTGCATTACTGTAAGGACTTTGCAAACCCTAAATAATTTTGTGATGGTATGAACACATATCCATCAGCACTAATTGTCCCCAAGAGATTATGTTTACAGCAGCCTTTTTAATGCCTTTTATTTTCCCATGTGCAATAAAAAGTACATTGCCAACATTTTATCTTAGTTTTCAGCTCATTCAATCTGGGAAGGATGCATCTCTATAATCCCTTTATACCTTGATAGTCAATTTTCAAAATGTGATTTTCTGTGTCTATAGCATCATGTCAACAAACACCTTTACCAGGAAAGTCCTGGTACATTACTCAGAAAAATTAGTGTGCAGGATGCATTGATACAAGGAAACACTGGAAGTGAAATCAGGAAGGTTTTGCAGCATGTCAGTAAGAAGAAAAACATTTCCAGTATATTGCTACATTACATTTAGATAATTATGTATTTGTACATTGACTAATATTCTAAATAAATACTTCAGTTCATAAAAAATACAAGTTTTCAGAGAATTTATACTTGTAAAAGCCCATCAAAATGTCAGCTTCTGCAATATACTTTCACTTTGAGCTGTGACTGTTTTTTATTTCACTTTGAGCTGCACCAGTTTTAGCCCACAAACTTTGCCCCCCATTCCCTTTCTGCTTCTACGTACAATCTCTGTCATCACAGTTCCCTGTATCCATATATAGCAAGTTTAAAACAGGTCAATGTTCCTGCAAAATTGCTTCTACTTCTGTTATGACATCTTTTGGCACACAAAGGAGTAGTTTGGTCCACCGAGTGGCCTCTAGTGGTCAGTGGCAATAATTTTAACTAGAGGGGTGAAGTAGTTTGTTATATATACATATATATATATATATATATATATATATATATATATATGTATATAGAGATAGATAGATAGATAGATAGATAGATAGATAGATAGATAGACAGACAGATAGATAGATGGATAGATAGATATCTATACGAAAACTGGACTGTGCTCCAGTTGAAATGGCTGTCGGGTCAGCCCCACTGTTCTCTTGTTTCACCATGCTGTAAATATTTAATACAACTTTATTCACCTTCAAACCTGAGTGCTGGTCTATTCCTTTCCTCTACTAGGTTGGGTAAGTGCTGCTATATATATATATGGAAGGAGACTGCTGGCACTCCTAATACCCCCAATGTTGTGTGATGCCCAGGTGCCTGTAGTGGCCAGACAGCGCTGGTTGGATACACAGTGCAAGGAACACGGCACTCACGGGACTTGAAATCAATACTGACAATGTAAAGTCAAATCTATTAGCTTGCAGGGGTGAAACAACTGGTGGTGCAGACTGTGCCCAAGCTAGTTTATGGGGCCCGCTCCTGTCTGCACATTAAAATTAAAAATGACGTCATCGGGAACGGCGTTCCGGAACCTGCTCCAGGCCACCAAGCACCCGCATCGCCTGCCCGCTCCCCTGCCCGCTGTTTATGGAGTCCAGGAAAGAGACGTGCAGCAATAACATTCACGTCTCACGCTGGACCGCTAGCCAATGGGCGCTTGCGGTCCAGCAGCCAATCAACTGGTGGCTGCTGGACCGCGAGCGCCTATTGGCTAGCGGTCCAGCGGGAGATATGAATTTTACCAGCACATCTCTCTCCTGGAGTCCGGGGAGCGGGGTGCGGGGAGCAGCAAGTAGCGATCAGCACAACAAGCTCCGGAGCAACTCCGGCACCCGGGTGACGTCATCAAGGACGCGCTGGGACCTGAAAGCCGCAGCACAGAGAACAACGCAACAGGGAAGTGCGGCTTCCCCTCCGTGTGTTCGGAGAACAAGTCCACTGTACCAGCGGCCATATGAGAAGCCCCGGGGACAGCCACAGCATCTTGGGTGTACCATCCAACCAGACGCCGCAGCGCAGAAGCCTCGGCAACGGGACAGCACGGACCCCCAGTAGAGTGGAATCCCTTCGGCGGTCAACAGACAAACGTGAGTGTTACAACCCCAACTGCACCACACAGTCTATCCTGACTTTGAGCCGCTGACAAGGTAGATACCACCAGTGGGAAGAGACATAGGCACGAGCCTATGAGATTGTAAAGGGGTCTTAAGATCGCCTGAAGCCACATAGGTCAAGTAAATGTTGGGGGGTCATGTAAATATATGCTGGGGAGGGGCATTGAGCATGTAGGTAAGTGGCACTTATGTGTCAAATGTGTAATGGGCATCTCTGTGTGGGCCATATGTATAACGGGCATCTCTGTGTGTGGCATATGTTTAATGGGCAACTCTGTGTGTGGCATATGTATAACAGGCATCTCTGTGTGTGGCATATGTATAACGGGCATCTCTATGTGTGGCATATGTATAACGGGCATCTCTGTGTGTGGCATATGTATAATGGCCATCACGGTGTGTGGCATATGTATAACGGGCATCTCTGTGTGTGGCATATGCATAATGGCCATCACGGTGTGTGGCATATGTATAATGGCCATCACGGTGTGTGGCATATGTATAATGGCCATCACGGTGTGTGGCATATGTGTAATGGGCATCTCGGTGTGGGCCATATGTGTAATGGGCATCTCGGTGTGGGCCATATATATAATGGGCATCACGGTGTGTGGCATATGTATAATGGAGCATCACGGTGTGGGGCATATGTATAATGGGAATCTCTGTGTGTGGCATATGTATAATAAGCGTGACGGAGTGAGGAATTATGTTTTTATTTTTCATGTAATGCCCCGCCCCCTTTTAGCTCCTCCCACATCACCGCCCACTTTCTGCCCCCGCCCACAGTTCCTGAACCTATTTTCCTACAAAAATAGCACTGGTGCTACAGTATGTAATGAGCATTACTGTATGCGGCATAATGTGTAATTGTACTACAGTGTGTGACAATTTGTAATTGCAGTGTATGACAATGTGTAATTGGCATCACGGTGTGTAGTAATGGGCATCATGGTGTGCTGTTGGGATGTAATGGGCATCACGGTATGCGGCTTATTGTGTAATGGGCATTACGGTTTGTTATATAGTATGTAATGGACATTACGGTTTGTTATATAGTATGCAATGGGCATCATGTGTGGCCTTATGTGTAATTGTAATTATGGCATGTGGCTTTATGTTTAATTGGTATTACAAAGTTCGCTAAAATGTGCAATGGGCATTACGGTGTGTGGTATAATGTTGGGCCGCACCCACTTTTCACTGTATAGTGACCTCTACAGGGTATACGGTCACTAGGTGGACCACTGAAGGCCGACAGGCCTTATGTTGACACCCTCAAAAGGTTGACATGGGTCTAGGTCGACAGGGTGATCAGGTCGACACAAGCATTAGGTCGATATAGAGAAGGTGAGCAGTCAAAAGGTCAACATTTTTTTTAGCTGTCAGGCGGTATTTAATGCCCTACCATCCACTAGGGCACGGAGGGAGAATAAAATAGTTTGCCAAGCATAGCGACACAACGTGCCCAAAGAATGGCGAGTGCAGCAGTGCACTGACACCGACTGTGTGGACATTTGGGACAAAAAAAAAAGTGAAAAACCCATGTAAACCTTTTGACCGCCGACCTTTCCCATGTCGACCTAATGCTTGTGTCAACCTAATGTCCCTGTCAACCTAGACCCAGGTCAACCTTTTAAGGGTGTCAACCTAAGGCCTGTCAACCTTCTAGTAGATAATAGTTAGTATCTGATTGGTTGCCCATAGCAACATCCCATGTGAAATGGAACTCCGATTTTAGTAAAAATGTCAGCATGGAAAATGTTGACCCATGAAAATGTCGACATGATTTTTGGTGGGATTTTTTCATTTTATGGTTTTCATACTTTATCATAATTGGGAATGATAAAGTCTGTTGAGCACAGTTATTGCGGAGCGAAGCAACTGTTCCAAAGCATGGCAGACAAAGCGAGACATCCGAGGAGACGTGGTGCACTAGTTGTTGACCTTATGCATGTCAACATAATGGCTGTCGACCGTGACATTATCTGTGAGCTATACCACACACAGACCAAGCAAGTCATCTCAGTGAAGTGGTAGCTGAGTGGTCATTTCTGTAATCCCCAAAGTAGACTACAATTCTGAAAATTGTGTGTGGCTACATGCACTCTAATTGTACATCAGGACAAATACAGGACAGCAACGTCACTAACATGCAGTATAATGGTGACAGTCACAATTTCCAAAAGCAAAATGTAGACATACTGTAGATGAAAAAATTATGGCATCCAGTCATAAATGCACTACATATGCAGTGATACTGTCATGTCAGGCACATTGCCTGTTGTGCCAAATTGGGTACATCAGGGTTAGTAACCTGTGCTACTCCAGCTGTTGTGGAATTACACATACTAGCATGCCCTACCACAAATTTGCTGTTAGAGCATGCTGGCTTGTGTAGTTCCACAGCACCTGGAATGCCACAGTTTGCCAACTGAGGGAAGAGCAATGTAGTGTGCAAACACTGATACTACAGTATCATGTCACCCATGCATTCATATCTCCCTAATGGACCCCACACACGGAGCAATATTCAGCCACTTTCTGAGCGATTTTACATAATTTTACAAACTCGCTCAGAAAATGGTTAAACATCACTGTGTGTGTAGACCACCCATAAATGCAAATGTGTGTGCAGTGCCGGTGGCATTCTGAGCGACCAGTGAAGCCGCTGGAGGAAGCCATATACTTATCCACCCTGGAGCCACTAAAGCCGCTGGAGGAAGCTGACAGTAGAAGCCGTGTTTTTTTTTTTTTTTTTGGGGGGGGGGGGGGGGGGGGGGGTTGTGGAGCCCTATATCACCAACGATTATGTGTTATGGGGGTGTGGAACCCCTATATCACCAACGATTATGTGCTTAGGGGGGTGGGGGGGAGATGGTGTTTTTTATATTAACCATCAACCTGTCACCCACCACCCAGGGGCACCAGGGACAGCCTCGGGCTTCAACCTGGGCCATTGGAGCCCTAGAGAGGGGGCCCGGGGCCCCTTTATTGGGGGGGGTCCCCACTCCCCCAGGGACCTGGCCAGGGCTGACCAGCCACAGAGGTAATGCTTTGGCCATGGGACCTTATATAATAAGCGTCCCCCAACTGTGGCATTATCGTAATGGCTGTTTGAGCCTGGTGCTGGTTTCCAGAATACGGGTGACCCCTACTCCTTTTGTACCCCGTATTTTGGAAACCGGGACCGGTCCAAGAGCACGGTGCTGGTTTTCAGAATATGGGGGACCCCTACTCCTCCCCCCCCCCCCCCCATATTTTGGGAACCAGGACCTGTCCAAGAAGATATTACCCTAAAGTCACCTAAACACTTTGGGTGGGATGTATTAATATACATCGCCGCCCTTCGCCTAATAGCCGCCGCGATGCTGCCGCATATGTACTAACATATGCGGCTAGCATCGGGTTGCGGTGACTGAGACCCCCGCGATACCTGTGATGTGGTCTGCGGGGGTCTCCGTCACCTCCCGGCGGCTGCCAGCGTCCCCCTGCGTCTCCTCCTCCCCCCTGAAGCCGGATGTCCTCCCGGCTGTGACACCTGGGGGAGGAGGAGATCAAAGTAGGACGGGAGGGGGGGGCGCGCGGACGGCGGGTGGCGAAAGAAGCCCATAGGCTTCTATAGGGTATCGCCACCCAGAGGGTGGCGATACCCTACAATGCATTGACGGGGCGGCGGGGTTTTAAAACATAGGGAAATGCGGTAAAATGGGTGTTTTACCGCATTTTTCCGTTAGTACATGCCGCCCTATCTGTGAAAGATTTTAAATCTCTCATGCTGAATCTCCCATTATGAATCTCTGGCACAAATCTCTCTGTGTGTGAGTCCATTATCTGAGAGATTCAGTTTAAGGGAAATCTCTCATGCTGATTCTCCCATTATGAATATCTGGCACAAATCTCTCTGTGTGTAGGGAGATCTGCAGTGGAAAGGGATTTAGGTATTTCATAAATTATAGAATGGGAAATAGTGCACACTGCTCAAGTGCGGCAGCGAAGGCGAACAGGACCTTGACATGCATTAAAAGGGGAATGGAACCAGGAGATGCCGATGTGATAGTACCACTTTACAAACAGTTGGTAAGGCCCATGGACGTGCAGTGATGTAAATGGCTCAAGAGTCCCTGGCAAGTACCAGAGCCAGACATGGACACAATATACGAGCCATGGGGTACATGCCGGCATTATACACTGAGTTTTGATAGGAGATGTGCAGAAAAGGTAGCCAGGTAAGGCACTGCTTCACCTGCCATAGACTTTTTACTCCATCATTTTGACTATAAAAATTATTAGAATAATAGAAATAAGATTTTTTTAAAATAAATTATTTGTATTTTTAACATACTTTATCAATTCAAAGTGCCGGCATATGCGCTAGTATGACAGGAAAGGTTGTGCCTCACCTGCCTCACCCCACCGCACGCCACGGCCTCATTTAGAGTACTTTACTCACCTTACAAAATTGGTTCAGAGAAGGGCAACTAAATTAATAAGTGGCCTTGAGTCGATAGAATAGAATAGAATATAAAGATAGGCTACCCAAGCTGAATATGTATTCACTTGAAAAACTAAGACTGAGAGGTGATATGATTAGTATGTTCAAATACAGGATGGTAAATCATAGGGAGCTGGAAGGTGACTTATTCAGTAAAAGGGCTTTACTAAAGACGCGTGGGCATGCACTAAGTATTAAAGAGACAAAATTTCATACGGAATTAAGAAGAGGATTCTTAACCGTGAGAGTGGTTAAGTTCTGGAACGCTTTGCCAGAAAATGTGGTAACAGCAAACACAGTAAAGGAGTTTTAAAAAAAACTGGATGCATTTACAGTATGGACACAAAGGGAATGAAATAGTTATTTACTAGTCTGATAGATAATTAGATAGGTTGAACTCGATGGACTAACAACTTTTTTCAACCTAAATTACTATGTTACTATGGGGGTTATTTTGGTTCACTCTTTCTGACAAAATCCTTCTTAGATGGACAAACCATGTGCACTGCAGGTGGGGCAGATGTAACTTGTGCAGAGAGTATTAGATTTGGGCGGGGTTTTACTTCAAAGTGAGATCTATATTGCAGTGTAAAAATAAAGCAGTCCATATTTTCACTGCACAGAAACAAAATAACTCACCCAAATCTAATTCTCTCTGCACATTTTACATCTGCAGTGCACATGGTTTTGTCCATCTAAGAAGGATTTTGTCAGAAACAGTGAACCAAAATAACCCCCCTTGTCATTTTTAGTTGCTCCCATCTCAGGATCAGCTCTTCTTCAGCTTTTCTTTGTGTTAGTCAAAATGTATGATTGTTAACATTTTGATTGTCTACATTTTGAAAATGTCAAAAAGTCAACAAGGTCAAAATGTCAACAACTGAATTATAGACCTGTGTATATGACTATTGACAAATAAATGCATCAGTATAAGACAGACGTGTTTAAAACTTCTGGACATTAATAACAAATGTGTGATAAAATTCAGCAGAATACAGAATAATAGCAGTTGGATCAGAGAACAATTTGGCTATATGAAAAATAATGGTCAGATAATAACGATCAGCCTAAGGCCTAAGGGGAATAGGTGAGTCTTGTACAGCCATCCTGGTAAGATACCAGGTGGAATTATGGAGGCTGTGGTGAATTTGTTCTCTCGTGGTTCGTGGGAAAGTATCTATATACTTTAAGATTCCCATCATTTGTAATGTGAAACCACCAGTTTCTCACTGTTCAATTTCCACCCAATCCATTCTAAATAAAAAGAGGGGTATTTGAGAAAGTAACACAAAGCAAAGAATGGTAGACCTCAAATGAGAGATTCAATAGAGTGGAATTGTCTAAAGTGTAAATTTACATTCAATAATTTCATAAAAAGACAACATTTTCACAAAATAAGATAAAAATAAAATAAATAGCAGCAAGTAGCTACTTAATGCATAATGGTAAGCTAATCATTCCTATAAGCATATCTGGAAAGGACCTGTAATGTTTGGAGATGGCGCATTACTTCAGATGTATGGAGAATAGATTGCACAGTATAACTGACTGACACCAGTGGAGGAAAGTCCCAATTAGTCTAATTGAGTAATTGGCATGATGGAGAGTCCTCTATAGAAGCATGGTGGGTCATGATGGAGCAGCAAGCTACTGTATGCTGTATGATACCTGATTCTCAGATAGGCCAAAAGGTCCAAACAAATAAGTGCAGGTACTGGTCCAAGCAAGAGTCCAATTGGAGAAGTGATATGTTGCTGTAACACTTGACTTGTTTTGCTGCTGGTTGCCGCTTTTTCAAAGGACAATGTAGTCATTTTACAATATGAGATTATTAAAAGTTAATTTACACTTTGGACATTCACACTCTATTGAATTTCTGAAATTAGCATTGCTACTGTATTCTTTATTTTGTGGTACTGTATATTAGGACTGACTTTGCTTATCCTATCAGCAACAGCTTGTTTAGACAATAAGCTCTCACTAGTTCTCGAGGTCTCTTCCACTTGTTGCTAGTGCTCTCATATTTGAGTAGGTACACTCAGAAGTAGAAGTAAAAGGGACATGTTTTATAAGCTTAGACTTTGCATATCTCTGATGGAGATACTAAAAGTATTGTATAATGGGGCGCAGCCAAAGACAATGATATCATGGTTCTTTTGCTACTGTATTTTATTGTATTTTTTATTGTTGAATAATATTTTTATTATTTTAAACTAGCAGCTGGGCTTGAGAGCTTCCATGTCTATTCTTGTATCTACTTTATTCTATTGTGTTGTCTATGTATTTTTGTTTATTTTGCCATGCTAGGGGAGGAAATATTGTACTTTTTTCCATGCAGTCTAAATACTGGCTGCTTCTGCATATAGCACACAAATGTTAGACAGCTTTAGTTTTATACAGAAATGTAGAATTCAGTTTGAACACACTCCATCCAAATCTAAATCTCTCTGCACATGTTGCATTTTCCCCTCCTTCAGTGCAACATTGTATTGCCCAGTTCCTTGCTTTTTTGCTTTACTTACTGTACAAACATGAATCAGGGCCAATACACAAAATGAAGTACAGTAGAAAGTACAATATAAGGGGAATAACAGCAAATAGGTCAAAGTTAAATTAATCTGAAAGACATACCAATATAAATAGAGTAACGACAAGTGGAAAGTTGTGGAATGTAAGTAGTTGAAATTATAGTTGAATATCTCCTGGACTTCTCAGAAATCTTGTTGGTGACCCAAAAGCAATGTGTTGGTAAAGGCAGAAGAAGGTGGCCATAAAATAGGAAAAGAGGGGGAGTATAAAAAGTGAGGTGAAAGGGTTGGAGGGGTAGGAAGACAGTGTTTATCACCACAATCAAAATATATGGGACATGTGTTTATAGAGCTATATTGTTTTTTAAAGAGGTTCGGCCTTAAAATAAGTAGTCCCCACATCCTCTTACACTCAGTGTTCAAGTCCCCAATATGTCTCTTTCCCACCCTGCATCTTTTCCCACCCAGCACCCCCCTTTACTCTGGCCCTCTCCCCCAGGGCTGCCGAGAGAAATCCTGGGCCCTGGTACAACAGCGTCACGGGGCCCACCTGGAGTGGCAAGCAACAGAAAAGAGGTGTGGCCATTAAATCCTATAGATTGTAAGCTTGAGAGCAGGGCCCTCCTACATTTTGACTGTCTGTAAATACCCTTTTTTGTTGTATCACTGTCTGCTATTGTAAAGCGCAACGGAATATGCTGCGCTATATAATAAACTGTTAATAAATAAATAAATAAAGGATATAGGGGTGTGTACCACACCATATACCCTTTATTCAACACATTAGTAGACCCCTTATACTTGCCTCTTACACATTATGCTACACAGAATGAGCCAAAATTCACATGGAATGTCTTAAAATTCACATTATGCCACATGGAATGACCCAAAATTCAAATTATTCCATACAGATTGAGGCAAAATTCAGGGAGAGTGAGAGGAATGATGGGGATGCAGGGAGAGAGATGGCGGGGACAAAGGTGCATAGAGCGGGATGGCGGGATGCAGGGACAGAGACGGTGGTGACGAAGGGCCAGATGGTGGGGACAGAGATGGTGGGGACGCAGGGACAGAGACAAAGTAGGTCTAGAAGGTCATTTCTATGTAAGGGATGGCAACAGAATTCTGGGGGCCGGTACACCAATATCAGCAGGTTCCGTTGTAGGGTATGATGTGGGAGGCCCGGCGGCAAGCAGGTTCCGGTGTCGGCTATGATGTGGGAAGCCCGGCGGCAAGCAGGTTCCGGCACTGGTGGTCAACGCTGTGGCCTGCGCAGCGTGACCTATGACCGAATCACACAGCGCAGGCTGCATGCCAGGTCGGGAACAGCCGGGCAGTGTCTGAGTGAGTGCTTAGACGCTGCCCGGCATTAGACTGCACATGCGAATGCGTGAGTTGGTGCATGGACACAGCTAACCCCATGCCCGCTCTCCTAGTCCAGTGGTCTCCAACCTTAATTGAGCGAGAGCTACTTGTGACAAGAAAATAAAAAAAAAGTCCCCGAGAGCTACTAAAATTTGAACAATGCCCCTAATACTATTCCGCACACCGTAATGCCCCAGCGAAATATGCTGCACACTGTAATGCCCGATACATTATGCCACACACCGCCATTTCTCTGAAACATGATGCAGCACACCACAATGCCTGATACTATGCTGCACACTGTAATGCCCCTGACACATTATGCCACACATTGCAATATCCCTCACACACCTAATTCATACCTCCCAACTACGGCAGTGGAGAAAGAAATATATGTGCTTGCCGCAGGCACACGTCAAAAAAATTTGCGTCTAATTCCCACAGGACCGTCCCCAAAAAATGGGATGTCACACAAAAATCGATACACACTGACTATGCCACACCACGTTGCCCCCCACAGTAAGGCTTCTAATACATTATAAATTACCTGCTTGTTGCCAAGGAAGTTAATGTCCATTGCCAAGGGGTTAATATGCATTGCCAGGGGTTATTTCTTGTTGTCAAGGGAGTTAATGTCCGTTGCCAGGGGTTCTTGCTCGTTGCCAAGAGGGGGGTTAATGTCCGTTGCCAGGGGTTCTTGCTCGTTGCCAGGGGTTAATATACATTGCCAGGGGTTATTGCTTGTTGCCACCGGGTTTATATTTGTTCCCAGGGGTTAATGCTCATTGCCAAGGGGGGTTAATGTACGTTGCCAGGGGTTCTTGCTCGTTGCCAAGGGGGGGTTAATGTCCATTGCCAGGGGTTCTTGCTCATTGCCAAGGGGTTAGTAAATGTTGCCAAGGGGTTAATATTTTTTGCCAGGGGTTCTTGCTCATTGCCAAGGGGGGTTTATTTCCATTGCCAAGGGGTTAATATGTGCCCAGCCACCCGCCCGTCAGCTGCTGCTGCCCCCTGCTTTACCCTGCCTTCCCCTGCACACAGAGAGACAGACGCTAGAAGTCATTTTTCACTTCCAGCATCTCTGACAGGAAGCACAGCTCTGCAGCGTTACAAGGAAGTGCAGAGCTGTGCTTCCTGTCAGACGCTAGAGGTGAACTATGACTTCTAGCGTCTGTCTCTCTGTGTGCAGGGGAAGGACAGACAGGGGAAGGCAGGGGCAGCCGCAGCTGACGGGTGGGTGGCCGGACACATGGGCGGGCAGGCTGGCGGACAGGTTCTTGTCCTCCCGACGCACCTGTAGCCAAAACAATATATTTTAAAGTGTGTGTCCGGACCCGGCCCCCCCTGGCAGGCCCGTGCCCAGGTAAAATGTACCCGCCACCCCTGCCTCTCGGCGGCCCTGCTCTCCCCAATATGTCCCTCTCCCACCTAGCTTCCCACCTTACTCTGTACCTCTCCCCAAAATGTCTTTCTCCCACCCAGCATCCCTATTGTTCCCATATCCCTCACTCAAATATGCCCACTCCCCCCTCTGACCAGGTGCTCTTTTGAAATACAGGCTAATCCCTGTTATCATCTGGCATTAAGGATTCATATATCTATCATCTGGATACAAGTGTGGACTCATTATCCAGCTAAAATTCACCTTCATGTGAAGGTAGTGATACCATACCACAATAGAGATTACAACACCTCGGAAATAACATCCTTTTTAAGGACATATGTTTCAGCACATTTGTTGATTTCCAACTTCTGTGCATTAAAAACCCCTGATGAAGTCTTTTTCAAGACGAAACGCGTTGGGTTATTGAAACTACATCCTGATGAAATCCTGATGTGAACTATGGAATTTTAATAAAAGTTTTTTTAACTGTATTTTGTCATTTCAATTGCACCATACATTATAGTGGTGATTATATTTTTAGGTGGTTGAGAACCTCTAGCGCTCTCTACTCTCTCTCTCTCTCTCTCTCTCTCTCTCTGTTTTCCTTATCTCCCACTAACAAGGGGGATTTGTAGAGCAGCGGCTGCATTATACTGGGTGCTCTTGGGGTCACCCTGTGTTTCATATATATATATATATAAAATTAATTCTTTATTAACAGTTTCTTATGCAGCGCACACATATTCTGCAACGCTATATATATATAGACATCCATCAAATAATGGCACTCCAGAGGTGTTTTTTCATCAACAACAAATTGTATTGAGGGTCAGTAAGTCTAGCTTTCGGGGTGTAACCCCCTTCGTCAGGACACACAATCCTACAGCAATGGATGAACAAACACTCACCAACTTTATCCCTGCAGTAGTCACTGTCACACGCCGCTTGGACCGTTACAGCGCCGCTGGCGGAAGTGGTCAATCATCCACATCCGGCTACTGGCTTCTGGGACCGGTGCTACGCGATGCCCAGCGTGTGTTCCACCTCACTGGGCCTGCGTTCCACCTCTCTACCGGCAGCCGCAACCACATCTTGCAGATAGTGAAACAGGACCTCATTACATCACTGCTTGAATACAACAAAAATAACACAGTATAAACATACAAACAAACAATGAATGGATACAACAAGGCATAAGTGAAGGGAATCTGGCTAACAGGATAGGATCTCATAATACAGAATTCCAGTTCATTTTATCATTTAAACCATTAGGGAACATGGTATTCAATCTAAAGATCCAGCGTGATTCCAGCACTAATAGGCGTTTAACCCTGTTGCCACCCCGAGGTGATAGCTTAATGTGATCCAACATGAAATAACGAAGGGAAGACAAAGGGTGTCCCTTTGACTTAAAATGCCGCGCCATTCATTCTTGAATAAGCGGGTTATCTGACCCACATAATAGAGTCCGCAAGGACACACAATGATGTACATAATAAAGGAGGATTTACAGGTCAGTACGTGACAAATCTCGTACTCTTTCTTGACATGGGGATGTTTAAACTTCCTACATTGTACAATATAGCTGCAGGTGGTACAGTTATGGCAGCTATAACAGCCAGGAGGCTTTACATATACAATTGGGTGCACGAGGAACCCAAACACCTGTTATGTCTGTTTTCATGAGGCGGTCTTTGAGGTTCAGGCATGTTTAAATGCTGCCAGAGGACGTACTGATCTAGCGCAAAAGAGGGAGAACTCTACCACTATCATCAAATTCAATACAGCATGACAAACTTCAGCTTAAAAAATGAACTAACGATACGTAAAAAAATCAACGAGGACCTAGATGACATTTTCCCTAATGAAATTCGGGAGAAGGATACTAACAATACTTGGGATGAGGATTTTAAAAATCTGAGAACTATACTTCAAAAACAATTAAGAGCGAGTTGGGATCTCACAACATTGGAGAACTACCAGAAGCATAAAATATACCCGAGAGGACTAAGATCCAAAGTC
The DNA here is from genome assembly GCF_055691185.1 of Crinia signifera. Classification (NCBI taxonomy): domain Eukaryota; kingdom Metazoa; phylum Chordata; class Amphibia; order Anura; family Myobatrachidae; genus Crinia; species Crinia signifera. The sequence continues at coordinate 92,193,719 of NC_139223.1, read as the reverse complement.
TTCCCAGCCTTCCCATTGGCAACAGAAGCCCTGAGAGATGAATGGGAAACATGCCTTATTAGATGCTCTCATGAGCTAACGAACATTCTATTGAAACATGATCATCTCATACTTGAGGAATGCGAGAAGGAGATCGAGACACTCAGTCAGAAATTATAGAAGTGGGAGAAGGACACCAGCTTCCAAAAGGCATTTGAACAAAATAAAAAAGATTTAGACAATTACGAAAAAACAATAATTGAGAGGAAGAAGAACAAATTCGTCAGGGACAAGAGAGATTTTGCCACAGGACAGATCTTCTCATGGAAACGCAGTGATAACAGGGGCAATAGAGGGACCCTGAACAACATCAGAGAATATAACTACTCTTCCTCCGAATTGGACTCATCAGGTGAAGATACATCTGAGAACAATACCTCTAGACTCAATCAAGCATCTAACAGTGTGCCTTTTTTAGAGAACCGCTGGGATCATCACAGTGGATACCAGGAAAAAGGAAAAAGACGAGGCGCTCCTCGAGGAAGAAGAAGAAGATGGGGCTCCCCCTCCCCCAATCGCTATCCGATCAGGGCACGGAAATAACAACTACTGACTCTCTACAGATAATCAACCTATCTGACCACATCCTAACGATACCTGAACAAACAGTACTTAAGAAGGGCCTGTCATTTTCACCCACCAATCATTTTGACAGGTTTAACTTGGAGAAGGATCTGAGACTCTTTGGCAGAAAACTCCTGCTTAAAAAATTCTTTGCAAAGAAAAACTATGAGGAAAACTCAGCGGAAATAACACAACTTACTGAGGAAGAAATCTCAACACTTGACTACATGGAGGAGCTCCTACGTGAGTCTGAACATATCCATGAAGACGAGACACATTGTGAAACCCAAGGAGCAAGACCGAAATGTAAAAAGAAATCTACCTTTACTCCAACTGAAACTATCTGTCCTGAGGTTTGTATGTGACAGAGGCACTGAAACAACTTGACAACAAGGACTGTTACAGAAGGATACTCTTTAACCCTCTTGATATGATTAAAAACAAATACAAACTCATCTTGAGAAATGCCTTACAAGAAGGAGCAATAACCAAAAACGAACATGATTATCTGTGGATGGAGAACCCTAAAATCTCTACATTCTACTTACTCCCTAAGGTTCATAAAAACCCTCAAACACCCCCAGGAAGACCAATTGTGTCAGGGATAGGAAGTCTCTCTGAGAAAGCAAGCATTTTCTTGGACCTTCATTTGCGCAAATTTGTACTTGAACTTCCCTCGTACACACGTGACACCAGTGACATACTGAAGAAAATCCACGACATCAGATTAGAGGACAACCAACTATTAGTTGGTTTGGACGTAGAGGGACTGTATACTAGCATCAACCACAAAGAAGGTGTAAATGCCATCAAGTACTTCTTGAACATGGAGGAACAGGGCAATTTTCAAGAATTCCTGGTGGACCTGATGGAGTTTGTATTGAATTACAATTTCTTTACCTTTAATGACTCCTACTATCTGCAGACTAGGGGGACTGCGATGGGGGCAGCTTGCGCGCCCACTTACGCCAATTTATATCTAGGATGGTGGGAGAAAGAATTGTTTTTTTGTGAAATGAATGAAAAATATACTGAAAACATCTCCCTGTGGTGTAGGTATATTGATGATATCATTCTGATCTGGGATGGGGGAGAAGAACTACTTAAAGAATTATTGAACAAACTCAATGATAACACACTTAACCTACGTCTGACCTCTGAAATCAGCAACAGAGAGATATCCTTCCTCGATCTTAAGATCTACAAAGGGGATGACAAAAGGGTGGAAACCAAGTTATTTCGCAAAAGCACTGCCACCAACAGTGTGCTGTATCAGACCAGCCACCATTTTCCCCCAACAGTGGAGAACATCCCTAAGGGGGAATTCCTCAGATTACGCAGGAACTGCTCAGAGGACACGGTATACCTGGAACAGAGCAGAGAACTGATCTCTCGCCTCAAAGAGAGGGGATATAGTAATAGATCTCTCAAGAAAGCGCAGCAGTCACTTCGGAACAAAGACAGGGAAACCCTGATCTTTCATCAAAAAAGGAAGGACAACACCATTGAAACTGCACCCAGGTTCATCAGTAACTTTAATCAGAACTGGAAACAGATCAAGGAATGCCTACAAAGACACTGGCACATTCTCCAACTTGATACAGATCTCATGAAACATGTTGGTGAGAGAGTCGAAGTCAGCTGGAGAAGATCTCCCAATATAAGAGATCATCTTGTAAAGAGTCACTTTACTAAGAAAAAACCCAAACCACCTCTCCTGACAGGCTCATTCCCGTGTGGAGTGTGTAAAGCCTGCAGACACATGATAAGGAAGAAGGAAGTGGTAGACAAATACGGGATCACCCACAACATAAAAGATTACATCAACTGCCGTACCACGGGCATCATTTACTGCCTCCTTTGTGATTGCGGAATGAGATATGTCGGAATGACAAGCAGGAAGTTCAAAGAAAGAGTCCTGGAACACCTGGAGACCATCAGAAATGCCACCACAGATCTAAACAGAGGTAAACAACTAACCTCAGTGGCACGTCACTTTCTACGTAAACACAATGGAGACCAAAATCTCCTAAAAGCCGTTGGATTGGAGATAGTACATCTGGGCATCAGAGGAGGCGATATTAATAAAGAACTACTTAAAAGGGAGAGTTACTGGATTTTCACACTGGGATCCATGACACCGAATGGTTTAAATGAAAACATCAATTACAACTCATTCTTATAAATTAAGACCCGGGTGAACAGTAAACATTTAATCACCCTTACTTCCCCTCTCTCTTCTATCATCTATGCCTCCATCTATCTATCCACTGAAGTATGTACATTCCTGATGAAAATTCAAATTAATCTAATCACAAAACGTACACCCCCTCTTTCATTTCATACTTCAATTAATCATTTGTCTATAATGAACGTGACATATGTATCACTTATATATTAACTCCCTACTCCTCCATCCAGGGACCATTTATCTATTCAAATCCTTGAGGGATTATGAAACACCATAAAGTAGTGGCAATACTAGAGGTTCTCCTTGATTAATTCATGTATGGCTACTAGACTACTAAACAATTAATGTGGCTTCTTGCTCCAATAGATATAAGTGACTGGATATTTACTTCAGAATTATCTACACTATTACTGGCTTCATTAAGATGTGTCAAGGATATGGTATCACTCTAATATTACATTATCAATTTCATGCAATATAAACATGAAGGTTTATCATGAGTCCATTCTCCCCTTTCTTTCCCCCTTATAGGACATTTTAGTACCTTCTCTCTTTTTCACGCTATTGGAAATAGCTACAATTATTGTATGGACCACACTATATCTATATTGTAAATATTGTCCTTTAAATCTGATAAATTTATTATATCCCATCCAACTATTGGGATGTTACATTAAAAATAAAAGATCTTTTCAGTACTATATATCATTAAATTGTCACATTACTCGGATTTATAACCTTATATTGGTCCAATATACAGTATCCTTGCAGCAGCGCTCTCGAAATACGGACAGCTTGTCCTTTAATATAAAATAAATGGATCATTGAAATCACTGCTAGGACCAAATGACATCATCACTGTCTAGCGTTTATTCTTTTTGTCTTCATACAACTAATATATTAAAAAAATAAATGCGATCTTTTTCCCATATAATTAATTTAAAGGAATAATATTTACTAATTAATCTATCAATTTAGTTCACTGAACTTACTACTTTGCTGAGATGGAAACTCAGCACTTAACACTTAATTGAACCAATTGGTTTCCCAATTACACGTATTTTCAAAAAATGCTGAACAAAGAGGAGGAGTTGCAGGGTTAAATAGAGCTAGCCCTGGCACCCTTCTTACAGGAAGTGATCAAGCCCACTGCGGGCGAAACGCGTCTTCCCACGTTCCCTATCACCGCACAGAGTGGATACCCAGTGACAGGTCCGCTCCTACTATCGGAGCCTGTCTTACGCTAGCAGGGAACTGACACTGAATGCCGACTAAGCAAACTCGCTGAACAAGTACCGCCGACAGAGAGGGATACTCAGTGACGGGTCTCCTCCCGCTAACGGAGCCTGTCTCACGCCAGCGGGGTAAAGACACTGAACTTAAACGGAGCGCAGCCATAAGGAAAGCGCCGTCAGCACCAGTGAACTTACGACGGGTGACACCGCTCTCCAGGCCAGTAATACAGAGGCATATACCTAGCAGATAAGAGTGACGGGTGAATACATCACCAGATAAGTAACTCATTTCCACTGAGGGGAAAACGCTTTTTGTGGCAGTACATATGCTAGAGATATATGCATATATTCTATAGGAAGTACCTCTTAATTTATTATAGTATCACCGCTGCAGTTTAACCCTGTTCTGCTGTCTATTTCATACGCTCTTACTGCAAAAATAATTTTGTCTCTTTTCTGCTGTATTGCCTAAGGAAGGCTGTATATACAATTGAGAATATATATTATTTTGCATAGACGGGCGGATAAAATGTGCTAATGTTTATATGGGCATACAATCTGACCCCTGCTAGTACCACAGATTACACGATATAGGTAATTTATCTTATAGGGAACAATTCAAAGTTCACTGAATATGCCACTAAATATCTATGTCTAATATGAGCACTCTGCTACTAATTTTCTACAAAACTCCTCTCACTAACGGGACCGGTGGCATTACTTCTGCAATGTACAGGACACCAGGTGTATAGCCACATGTTAAACGGGAAGGAGCAGGTAGTTTTTCTTTATCTAAACTGTCCCTACAAATTAACAGATATCCCATCGGATCTCTCATCACCCATCCGCTTTATGAAAAAGATGGGATGACAGCAGAATTTGATTGGGAATGAATATCCTGTTAATCTATACCTTTGCTTTTTTCTATTGTGAAAACCAACGGATACATTGTATCAAATCTGCTGTGTACAAAATAGCCAGTGTGTATCCAAGTTAACAATTTCACAATCTCTTTTTATATAGCCAGTATTGAAATTGGTTGCGCAAAAATACTATTGTGCAAACCAACAGATACATTGTATCAAATCTGCTGTGTACAAAATAGCCAGTGTGTATCAAAGTTAACAATTTAGCAATCTCTCTATGTATAGCTAGTATTGAAATTGGTTGCACAAAAATACTTTTCCCCTTTGCTCCTTTTCCTTTTCCTTCCTCTCTCACTTGACTGACAGACGGATGGCAGTACTGTAAATGTTATTTTAACACCAGTGCTTCCATACAGACGTGAGCAAGAAGCAGAAGGAAATAGTGAAATCTATCACTTCAGAGCTAATAAGGCTTCACTACCTTGAAATCTCCGAACCACTATCCTCTGAAACAAGATAGTGAAAGTAGGAGGATAGGTGGAGATAATAAGCTAACGGCTCTCTATCTAACTGTCTAAATACTAATCTTTGAATATTATACCTCTGAGACTGTATAAAAATTGAATTGGACAGTTCTCCGTTTGTGACAGTAATCACCTGTAATTAATCTAATCACTGGGTATTTTACAACACTCTGTGTGTGTGCTCTATGTTTGTAAGTCTGTATGTCAATTAGTGTAATAGTGGAATATTAATATATTCCCCTCTTTAGTCCTACACCCAGCTCAGATAGGAAAACTGAGAGGGTACTATAGGACCTTTTTCTAAATATATACATTAAACGTTAAGTTTTAATATTATAATAACTTCATCCCTTTCTTTCTAATTAAGTGCCCCCAATACAAGTCTTCTTTTTCTATGTGTAAATTGACGTACTGATTTGAAAGGTAAATCACTGTTGGATTTAACTATAGGCCACAAAGCTTTAGAGGCATGATGTGTCACCAGACTCGCCACTGAAAAAGTGCTCGTCCATGTCAACACATCAATGCACATCTTTTTATTAGACACCATAAGTTCTGCCCTTGGCATCACCAATAACTTTTTCTTCTGGTCCTCAAGTAATACAGAATCATAACCTCTTGCTAAATGGACCTCAACTTTGGCCAGATCACTGATAATTCTGACTACACGTACCATTTGCGAGAGGGGGGACCCCTCTTGAGGGCTAAAGGATGATGACTGGAGGACATTAAAAATGTATTTCTTTCGACATCTTTGTGATAGACGTTGGTAGAAATGGTGTTATTATCAATGGACATGGCTACATCTAAAAAGTGTGCCTTGGGTATAAGCAGGGGAGCCGAGAGAGGGGGGGAGCGGGTACTAATTACCCGGGCCCACGCTTGCTGAAGGGGCCCCGCAGGGGCCCTGGTCTGAACCCTCCCTTCCCCCTCCATCCCTCCCAGGTAGCAACAGTAGCAGACACTTCTACAGCATGTGCTGTGCTGACAGCAGGCTCAGCATGAGTGTCTCATTGACAGCGTGAGAGGTCATGCAGTCAGCACAGCACTTCTGAGATTACAGTTTTTAGAGTTTTCTTTCACCCTCCTCTAAACATTTTGGGGGTGTGGCCTGAGTGTGGGAGGTTCCCACAACACACACACTTAGGCCACGCCCCCAAAATTTTACCGGGGCCCGGCATTCCTCTCGGCTGCCCTGGGTATAAGTATACTGTATCTGATGAGTGATGATCGGGCATTTACTTCCAGCATTAATGAATCAAATTTCTCCTGGCCACCCGCCCACAGGACAAATACATCGTTGATGTAGCGGGTGTAAAGGAGCAGATGCTGCTTTACTTCAGGATGGTTAAGGAACACCTCTTCTTCTTCACTGAACATATAAATGTTCGCGTAGGATGGCACAATGGCTGATACCATTGCACATCCGCACAACTGTAGGTAAAAGTTACCATCAAAGAGGAAGTAATTCCTTTAAAGTTTCAAGCCCAGAAGTTGCAAGAATAAATCATGATTAAATGCAGAGTTGTCGATATATTGCAGCAAAAATTACTTTATGGCTGACATCCCTCCCAAATGGGGGATAGAGGTATTTAGGCTGACTATATAAAGACAGCACATAATGGCATCATCTGTTACCTGCGGAAATGCATTCAACAATTTAAAAAAATTGGCGGTGTCTTTCAAGAAGGCTGGTTTGCAGCAAATAAGAGGTTGTAACACATAGTCCAGTAATTGAGCCATGGGCTGATAGAGGGACCCACGGGCTGTAATAATAGGGTGCCCAGGTGGGTTCCTAGGGTTCTTGTGCAGCTTAGGCAAGGTATATAAAACAGGCACCAAAGGTGCAGAAGTGAAGATGCAGTCACGAATCTTGGGCATAAGGAATCCTGATTCCACAGCTGCAGTCAATACTCGAGATAGTTCAAGTTGGTACTTATCAGTTGGATTACCAGGGAGTTTACGGTAGACCTTATCATTAGACAATTCATGGTAAATTTCATCCCAATAGTAACTTAGGTTGACGACCACTATGGCTCTGCCCTTATCAGCGGGCCTGATGATAATATCCTCATAACTGGCAAGCTTTTTAAGTGCCACAGATTCTGCTAGTGACAAATTCTTGGAGAATCTCCCCGATGCTGCCCTAAACTTGGTTAGGGACTCATCTAATAAACTTCCAAAGATCTTGAGTGAGGCATTCGCAGAAACAGGATCAAAGTAGATCCCGAGGCTCATGACAAAAAGACTTCTAGTAATGTCCCTTTTTCCTGGGTCAGTTTATGCTGATAGAATTCTTTCAGCCTCAACTTCCGCATAAATTGATGATGTTCCCATCCCTGATTAAACTGGTCAAATGCATTAGTAGGCAAGAATGTCAGGCCTCGATTGAGGACTGACAACTCACACTCAGTGAGCACACGATCAGATAAATTTAAAATCAGGGTTTCTTGTGACCTTGATTTCATGGTGGATTGCGCCTTCATGACCTTGAAAAAGCTCCCCAGTGGAGCAAAACGCGTTGATGAATTTACTTGGGATAGACTGACCTAACCACCCAAAAACCACCTATCACACTGCGGAGTGACATACAAAGCCTCTGGAAAGCCATCTATATTGGAAACCATCTTTGGACTGGGGACGCCCCCCCCCCCTTGTTCCTCACTTCATTGGACCGCGAAAGACTATAGGAGGTTGGACGAAGTTTCGGGGGAGGATAGAGACAAAATGACGGAGCTGGAGGATACGGCTCCCTCTAGCAACCGGAGGAGCGGTCCCTCTAGCTCAAACGGGATGACAGTTAGTGAGGTACCAAGGCAGATAGTGGTGGTAGGGGATTCCATCATTAGGAGAACAGACAGGGCAATCTGCTATCGGGACCGCGATCGCCGCACGGTCTGTTGCCTCCCGGGTGCTCGGGTACGGCACATCGCGGACCGAGTCGACAGATTGTTGGGAGGGGCTGGGAGCAACCTGGCGGTCTTGGTGCACATTGGCACCAACGACAAAGTCAATGGTAGGTGGGATGTCCTCAAGAAAGAGTATAGGGAATTAGGTAAGAAATTAAAGGCGAGGACCTCTAGGGTAATTTTCTCCGAAATATTACCAGTGCCACGCGCTAGCTCAGGGAGGCAGAGGGAGATCAGGGAGGTAAATGTGTGGCTTAAGGATTGGTGTAGGAAAGAGGGATTCGTGTTCATGGAACACTGGGTGGACTTCTCGGTCAGGCGCCATCTTTTTTGCCGTGATGGATTGCACCTGAACGAGGAGGGGGCTGCGGTGCTGGGGGGAAGGATGGTTAGAGGGTTGGAGGAGATTTTAAACTAGGCTACGGGGGGGTGGGGGCAGCAAGACATTATGGGACCATCAGGGAGAGAAGCCGGACTGGGATCAGGAATCATATGGGGGAAGGAGATGATGGGGGGGACGGAGACATAGACAAAGTCCCGGGACATAACAAGGGTATAATCGGGGGTAACTCTCAGGGTGCATCAGGAATGTCATGTAATAAAATGTTATGTTGTAACAGTCACGTTACCCCACTACAGTTCTTAGGTAAAGATGATCTTAGTATACAGGAAGGAGGGAAGGACAGAGGAAGAATTCCCAGAACTATAAAGAGGGCAGGCAGTGTGCATGGTGGGGAGGCCTGTAGAGAGTCTATTGAAGGGGAGAGGGGAAAGAGGAAGCTAGTAAAGAATTCAAATGGGTCCTAGGGTGAAACTAATCACAATATTAGAGCCATATCTAAAAATAAACATAAATTAAAATGCTTACTGGCTAATGCAAGAAGCTTAGTGAGTAAAATCGGGGAGCTAGAAACGGTGATCAGTAGGGACGACTACGACATCATTGGTATTACAGAAACATGGTGTAATGAGTCGCATGACTGGGCATTAAACATGGAGGGATATACACTCTACAGGAAAGACAGGGAAAATAGAAGGGGCGGGGGTGTGTGCCTATATGTAAATAATAACTTAACATCATGTGAGAAAAATATGAGCACAGACCTGGAAGACGACAACTCGGAGACAGTGTGGGCAGAGATAACCGACAATAATAAAAAAACAAAAAACAAATTTATAATAGGGGTATGCTATAGACCACCAAATATAAACGAAAGGGAAGAGTCTCTTCTTTTAACCCCTTCCTGACACAGCATGTTTTTGCCTTCCTGACAGAGCCCTTTTTTTCAAATCTGACATGTATCACTTAAGTGGGGATAACTTTTTTTTGCTTTTACTTATCCCAGTGATTTTGAGATTGTTTTCTCGTGACACATTGTACTTCAAATTAGTGGTCAATTTGGGTCGATACAGTCTGTGTTTTTTTGTGAAAAATACCAAAATGTCGTAAAAAAATGGAAAATTTAGCAATTTGCAAAATGTTAAATTTTCTGCTTGTGAGACAAATAATCATACCACTCAAAATAGTTAATAACTAACATAGAACATATGTCTACTTTATGTTTCCATCATTATTTCAACTTCCTTTTAATTTTTTTGGACACTAGGAGGCTTACAATATGAATAGCAAATTTTCAAATTTTCAAGAAAATTTCAAACACTGATTTTTTTAGGGACCAGTTCAGTTCTGATGTGACTTTGAGGGACTTGTATGTGAGACACCCCCATAAATGATACCATTTCAAAAACTGCACCCCTCACAGTATTCAAAACAGCATTTTGAAAGTTTGTTAACCCTTTAGGTGTTTCACAGGAATTAAAACAAAGTGTAGGTGAAATTTCAAAATTTCATTTTTTTTGCAGATTTGCAATTTTAATACATTTTTCTAAGGAACACAGTAGATTTTACTAGAGAAATGTGACTAAAAATTGATTCCCCCAATTCTTTTGTTTTCATAAATATCCTATATGTGGCCCTAGTGTGCACGTTGACCAAACCACAGGCTTCAAAATAGAAGGAGCACCTACTTGATTTTGGAGCCTCCTTTTTATGAGATTATTTTTTAGGCACCATGTAGGTTTCTAGGCACCATAAGATGCTAAAAGTTAGGAACCCCCCCACAAGTGACCCCATTTTGCAAACTAAACCCCTCAGGGAATTCATCTAGGGGTATAGTGTACATTTCAAACCCCCAGGGGTTTCACCAATTGTGGTACAACTGGGCAGTGAAAATGAAAAATTAATTTTTTTACACAAAAATGCAGTTCTGGCTCCAAATTTTTCATTTTCACAAGGAATGAAGGAGACAAAGCACCCCAAAATCTGTGCCCCAATTTCTCCCGAGTACGGCAATGCCTCACATGTGACCAAAAAATACCATTTGGGTGCATGGCAGGACTCAGAAGGGAAGGAGTGATTTTTGGATTTTGCAGCTCAGATTCTGGTGGAATGTTGGTGGGTGCTATGTTGCATTAGCAAGACCCCCGAAGCACCAATACAGTGGAACCCCCCCACAAGTGACCCCATTTTGCAAACTACACCCCTCAGGGAATTCATCTAGGGGTATAGTGTACATTTCAAACCCCCAGGGGTTTCACCAATTTTGATACAACTGGGCTGTGCAAATGAAAAATTACATTTTTTACACAAAAATGCAGTTCTGGCTCAAAATTTTTCATTTTCACAAGGAATGAAGGAGACAAAGCACCCCAAAATCTGTGCCCCAATTTCTCCCGAGTATGGCAATGCCTCACATGTGACCAAAAAATACCAGTTGGGTGCATGGCAGGACTCAGAAGGGAAGGAGTGATTTTTGGATTTTGCAGCTCAGATTCTGGTGGAATGTTGGTGGGTGCTATGTTGCATTAGCAAGACCCCCGAAGCACCAATACAGTGGAACCCCCCCACAAGTGACCCCATTTTGCAAACTACACCCCTCAGGGAATTCATCTAGGGGTATAGTGTACATTTCAAACCCCCAGGGGTTTCACCAATTTTGATACAACTGGGCTGTGCAAATGAAAAATTACATTTTTTACACAAAAATGCAGTTCTGGCTCAAAATTTTTCATTTTCACAAGGAATGAAGGAGACAAAGCACCCCAAAATCTGTGCCCCAATTTCTCCCGAGTACGGCAATGCCTCACATGTGACCAAAAAATACCAGTTGGGTGCATGGCAGGACTCAGAAGGGAAGGAGTGATTTTTGGATTTTACAGCTCAGATTCTGGTGGAATTTTGGTGGGTGCTATGTCGCATTAGCAAGACCCCCGAAGCACCAATACAGTGGAACCCCCCGACAAGTGACCCCATTTTGCAAACTACACCCCTCAAGGAATTCATCTAGGGGTATAGTGTACATTTCAAACCCCCAGGGGTTTCACCAATTTTGATACAACTGGGCAGTGAAAATGAAAAATTACATTTTTTTTACACAAAAATGCAGTTCTGGCTCAAAATTTTTCATTTTCATAAGGTATGAAGGAGACAAAGCACCCCAAAATCTGTGCCCCAATTTCTCCCGAGTACGGCAATGCTTCATGTGTGACCAAAAAATGGCAGGACTCAGAAGGGAAGGAGTGATATTTGGATTTTGCAGCACAGATTCTGGTGGAATGTTGGTGGGTGCTATGTCGCATTAGCAAGACCCCCAAAGCACCAATACAGTGGAACCCCCCCACAAGTGACCCCATTTTGCAAACTACACCCCTCAGGGAATTCAACTAGGGGTATAGTGTACATTTCAAACCCCCAGGGGTTTCACCAATTGTGGTACAACTGGGCAGTGAAAATGAAAAATTAAATTTTTTACACAAAAATGCAGTTCTGGCTCAAAATTTTTCATTTTCACAAGGAATGAAGGAGACAAAGCACCCCAAAATCTGTGCCCCAATTTCTCCCGAGTACGGCAATGCCTCATGTGTGACCAAAAAATGGCAGGACTCAGAAGGGAAGGAGTGATATTTGGATTTTGCAGCACAGATTCTGGTGGAATGTTGGTGGGTGCTATGTCGCATTAGCAAGACCCCCAAAGCACCAATACAGTGGAACCCCCCACAAGTGACCCCATTTTGCAAACTACACCCCTCAGGGAATTCATCTAGGGGTATAGTGTACATTTCAAACCCCCAGGGGTTTCACCAATTTTGATACAACTGGGCAGTGAAAATGAAAAATTACATTTTTTTACATAAAAATGCAGTTCTGGCTCAAAATTTTTCATTTTCAGAAGGTATGAAGGAGAAAAAGCACCCCAAAATCTGTGCCCCAATTTCTCCCGAGTATGGCAATGCCTCACATGTGACCAAAAAATACCAGTTGGGTGCATGGCAGGACTCAGAAGGGAAGGAGTGATTTTTGGATTTTGCAGCTCAGATTCTGGTGGAATGAATGGTGGGTGCTATGTGGCATTAGCAAGACCCCCGAAGCACAGTGAAATTATGAACCTAATAATCCATAGATGTGTGGTATATTTTAAAACACTCCTTTATACATAGGCCGGGTTTGTCGGGGCAAGTGTCACACTGGAAAATAGTTTGCTTTCTTATTCCCTTTTTATAGCAAACTTTGCACCTTTTTTGTGTCCTGCCCTTTTTTCCAGTGGAGGGGATTTCATCAGGAAAATGCTGCCCTGGTACAATACGGGGGCCAGTACTAGAAGTACTGGGGCCCTCTGCCTGCTGGTTCCCAAATATTAGGCCCTTTATGACTTCCTCTTGAAAGTGCATAAATGTCCCCCTCTGGCTGGTAGAACGGAATAGCACGTAAGCGTTATACAGTGCCATCTGGATGATATACACGGCCAGCTTCTTGTACCAGATTTTTGTTTTCCGCAGGGCACTGTACGGCTTCAGTACCTGATCTGAAAGATCCACTCCGCCCATGTACCTATTGTAATCCAGGATACAATTAGGTTTTGAGGTGTGGGTACTGGTACCTCGTACAGGGACGGAGGTGGTACTGTCTCCGTGAATTGTTGTCAGTATAAGGACATCCCTCTTGTCCTTATATTTGACCAACAACATATTTTCGGTGCATATTCCCCTGCTTTCACCCCTTCTCATTACTTGGGCAATGTGCGTTTTTGGGAGGCCTCTTTGGTTCTTGCGCACAGTACCGCAAGCTGCTGTACCTCTTAAACCAAGGGCCTTAAACAGGGGGATGCTGGTGTAAAAGTTATCCACATAGAGGTGATAACCTTTATCCAGGAAGGGGTGCACTAAATCCCAGACAATTTTTCCACTAACACCTACGAGGGAGGGGGGGCATTCTGGCGGTTCAATTCTTGAATCCTTCCCTTCATATACCCTAAACCTGTGGGTGTACCCTGAGGTGCTTTCACACAGCTTATACATTTTTATGCCATACCTTGCCCTCTTACTGGGAAGGTACTGGCGGAATTTAACCCTTCCTTTAAAATGTATAAGGGACTCGTCTATGCAAATGAATTTATCTGGGATGTACATCTCTTCAAATTTGGCACTGAAGTGATCAATGACCGGCCTGACTTTGAATAGCCGGTCAAAGGTGGGATCATCTCTGGGTGGGCACTGTGCATTATCGTTGTAATGCAAAAATTTAAGGATTAACTCAAAACGAGTCCGGGTCATGGCCATACGGTAAAGTGGGGTGCTGTACAGAACATCTGTACTCCAATATTGCCTAATTTCTGGCTTTTTTACTATGCCCATATAAAACACCAGACCCCAAAACGTCATCATCTCTCCTGCATCTACAGGGGTCCACCTAGCAAATGATGACGTGGGGTTTTGAGCAATAAACTGCTGGGCATATAAATTAGTTTGGTCCACCATTAAATTTATAAAATCATCAGAGAAAAATAATTTGAAAAAGTCAATTTCTCTGAGACCTGTGGAATCAAATTGGATTCCTGGGATGGCCAAAAACTCAGGAACCTGGGGCTCAAAATTGTCTGGTGGTGGGGTCCATACGAGATCAATTATTGGGGGGGGGGGTCTCAGCTGCTCTACGGGGGCGTCTTTGAGGGGGTCCCTCATCACTAGAGGAGGAAGAGGAGCTTAAGATGAATCCTTCAAATTCCCCGCTTGCCTCACTGGCTGTGTCAGAGTCAGAGGCAAGCATGGCATATGCCTCCTCCGCTGAATACATTCTTCTGGATGACTGGGATGACATTTGGGATGACATTTGGGATGACATTTGGGATGCCATTTTTATTTTTGTGTTTCTGGTAGTGAAATGTTTCAACACGTGTATAGTGTAGGGGGGGTACAAACTTTATTTCAATGTAGTATGTAGTGTGTAGTGTGTATGTAGTGGAGAAAAAAAAAAAAAGGTCCTGCGCCAAAAATTGTGCACAGATGTTGGTCAGTAACGTCCGTCACTGAACAGCGCTCAAAGGCAACAGGAATTTGATCAAAAAAATTTTATCAAAAAAAATTAAAAAAAGACCCCACAGCACCCTCAAAAAAAAAAAAAAAAGGTGATCAGTGATGCGACACTGATTACCAGTGAGGGGCAGCAGGTGCACAACCTTTGGTGCAACTGACAGTGCAACTGGCAGGTATATATAAAAAAAAAACCTCTGCACCCCCAAAAAGTTGCTGATCACCTCAGATATAGTGATCAGCACAAAAGGGGGGGGGGCAGCAGACACAAAATATAGCACTCTCTATCACTCTCTGTCACTATCTCTCTCTATCTCTCTCTATCTCTCTCTATCTCTCACTATCTATCACTCTATGACACTGCAACAGCAGCACTGACAGTTATATATATAAAAAATAACCCCTGCACCCCCAAAAAGTTGCTGGGGGTGCACAAAAGGGGGGCAGCCGACACAAAATATAGCACTCTCTATCACTATCTCTCTCTATCTCTCTCTATCTATCACTCTATGACACTGCAGCAGCAGCACTGACAGTTATATATATATAAAAAATAACCGCTGCACCCCCAAAAAGTTGCTGGGGGTGCACAAAAGGGGGGCAGCAGACACAAAATATAGCACTTTCTATCACTATCTCTCTCTATCTCTCTATCTCTCACTATCTATCACTCTATGACACTGCAGCAGCAGCACTGACAGGTATATATATAAAAAAAAAACCTGCGCCCCCAAAAAGTTGCTGATCAGTTAATTTATACTGATCAGCACAAAAGGGGGGGGGGGGGCAGCAGTCAGTTGCACACGCAGTACAGCTGTATATATATAAAAAATATATAGCACAATCTGTCACTATCTCTCTATCTCTCTATCTCTCTCTATCTCTCTATCTATAACTCTATCACACTGCAGCAGCACAAAATATAGCACTCTCTGTCACTAGCCCTCTCTATCTCTCTCTATCTCTCTCTCTCTATCTCTCTCTATCTATAACTCGAACACACTGCAGCAGCACAGCAGCACAACACAGCACAGCACAACACAGGAAGTCACAAGAAGTAACAAGATCCAGGAACGCTACAAGCAGTGATCAGGTAAGTGTTTGCAAGGATCAGGTCAGTATATCGCGGCAGATAGGCACGGTGACCGCACTGCACGCCATTCCAGACCGGAATGGCGTCTGCAGTGCAGTCACCGTTAGTTTAAATCACCCTCCATGGCTGTGATTGGTTCGTCGGTCCGACGAACCAATCACGGCCTTTGGGGGCGGGTTGGGTGAGGTGGGGTGACACCAGTGTCACCCTTACACCCCGTGGTGATTGGTGCTGTACTTTACAGCATCAATCACCACCGATCCCTGTGTCACCGGCGAACGTTATTCGCCGGTGACACAGAAAACGCTGTAATTGGCTGTTCACACTGAACAGCCAATCACAGCGATCGCCGATGGGGGGGCGGCATCTCAGCCCCCCCTGGGCATGCAGGGACATGTCTGCTGTCAGGGACAGCAGACATGTTTAAACTGTCACCGCGTTTATAGACGCGGTGACAGTTTAAATCCATGACGTACATTTACGCCATGTGTCGGGAAGTACATCCCGGCCATGACGTAAATGTACGTCAAATGTCGGGAAGGGGTTAAACCAAATCAAACAAGCATCAAATCAGGGTCAGGTATTAATTATGGGGGATTTTAATTTACCCGACATTGATTGGGAAAACGAAACAGGTAAATCAGCAAGAAGCAATGGGTTCTTAAGCTTACTTAAAGACCAGTTTATTACACAAACGGTGGAAACTCCTACTCGTGATGAGGCACTCTTGGACTTAGTTTTAACAAATAACACAGACTTAGTTTCAAACACAAAAGGAATTGAACAATTAGGGAACAGTGATCACAATATGGTTTCACTGGAAATCAACTTCAGTAAATTACATCAAAAAGGATCTGCAAAAATACTAAACTTCAGAAAAGCGAACTTTGAATTATTCAGGGTAGCCCTAACAGGAATTGGGTGGAAAACGGTTATGGAGGGAAAAAATGCAGAGGAAATGTGGGATACTCTAAAAAAGGTGCTTGATTCACTAGCTATTGAATACATTCCTAAAGTAACTAAAGGTAAATTCAACAAAAAAAAAGCCACCATGGTTGGACAAAGAAGTAAGGTCAGCTATCAACAATAAAACCAGAGCCTTTAAATTCTATAAAAATAACTTGAATGAGAAGGCGTTCGCAAAATACAAAGAATCAAACAAAACTTGTAAAGGGGTAATCAAAGCAGCTAAAATATTATATGAAGAGTGCATAGCCACTGAAAGCAAAACCAACCCAAAGAAGTTTTTTAAATACATAAATAGTAAACGTTTAATTAAGGAAAACATAGGCCCACTAGGTGATACTAGTGGAAAAAGTGTTACTGAGGACAAGGGAAAAGCAAAACTGTTGAATGAGTTCTTCTCATCAGTATTTACTAAGGGAGATCAGACTGTGGAACGAACATTTACCACAAACGGGACAAATAAGCCAGATCTCATTGTGGATTTCACGCCGAAGGAAATAATACTGAGGCTAAGCAAACTCAAAACAAATAAATCACCAGGGCCAGATGGGATTCATCCGAGGGTATTAATGGAATTAAGGGATGAACTAGCTACCCCCCTACATTATATCTTTAGCAAGTCACTATCGTCAGGTATAGTACCAAAAGATTGGAGAATAGCAGAGGTAGTGCCAATATTCAAAAAAGGAAGATCCCGCTAATTACAGACCCGTTAGTTTAACATCAATTGTGGGTAAACTATTTGAAGGATTTTTAAGGGATGGTATCCAGAAATATTTAGATCATCACAGTCTACTCAGTGCTAACCAACATGGGTTCGTGAAAAATCGTTCATGCCAAACTAATCTACTAGGGTTCTATGAAGAGGTTAGCAAAAACCTCGATAATGGAAATGCTGTAGATGTGATTTTCCTAGATTTCGCTAAAGCATTTGATACTGTCCCACACAAGAGATTGATTAATAAAATGGAGAACCTAGGATTGGGTGAAAATATCTGCAGATGGGTAGGGAATTGGCTATGTAATAGAGAACAAAGAGTGGTTGTGAATGGTGCCGTATCAGATATGATACCGGTACTAAGTGGAGTGCCCCAGGGTTTGGTTTTGGGGCCCATTTTGTTTAACATTTTTATTAACGATATTGGGATAGGGTTACTCAGCAATGTATCCATCTTTGCGGACGATACAAAACTTAGCAAAGTCATCAAATCATCAGAAGATGTCACCATGCTTCAAAATGATCTTGCAATTCTAGATAAGTGGGCAAAAAAATGGAAGATGAGGTTCAATGTAGATAAATGTAAGGTTATGCACCTTGGGAGACACAACCAGTGTGCAAGTTACAACCTTAGCGGAGAGGAACTGGGTAATTCCATACTTGAAAAGGATCTAGGAGTCCAAATAGACAGCAAACTAGGATGTAGTGCCCATTGTAATGTAGCTACAAAAAAGGCCAACAAAATTCTGGCATGTATTAAGAGGGGAATGGAAACTAGGGACTCGAGGGTAATTATGCCACTATATAAAGCATTGGTGAGACCTCACCTAGAGTACGGAGTACAGTTCTGGGCCCCACACTATAAAAAGGACATCATAGAATTAGAAAAAGTCCAAAGGCGAGCAACAAAGCTTATTAGGGGAATGGAGAATTTAAGCTACGGGGAGAGATTAAGCAATTTGGGACTATTTACATTAGAAAAGAGACGTTTAATCGGGGACATGCTCAACATGTACAAGTATATCAAGGGCCAATATAAGGAACTGTCACGCACCCTCTTTTCTACTAGAAAGGAATCTAGGACGCGAGGGCATGAGTATAGATTAGAAGAAAAAAGATTTCATTCAGCTAGTAGAAAGAATTTCTTTACAGTCAGAACAGTCAAACTCTGGAACTCTCTTCCCAGAGAGGTGGTAGCGGCTGGCTCATTAAATGCGTTCAAGGCAAAGTTGGACAAACATTTACTGGAGAAAAACATCCATGGGTACAAATAAGAAATATAATTTGTCTGTAAAATACCAGAACCTACCAAATCAGCAATGGATATCTATACCAGGTTGAACTAGATGGACGCAAGTCTTTTTTCAGCCTTACCTACTATGTAACTATGTAAGGTACATCCTCCACAAGGGCCATCAATTGGGACTCTAGATACCTGTTCCAACAGCCACCTATCAGTGAGGCAATCCAGTGACACCTAAAAGATCACTGCATCATATTTACACCAGCTGGTTCATCAATACGGTATGGACAACTAAAGTCAGTCACTTCCCATTTTTACAATTTTTTTACTACTACTTTTTACTATTTTTTTCTTTACCTTATCCCTGAAGTAGTCATCGTCAGACGCCGCTGGGACCTTCACAGCGCTGCCGGCAGAAGTGGTCACTCACCCACATCGATAAGCGACGGCTGGCGTGCGTTCTAATTCACTGGGCCTGCATTCCAACTCTCTTCTGGCAGCCATAACCATGTCCTGCAGATAGTGAGACAGGACATCATTACATCACTGCTTGAATACAACCCAAAAAATTGTTGTAATTTTGTAATTGACTTAAAATACTGTGCCACAGGTTGGTCGACATTCCTGCCGGAGATTGAAAGGTCAATTGACGACCTTTGGAGCTCCATTCGTTCTCTGAATGACCTGACCCACATAATAGAGTCCGCAAGGACACACAATGATGTACATAATAAAGGTTTAAATTATAAAATTAACTGGAATTCTGTATTATGAGAGCCTATCCTGTTAGACAAATTCCCTTCACTGATGCCTTGTTGTATCCATTAATTGTTTGTTTGTATGTGTATACTGTGTTATTTTTTATTGTATTCAAGCAGTGATGTAATGAGGTCCTGTCTCACTATCTGCAGGACTTCGTTGCAGCTGACAGAAGAGAGGTGGAACACAGGCCCAGTGAGGTGGAACGCACGCTGGGCATCACTTAGCGACATTCCCGGAAGCCAGTACACAGATGTGGGTGAGTGACCACTTGCACTGGCGGTGCTGTGATGGTCCAAGCGGCGTGTGACGGTGACTACTGCAGGGAAAAGTGAGTGTTTTTTCATCCATTCCTATAGGATTGTGTGTTCTGACGAAGGGGGTTACACCCCGAAAGCTAGAATTACTGACCCTGAATACAATTTGTTGTTGCTAAAAAACGCCTCTGGAGTGCCATTATTTGATGGATGTCTATATATATATAACGCTGCAGAATATTTGTGCGCTATATAAGAAACTGTTAATAAATAATTAATATAAAAAATATATATATGTATATAGATAGATAGATAGATAGATAGATAACCAATGGTGCCAGGCACTCAGTATGCATGTGCAACTTCGGAGGGTGCTCAGTCTCCCTGTGGGGATGAATTCAGGTATATAATGTCTCTGGAGTGCCATTATTTGATGGATGTCTGCATTATTTCTGCTTTGGGCACTGGGGCTGGCTGCATATAATAATTGAGAGCACAGGCTGAGTGTGATTCATATATATATATATATATATATACATACAGTATATATATATATATATATATATATATATATATATATATATATCCACACAATTGTGTTATACAGTGCCCATACACAGATAATAAATGGTAATTCCTGTCTTTCCTTATTCTATATAATCCATAGTCAACAAAGACTTTTTCTTATATGTAAAACATTTATTAAATTACAATTATTAAAACAAGCTTTTATTAATAAAATTCTTGTATCAGGAGTGTTTTCCCTAGATTATGGATGACAACAACATGTACTTGTTGGGAACTTGTTGTTGTCATCCATAATCTAAGGGTGAAGCCGATGGCTACCTAAGGCCACACGGGGGTTGATACTTGGCAATGACCCACTTCCTCACATAAATTCTTTATTATCTCAAGGGCGTCTGTTATATTCTCACCTCGCGGAAGTTATCTTATATTCATCAGTTCCATGGTGAAAGGCAGGAAATCCAAAACTAAACCTGAGGGGACACCAAAGTCTACAGGTGGTCCTGCTTCTGATCTAAGGCAATACCATACGACCTCTTTTTCAGACCAACCTTCCTATCCATCACAGCCCTCCACACCTACTCCATCACCACCCTCTGACAATATGTCTGCCGCTGACAAGTCATCATACACAGCCTCAAAACAAAGAATTGGGAGAAATCCTAACATTACACATAAGTCTCTTCCCACAAAACAAGACTTTTTCTCTCTAGAAACTCGGACAACTAAAATAAAACAAGAAATATCATCTTTGCAGGCTGATATGTCAGACCTTGATGCTCGAATCGACTCCTAGAAGACCATGGCAAGACAACAGTTGTTGCATTCACTCAACTTAAGGAGGAAATTTCATTCCAACTTCACAAAATCAATACACTGAAACTCCATGTGGACAACCGCAGTATACAAAATAACATCAGGGTAAGGGGCACCTCAATCTAGTTTAACAGACACCCATGACAAGATGAAATTATCAGGTGGACGTCCTTCAGACATATTTCCGGAGTGCACCCCAAAATTCTCCAACTTTTCTCTTTTTCTTTTCAATGTGAACCCTTGACAAGATCTTTGGTGAAATCATGGGCCTGGACTCAAACAGTAAAATCACTTTTGATAGAGCACACCGCGCTCTTAGACCCAGAGGACTACCAACGATAAACCTCATAACATAATATGCCGTTTCTATTACTATACACAAAAAGAAGAAATTTTAAGGAAGGCTCGTCAACTTGACAACATAGATTTCAAGGGGTACAAGATAAAGCTTTTCGCAGATTTAGCATGGTCCACCCTGCAACAACATTGTGCCCTAAAACCTCTCACTGATGCACTTCATAAATTGGACTTGAAATATGGTTGGGGCTATCCACTCTCACTCCAGGTTCACCACAATGGTACATCTGCAAATTTATCCTGTGGACTTACAAAACTTCTTTCTTACAGTATGTTGGGAATTCAACCCATAGACCTTCCTGGAATCATACCACCAACACCCAGAGATCCGTCTCTGCAATGTCGGGATGACCGTTGGAGATGTGTTCCCTCTTCAGGAAGAAGAAATAAAACACCATCTGTCATGACCCTAGTCGGCGATTCCCCAGATACGACAATCTGAGAATCGCGGCCACGTGACAATTCTACTGAGTATCCCAAGCGTGTGCGTATTTCACCACGATTCCGCTTGCCACCAATCAAAGTAAGCTTTTTAGACTTAGTCCGCGACAGCTTTGATTCTGCCGACACACCAAATTATGAGTTACAAGGTAGCGCTCTGGCGAATTCGTCAGAGGCTTGGGCTGGAAAACAGCAGATACCAGAACTAATTATGATTTTTAATTAAGTGAAAACACTACAAGGCTTACAGTATATTACAGAAACATAAGTTACAAGATATATGATTTAATAGGTAAGTCAAACGTAAAAACAATTTCAAAATAAAACAAAATGGGAATAAAGAAACAAACCACTTCAAGGACACACAGCATGAAGCGGGGTTTGGAGTGGAAATCTCTCCGGATATTGGATCATTTCAGAGACAGGTATCGGACCCGTATCATCCCAAGGAAAATGAACCACATGTCTTGTGAGACACACACTTTTAAGATTTGCAAAACACACACAATCACAGCCCCCACCTCAGGAATTTCCCTGTCCAGGGGTTTCCTTAGGATATACCCAGGGGCTGGCTAATTGACTTCCCTTTTGAAGATGAGCAGTTTAGCCATTCAATCACCCCCCTGGGGCCTCCTAATTCTTATCTCAAATAAGGTGTCATTCTAGAGGTCTAAGGGAATTGCTTTTCTGACATCTCTTCTGGTCTGGGAAGACATTTGCCAGAGACCCTGGACTTCAGTACAAGTTTTATAGATGCAGGGGGGAAGGAGATAACCTCTGCTTTCCTGTTGAGGTTTCAAACAGATGAGCAAGGGTTGTTGGAATAACCTTTTTACCCACATAAAAATACAGGATGAGTAGATAGCACACCATATCAGAAACAGTATTGTAAACAGAGCATGGACTTCAAAGGAAAGAGATCCCATCTGCCTTCCTGCTGCACCCCCCAGTCCTCCCAACCATCCACGGCAAAGGCAGGTCACTTTCTCCATTATATTTACAATTAGGGCAGAATGGCGTGGTACAATTACGCTCCTTCTGGCGTAAAAATGGCGGTCGCTCATGACAAGATGGCATCCAATCATGACACCTCCCCCTTTAAAGATCAGCATGGGAGCAGTGGCCAAACCAGCCACAGTATCCCATGCTGAGCCCTGACACTTGTCAGTGCCCTGCCCGTCAGACTGCTGCAGTTTCCAGGTTAGGACCAGCGCTATGGGCGGGGTCTCCGAACTACCGGATTCTTGCTCCTATTCCAGGAGACCGCAAGCTGCAGGCAAACAAGTGTCCCTGCCCAAGCCATCTGTGGGCACACTGATACAGTGGAAGCTGTGTCCCCTTGTGCCATCCTTGCTGGCAAGGACAAAGCCCACCCCAGCTGTGCGTTGGACTCCTGGGCATAGATTCTCACCTGCCGCCGGCAGTTCCGTTTGCCATCCTGGGGTCAGAACCAACCTCTTCTGCCACACCCCACACAGACATTCCCCTGAGGTATAGGCATTCCAGAGCCTCTGCTTGGCTGGGGCAGCCTTAAGAGGACTGTGGGACAATGCTATCAATTGTTGTAAAGCACCTTGACATGACATGAGGTTAACAACAATAAATATGATACAAATCATATTGGCTATGGTCTTTCCTGTGTTTACCTCAGCACTACATACCATGGGACAGGTAATCCTGTCACCTTCCAAGAATCTCTTTTCCTGCTCTCTTGCCTGAGCTGATTGACTCCCCCTCCCTTTCACTGGGGGGAAGATACACTCCCTCAAAGCCTTTGTGTGTGTAAATTGTGAAGGGGGGCAGGTTTCTGCAGGGGGGGAAATCAACAGGTCATTGTCCCCTGTGTTGGAAACATCCAATTCCAGCCTTTCAGAGGTTAATGGAGCTGAGTTTATCTGTGCTCCGTGGGCCCTCAGACCCTTCTGGTTACACACAGCAGCTTCACGATCTGCCACTGGTTCTATGAAGCAACCCTCTTACTATACCCATGTGTATCTTTCACACTTCCCAGGTACGGGGCAGCCGCAGTGGGAGGCGGCTCACCTGGCATCTGCAGGCTTGCAGCCTCCGTGACTGTTTGGTCACGGAATCTCTCCGTGTTTGGAGGGGACCCCTTCTGGGTTCCTGTGTTCATCAATATCTCCCTGGGGAACCATACCCGGGAGAATATGGGGACAAGGACATCAACCACTTTGTCGGCCCTCATGGATAAAAGGGCTACAGCTTCTGGGTAACGGGTGGCGTAATCTACCCCTATTGAAATGTACTCTGTTCTGGAGCTACTGGGCACTGCAAGGGGCCCTACCATATCTACAGCCACCCGCTCAAAGGGTTCTGATACCACGGGGAAAGAAATGAGGGGGGCATTGCCCATATCCCCAGGCTTCCCCACTATCTGACAGGTATGGCAGGTCCGACAGTACCGGTCCACCTCTTTCATCATACCTGGCCAGTGGAACTTAGGCAGGCGAGCCCCGGTCTTTTTAACCGTAAGGTGTCCAGAGAGGGGAATTTCATGAGCTACCTTAAGCAGACCCTCCCTATACCTTTGGGGTATGACCAGCTGACGTTCCGTAACTTGCCCTGGTGGGGTGTTGTGGACGCCATACTCTCTAAACAAACCACCATTCTCCCAGTACAGCCTGGGAGTACCCTGGGAGCCACCTGACTCCTGAGCTGCTGCTGCAGCAGCCTTGAGACTCGCCGTTATCAATTTGGCTTTGAAAGATCCACTTTCTATTGAGCCCTCATGGTGTGCAGGGACCTCCTGCTGTGTGACTGTGTCCTGACAAGAAGAAGGGGGGTCTGCGGGGAAAGCTGCAGTAAGGGACACTCTCTCCCTATCTGACAGTTCTGCAGTGCACACAGGACCCACCAGGTCACTGATTATACCTGGTACCACATTTCCCACAGTAGCACAAGACATCACAGCATCAACAGTAACATCAATATCATAACCTGGGGAGACATCCTGCAATACCTGCAAATTAGCCTGTGCATCTTCCACAATACATGGGGCCCATCCTGCTGGCTTACAATTGCACCATGGCAAAACCACTATATCTCGATCCCATTGTCTCTGAGCAGGAATGGGGTTATCTGAGCATGTTGTCACCATTAACTTATTGGCAGGTACATGCGCTGCCTGCAACCAACTCAGATCTGTCCCATTTGTGCAGTTAGCATCCCCTGGCCCCATGTCACAACCCGACATCACTGGAAGAACAGGGTTAACTTCTAGCGCAGCAACCTTAATGACATCACCAGCAGCACTCCTACCATTGGTGAGTGAGGGTGTCTCATTCCCAACTAGATTAGGGCATTCGTTTAACCCCACAAACTGGCAAGGATTACCCACTATACCTGTCTCTAACTCACCCTCCCCTACCTCTACAGAAGGTACGGCACTATCACAGATCATCCCAGGAGTTGCACAAGAAATCACAACATTGCAATGTTCAGCATGGTTACATACTACCTGAGATGCATCATATGGTTCAGAAGGGTTAGCGACAGTGGGGACAACAAAATGAAGTGGAGTGAATAAAAGTCCCACATCAGTAGTCCCACACACATTTGTGTGCATACAGTCAGAAAGTCCCATTCCTCTTTCCGACCTTTTCTCTCCCCTGCATACTTTCACTATGCAGTCAGCCTCTTCCGGCAACAAATCTGGAGCAACGGATGGGAACATGCTGCTCACATCTTCCAGCAGTTTAAACTGGGCCTTGTGATGTGAGGTCTCATGAGCAGGTTCCATGACTGCTGTAGTAGGCAGAGTTACCTTGTCCTGGTCGGGCATTCCTGGTGAGAGCAAGCTGCTGACATCCTCAGCTTCTGCTTCTCCCAGCAGTTTAAACTGGGACTTTGCTTCCAGAGCTGGTAACAACAGCTGTTCTAGGCGATGCCACTCCGCATCTACCCGGCAGCACTGATCTCTCCAAAATGGGGTATCCAGCTTTCTCCAAGCAGCGACCTCCTGCTGCGCGAATTGGTAACATTCTCCCAGTTCTCTCAGCAGCACCTCAGGAGACGCAGATGGACCCCAGACACGAAATGCTGCACGATACTGGCTGAAGGCATTGCACTCATCGTCCCTTGCCTTGGTGAGCTGCATGATCATCTCCCCACGAGTATGGTGGTGGCAGGAGATACCTTGCAGCTGGCATTCTTCTGTTAGTTCCTCTGTGCTCATTAGGGTAAACACATCATCCTCCTCTGGGTCAATATACCCACTGGACTCCTCCGGTACCATAGGGGATTGATACTCCGCAGCCTCTGTGACTGCCATGCACCCTCCAGTCTCCCTGGTACTAGCAGAAATGCCAGTCCCCTGAGTAAAGTCCAGGTCCATCTGGTTATCCACAACCAAGCCGGCATTTACTTTGCTCTCCCTGTGTGTTTCAAAGACAGGGAAATCCTTGAGACGCAGTCCATTGAAATTTGCATCCACTGTCACAGGCTGCCAGCTGAGCTTAGCTAGTTCCAGCTGAAGCTTGCGATCTGTTGCTTCCTTTGCAGCAGTGGACTCCCTTTTATTAAACTGCATTATCAGTTTCAGCACCACGGCATTATCTGGCTCTTTCACATACTTCAGAGCCTCTTGCATATACAGATCCAAGGCAGAGCAGTAATTGGAGGCATCCAATCCACGGTGTGTGGGGCCTGCAATCTTCATTGTCCGCTTCTCCTCTTCCTCTGTTCTGGAACCAGAATGATTCCCAACCTCAGACCTGGAATTCACTTGATTCCCCCCAGCTACCTGCTGGTCCGCATCTCTGAGGACTTGGATCATCTGTTCCTTGGTCTGCCCCTTGGCAGGCTCCACTCGGTTGATACCAGAGACCACATCACGATCCAACTTCACACTATTAATTTCCGCAGAAAGTAAAAGTTCCGTACAAAGTCCACCTCTTGCTACCTCAGTAGCCCTGGCTGGTGAACTCTCACGCACAAGTCCACCATTGTGATGCTCTGTATCTTCCTCCATAGAGTCACAGGTCAATCTCCACTTAATCTGTGCCTCCTTATAAGTAGCTGCCATTTCGCTGCAGTTACTTCTCCAAAATAATAAAACAGGGATGGGGAACAGAAAATGCTTTTACGGTGACTTACACTACGACATAAGCCTTGAGTTTTGGTATCTGGTGAAATGTATTCACTTAAGTTATCCAAATAAAAAACAAAAATTGCTTTTTGAAATATCCCCACCGCTGGCCACCAGTTTGTCACGACCCTAGTCGGCGATTCCCCAGATACGACAATCTGAGAATCGCGGCCACGTGACACTTCTACTGAGTATCCCAAGCGTGTGCGTATTTCACCACGATTCCGCTTGCCACCAATCAAAGTAAGCTTTTTGGACTTAGTCCGCGACAGCTTTGATTCTGCCGACACACCAAATTATGAGATACAAGGTAGCGCTCTGGCGAATTCGTCAGAGGCTTGGGCTGGAAAACAGCAGATACCAGAACTAATTATGATTTTTAATTAAGTGAAAACACTACAAGGCTTACAGTATATTACAGAAACATAAGTTACAAGATATATGATTAATAGGTAAGTCAAACGTAAAAACAATTTCAAAATAAAACAAAATGGGAATAAAGAAACAAACCACTTCAAGGACACACAGCATGAAGCGGGGTTTGGAGTGGAAATCTCTCCGGATATTGGATCATTTCAGAGACAGGTATCGGACCTGTATCATCCCAAGGAAAATTAACCACATGTCTTGTGAGACACATACTTTTAAGATTTGCAAAACACACACAATCACAGCCCCCACCTTAGGAATTTCCCTGTCCAGGGGTTTCCTTAGGATATACCCAGGGGCTGGCTAATTGACTTCCCTTTTGAAGATGAGCAGTTAGCCATTCAATCACCCCCCTGGGGCCTCCTAATTCTTATCTCAAATAAGGTGTCATTCTAGAGGTCTAAGGGAATTGCTTTTCTGACATCTCTTCTGGTCTGGGAAGACATTTGCCAGAGACCCTGGACTTCAGTACAAGTTTTATAGATGCAGGGGGGAAGGAGATAACCTCTGCTTTCCTGTTGAGGTTTCAAACAGATGAGCAAGGGTTGTTGGAATAACCTTTTTACCCACATAAAAATACAGGATGAGTAGATAGCACACCATATCAGAAACAGTATTGTAAACAGAGCATGGACTTCAAAGGAAAGAGATCCCATCTGCCTTCCTGCTGCACCCCCCAGTCCTCCCAACCATCCAGGGCAAAGGCAGGTCACTTTCTCCATTACATTTACAATTAGGGCAGAATGGCGTGGTACAATTACGCTCCTTCTGGCGTAAAAATGGCGGTCGCTCATGACAAGATGGCATCCAATCATGACACCATCCATCACACCATCCTCTTCCGTTGTCAGCTGAATGAACTACATGGTTGATCAGTTGGTGAAATGAATGATTCACCTATTATCATTCACACATATTGTCCATTGTTGTCCTCTCTGCTACTAATTTTTTCTCTTAGATGTTATTGAAGACTGTTGCTAGCTTTCACCTACATTACATTTAACCAAGGAGTCTTTACTCAATCTGTCTTCTAACACATTCTCTTTAGATTGTACGGATTTGAGTCCATTTTTTAACACACTTTAAACTGGAATATGCCCCTTCAATTAAATGTCATTACTACCCACACATTTTTACAGCCAACAACCCTGCTGGGAAGACACTGGGAGTGGCAATTCTGTTAGCCAGACATTTACCAATCATCTACTCACAAATTAATAGAAGGGAGAGGCCTATTGGTTAATGTAATATCTACGGCCAATGTTTCTCACTACTTAATGTTTACTCAGCAAACATTAAACAGCCCTCTTTTATCTCTTCTACTCTTGATAAAGCAGAATCCCTGTTAGAGGGAATAGTTGTGATGGGAGACTTAAACTGGACTCTAGCTCCCTCTAAAGACTCCTCAAAATAGGGCCCACTATAGACCAGATAAAGAATACAGAGGAGTGAGGCGTACTCTTCTGGACCACCAGTTGATGGATATCTGGAGACTTTCTCACCCGACAGAGGTAGACTACACATTTTATTCATATGCCCACCATACCTACTCTAGAATCGACTACCTGTTTCTTAACCATCGGTATCTTCACTTACAATCAGACAACTCTATAGGTTCAATAACCTGGTCAGACCACTCCCTGATTTTTCTCAAGCTATCTCTCCCCCAGCTTTCCACAAAACTTTGGTCATTGCGTTTTAATGACACCCTTCTTCAAGATGTGTACTGCAAATCCCAATTAGATTCGGCTATTGACACTTACATTACCAACAACGATTTAGCAGAAACATCAGTTTGGGAGGCACATAAATGTGTAATTGTATTCAACTAGGTTCCTACCTTAAAAAGCAAAAAACTAAAAAAAGAGGAATTGTTGGATAGAATTAAATTGTTAGAGACTGCTCAGAAGAATTCCCTAAACCTGTCTTACTCTGTTGAACTTGAGGAGGCTTGGGCTGCACTTAACCGCTTTCTCTCAGATTCAATAAAACTCTCTTATAGTAAATATAAGAGCCGTCACTACCATTGGGGTAAAAAACCTGGCAAGCTTTTAGCAAAAATGCTCCATGAACAATGAGCCACAACATTTATTCACTCTATACAAGATGAACATGGCTCAGTACACAATGAGACTCTCCAGATAGCTGAAACATTTAAGACATATTACTCCAAATTGTACAATCTATTGGCTGAATGCAATTCCACAGAGCAGTTGACCGATCAGGAAGTCCTCTCCATCAGGTAAAAGCCCAGGGCCAGATGGCTTTTTTATTGCATATTACAAATCCTTCAAAGATAAATTAGCTCCAGACAATTAATTCTATTTTTGATAACTCTAATTTCTCCAAATATTCCTTGTAAGCGCATATAGCGCATTTGCACATTTATACTAAAATTAGTATTGTCACTCCATTAAAATATCAGCCAGGCCAATTGATGCCTCATGGGAGAATATCCCTTTATTGAGATCATGAAGTGATCACGGCTGATACATTCACATTAATTTGTGATCTTGTGATAAACAATGCTAGTATAATCGTTACATATTTACTCACACTAACACTGCATATATAAAATAACAAAAAATTCCTTTCTGTATAAGTTTCTCCTCAATGAATATGGTACAGGGTTAAGTCAGTAAAAATATATACAATCATATTGAAATTTATTAAGTCGTGCCCCGACAAAGAGTCACCCTTTCTCTCCTTTCTAGTGATACATAGTAATTGTGACTCACGGGAGCACCACCAACGAGGAACTTCTTAGGGACATCAGGTCCTATGATATACAAAATGTTGGTCTTAAATATTATATTGTGAAATATCCTGCTGAGAGTCTGTGCTAGTCCTCCCTATTCCCCTTCGAAGCGCATATAGCGGTCATCCTGAAACACGGTAAAGACCCCAGTGTCTGTGCAAGTTACAGACCCATCTCTCTGCTAAATATTGATATTAAATTATTTGCAAAACTCATATCAAACAACCTTAAATCCTTACTGCCCAAATTGATCCATAGAGACCAGGTCGGCTTCGTAGTAGGTCGTGAAGCTAGAGACAACACGACTAAGGCCATCGACTTGATACATTTTTCTTTAGTCTCCTCAACGGCCTCTATAATCTTATTAACAGATGCTAAAAAAGCATTCAATAGGGTTGATTGGTGATTCCTGAATGGCATTTTGAAACACCTTGGCCTGGGCCAGACCTGTCTACAGAGGATCACGGCTCTATACAAAAACTCTACAGCAAGAGTAGGGATAAATGGATCACTGTTGGGAAAGAAGGGAAAGACTCTCTTTTTGTTGGGGCACTCTTATACAGTAATTAATACAATTTAGTAAAGAAAATTATGACAATTAGTAAAGGTGGGTGAGCATGTGACAGACACAGATACGCCAATTGTGGGTAAACCCTAAAATTCTAGTGATACACTATTGGTATGTTCGGGAATGTTCCCTGATACAAGTATTACTGATTTATTAAAATATAACTTTTAATTAGATTAAAGTAAAATTATACACTAGACATGGACACACAAACAGATAACATGAATAGATACAACTGCCTTGGCCAACAGTATACCTGGGATGTGATCCCTCCAATAGGTATTTGAGGAATAGGCTCCCTCTAGCAATTTGTGGGTGTTTCTTTCTACAAGTCTGAATTGGTCAGACACTAAGCAGCCATGGATAACATATATACAGAGAAAAACTTATCGCTTTATAATCTATAGAAAAAGTGCTTACCAATCTGGAAAAGAGAGAGGATAGTATTGAAGTGCTATATATAGTCACTTCTTACATCAAAAGTTTACAGTGTTTCCACCCTTGTATCAAAAGTTTCCAAAATTTGGAATGTTATTTGGATACACTGAAATACTTTTAACAGAACCAAGTTTTTGCACTTTTTAGTATATTATGCTCATGTACAGTTCCATTGTTTTGGCTGTATTCGCCACCTTTTCGAATGTTTGGAGAAAGATTGTTTTTTTAGAAAGAAGGCTAGTATTTATTTTTATTAGGCAGTATATGTATCAGATTCACAGAGAATAATATTGGTCTCAGCGAAAATATAAGTAGGTATTTATAGTCGATTTTGCAAAAAGAGGTAAGAAAACGGTCTCCACTTTAACAGAAAAAAGAGAGAAAGAAAAAGTAAAAGTGAAGGAGAAGGAAGGAAAAGGAACGAATCAAGGTATAGAGGTAGGTGACCCCACTGGAGGAAACCTTTGATCCCTAAATTTTGCTATAGGTATATAAAGCTGGGCAGCAGCCACCTCAAGGGGACTCATAGGGAATTAAGGTTGACTTCCCACAATACCTGTAAAAGCCCACTAAAAATATACCTAGTGGTAGCTGGTATGGGGGAATGTGACCAGTAGCAGTCAGGGAGACTTGACTGTGAACAATTACCTTCCTATCTATACTATAGGTATATAAAGTCGGCGCAGTGTCACCTTGGAGTGTTTTGTTTTGGTCATCTACCTCTATACCTTGATTCGTTCCTTTTCCTTCCTTCTCCTTCACTTTTACTTTTTCTTTCTCTCTTTTTTTCTGTTAAAGTGGAGACCGTTTTCTTACCTCTTTTTGCAAAATCGACTATAAATACCTACTTATATTTTCGCTGAGACCAATATTATTCTCTGTGAATCTGATACATATACTGCCTAATAAAAATAAATACTAGCCTTCTTTCTAAAAAAACAATCTTTCTCCAAACATTCGAAAAGGTGGCGAATACAGCCAAAACAATGGAACTGTACATGAGCATAATATACTAAAAAGTGCAAAAACTTGGTTCTGTTAAAAGTATTTCAGTGTATCCAAATAACATTCCAAATTTTGGAAACTTTTGATACAAGGGTGGAAACACTGTAAACTTTTGATGTAAGAAGTGACTATATATAGCACTTCAATACTATCCTCTCTCTTTTCCAGATTGGTAAGCACTTTTTCTATAGATTATAAAGCGATAAGTTTTTCTCTGTATATATGTTATCCATGGCTGCTTAGTGTCTGACCAATTCAGACTTGTAGAAAGAAACACCCACAAATTGCTAGAGGGAGCCT
Organism: Crinia signifera; assembly: GCF_055691185.1. NCBI lineage: Eukaryota > Metazoa > Chordata > Amphibia > Anura > Myobatrachidae > Crinia > Crinia signifera. Next base: position 92,161,245 of record NC_139223.1, on the reverse strand, counting down.
ATTCCTCAAATACCTATTGGAGGGATCACATCCCAGGTATACTGTTGGCCAAGGCAGTTGTATCTATTCATGTTATCTGTTTGTGTGTCCATGTCTAGTGTATAATTTTACTTTAATCTAATTAAAAGTTATATTTTAATAAATCAATAATACTTGTATCAGGGAACATTCCCGAACATACCAATAGTGTATCACTAGAATTTTAGGGTTTACCCACAATTGGAGTATCTGTGTCTGTCACATGCTCACCCACCTTTACTAATTGTCATAATTTTCTTTACTAAATTGTATTAATTACTGTATAAGAGTGCCCCAACAAAAAGAGAGTATTTCCCTTCTTTCCCAACACTATATTCTTACTCTCTAGGGAGCACCTCCACATTTTCTATTTTTGAATATAGGTCTCGTACTTATATCTATAGATACATAATACTGTGGATTCGAACATACTATAATTTATTTATTTTCTTATACCTGTGCCCTGGTCATCTCCCATTCCCCTTTCCCTACTACAAATAAATGGATCACTCTCAGATCCGTTCGACATATCAAACGGCACCAGACAGGGGTGCCCCTTGTCCCCACTTCTGTTTGTACTCTGTATAGAAGCTCTTGCTAGAGCTATTAGATTAAACCCAGGTATCTCAGGGCTACAGATAAGGGGACAGGAACATAAACTGGCTTTCTTTGCTGTTGACTTACTAGCTGTGATCTCAAAACCAGTCCTTTCCCTTGCAAATCTAATTGCTGAATTCCAAAGACTTGGGGAACTCTCAAACTTCAAAATAAATTATTCAAAACCGGTAGCTATGAATCTAACAACTCCTACTCTTATAATTAATACTCTAAAACTCTCCTTTCCCTTTACCTTGAGTGATGTGAAATTGATATATCTGGGGATCTTTCAAAATTGTACTCAATAAACTTTATACCCTTACTAAATTCCCTCCATCTTAAATATCATAGGTGGAGACCCTTACATCTGTCATGGTTTGTTAGGATAAATGTGGTCAAAATGAATTCACTTCTGAAGATTCTGTATAAACTCCAAACACTCCAAATTGATATCCCTCCGTTTTGGTTCCGATCTGTTCAGAATCTGATTCACAATTTTCATATGGGGACGCACGACTCCTTGCTTTAAACATGACAGTTTGTTCATGTGGAAACACGGTGGAGGAATGCAACTTCCATACATCTCAGGATACTACAAAACGATTATGTTAAAAAGTATTTTGGAGTGGACCCTTGCAAAAGATACAAAATTGTGGGTGTCTATTGAAGAGAATTGTTTCTCAAAATATATAGAGATCATCCCATGGCTACACATACTCCCCACAGTAGTTCACCCAACTGTTGCACCCACCCTTGGGATGTGGAAAATACTCTGTACTCTCCCTTACTCTCATTTCTCCCCTCACCTACTTTATTTGTAATCATAGTTTCTCTCCAGGCCTCCACAATTCTTCGTTTGGAGCGTGGACGGAAGCCAGTATCTTTAGGAAGTGCCAAATGTGAACTCATGCCATGTGCACCCATTCTCTGATGTTCAGGAATCGTGGAATCTCTCTTCCAGTGAATTCTGGAAATATCGCCAAGTTCCCCACATTTACGTTTGCTTGGGAAAAAGATCTATATGGTTTAACCCATGATATTGACTGGGTGTTTCGTAACACTCAAGCAAGCTTACTCAATCTAGACACATTGGAGAACCCGTATAAGATTCTATACCGATGGTATAGAATCCCCTTATGACTTCACAAAATGTTCCCGAATGTGTCTAACAAATGTCGGAGATGTAGATCGGCACAGGGCAGCTTTCTTCATATTTGGTTGGAATGTCCTTCTCTTACCACTTTTTGGGATAACAATGTTTGATGCACTGAAGCAATTCTTCAGGCAGTTACGAGAGATCTGGGCTTCTGGATTTTGGATATTACATAATCAGATACTAAAACTTTCTCCTTAGCCACCTCAATAATGCGGTCAAGGCTATAATCCCTATTTACTAGAGGACTCATAAGACCCCCCCTCCCCATTAAAGATTGGCTTCAGGAAGATAGACTACTATAAGGAGATGGAAGATCTCTTGTCCTTCTCTTTTGCTAATAATTCAAACTTTTCTACAACCCTGGTTTGAATTGAAAGGATCTCAAATGTTTTCATCTTTCTTAAAATTAACCCATTAAATATGCACCATTTAATAACACCCCTCCTGACGCAGTCATTAAATATTAATTCTCTTCCTCCGGGGGTTGCACAGTCTCCATCCCCCATCCCCCCCCCCCCCCAATTCCCCCCTCTGTCTATCTTGCTGCCTTTCCTTCTCACCTACTCTCTCATTTTTTCTTGACCAAAATTTAGTGCAGTAAGATAAATATTGAGTACATAAGATAAATATTATTTTCTTACTTACTTTGTAAACTTTTTTATTGTAACCTCTGTATACACCTGCCAATAGCCACCACCAAAAATGTATTATATTTCTAAGAGATACTGTTCTTATGTTATCCACTAATCCGATAAACTAATAAAACAGTTTAAACAAAAAAAAATTTAAACTACAGTACATTTATAATTTAATGTTCCTTTGCATTATCATTTAACTACTAAGCAGACATCTTTAAGGATAATAGAAATCCTGTAAATTTGGTTTAAAGAAGTCCAACTTTAAACTTCTGTTGACTGTAATTTACTTATGCAGCGAAGTCAGGTGAAGAAGGTTTAAACTGTTTTCTCTTGATTAATAAGCTGTTGCAATGCTACTGACTATTGTTTTTCAGTTCTGCAGTATTATAAAATATAATTTTCCTCTGAGAGCTGATGGCGATGAATTTGCATAAGTGCTTAATAACTCCAGCTCCCTAGCAGAGAAGGTCAGAAACGAGCCATTCTTTGCCAAAAAATTAACAAGCTCGGGTCACTAGAACTTCACATCATGGTCTTGAGACAGGTGGTGAAAGTCTGTACACAAGGTGTGTGTTTTTTATTTTTACTATTTACAAGCTATTGTTAATTGTCTCTAGTTTGTATGGTAATGCATTCCCTTGTGTATCTTTATTCTGCAGCATTAGAAAATTTAGATTCTTAGTTTCAGTGCGCAGTGGTGATTTATATTGCAATACCAGAAGGAAAAAGAGTTTTACTGTGATTTGGCTTCCATATGTTTAATTAATGCAGACTTGCTTACACAGCTTAAACTTCCTCCCTCTTAGAAGACAGAACTACATTGTCCCAAACTCGTTTTTTTAAGATTAAAAAACTCAGATCCAAATTTTCAGCCAAATACAGTAAGTGTGATCCAAGAGAAGAAGATAGTTACAGTAGTCTACTGCCTATAGGTGTGTACAGTACACTATCCTCAAGTGAATATACTCATACAGTATGTATATAATAGTGGATCCTCTTATAGGGGGATCTCAAGGTCGAACCTCCATATTGAGAGATACATGAAGCTATTTTATAATATCTATCTGACCCCTGTCAGGATACATAAATTTTATCCAGCCCAGTCGGACCTATGCTGGAGGTGTAGGGAGGAGACTGGAGATACAGTACATATATTTTGGTCATGTAAAGAACTATCGCTGTTCTGAAGGGATATAGAAGACCTTATCTTCCATACCCTGGGAAAGAGAATCCCGTTGACCCCACAGGGGGCCTTGTTGCATGTCTTCCCCCCAGAGATCCCTGGTTCATTTAATTATCTATTGGCACAGATACTCATAGCAGCCAGAACAACTATTGCACAATTATGGAAACAAGAGAAACCCCCAGACATATCCCAAACTATTAGAAAAATAAACTATAGCTTTAAAATGGAAACGATCAGTACTGGGCACTCAGTCAAGATCACTAGGAAGTGGGATGGCTGGGGAAGAGGAGATATAAATGTGAAGAAGTGAGGGTAAAAATTAAATAAAAAAAAATTAAGCCGGAGAAGTGTCCCAAATCGAGAGGCATTGATTAGAATCGACAAAATAAAATTGCAGAGAAAACATAGAGTATAGAGTTACAAATAACTGCCTATTCCTGTCTGTAAAAACAATGTAATGTTTTTTCTTTTTTTTTTCTTTGTCGAATGTACTTAGAAACACGTAGCACTGTAAATGTATGTATGTATGTACTGTAAGTCTTTTTTTTGTGTGTTGGGCTTATGGAGTTAGAACATGCTCCAATATTTGTATTGTATGATCTTAACTTGAAAAACTGAAATAAAGAGATTTAAAAAAAAAAAATAGTGGATCCTCAAGGCACAAGTTCAGTCCAGGATATATATTGTTGAGCATAAATGGCTCAATCAAATTGATTGATGTACTAATTAATAAAACCCCTTTTATACCAGAATCTCGGGTTCAGCGCAGGTCATTGGACAAGGGTTTCAATCTGTGGGTTTTATTATCAGGTCACTGGACCCAGGTTAACCATTTTACACTGCGCAGTGACCCGGTTTACCCCACCAACAACCTGGTAAAAAGATTTATTGTTAAGCCTGTGCAATATGGTCCGATTTTTTAGTTGTCTAAAAAATTGCACCTTACTATATTTGGTCCAAGATCTCTAATGTGAATTAAGCTATCTGGATGTGGGTTTTGAACTGAGCTGTAACGTATTATATATCTGCACATGTTGTCTTACAGCTAGGACACCATAAAGAGAAGGGGGAGTATCGCGCTCCACTAGGGGAAGGAATGGGTGATCAGTGCTGCAGATCCTGGATCTGTCCAGGACCACTTGGGTATCACTATTGAAGGGTTTTGGATTGCGAACTCAGGATGGGTTAGGAGTGTGTGTGTGTGTTAGGTGTTAGGGTGGGTATGATAAGTAAAGACTGAGAGACAGATGTGGGTGTGCAGTAGTGGGTTTATTCAATAAAAATGGGGGTGTGGGAGCTCCTTTAGGCCATGTGGCCTTTATCAAGGATTCATAGTTTTACAGGTAGGACACTTGCAGCCACCTAATGAAGAAGAACTTAGAAGCACTTGCACTGTAGTGTATCAGTTTAAATCAAAATGTATCTTAAGTTTCTATCACAGGTGTAACCTGGCATAATAGACAAATCACTAATAACCGTCTCAGATTGCCAAAATAACCCAGGTTATTGGCGGGTTACTGATGTGTAGACCCAGGTTGAGGCGTGTTGTGAATGTACCACACCCAATAACTTGGGTTGACCAACCTGGCAATTCGACACTGGTTATAAGAAGAGTTGAACTGTAGCCCTCTGAATAATGGGCAACCTGTGTTTAATTTGAAAGTGCCGGACCTGGGTCGGACCTGGAATCGAGATCCTGGGTCAGACCCGGCCTTATGATATGAAAGTAAGAGACTGTACTGTCCAGTCACTTGTAATTATTGGGCAGATTTTATTTGGTTTGTTTATTAATACCATGACTATATGTAAGAAATAGTTAATAAATAGTTACTGAAATCTGGATGCTGTATCCCAGACAAGAGAAGGCAATTCCCCTTCAGCACACTGGTGGATCAAAAGGTAAGGCAATAACTCAAGAACACCGGACAGGAACAGCAACAGGTTGGACAAGGTAACTATGGAGAGCAGAGCCAGAGAACCATACACCAAGAGGTAACTTGAAGCACCGGCAGGGAGCTATGGGCTTGGCCCCTTTTACTAGGGCTGGAAGCACTGGATTGGCTGAAAATACTTCCATGCAAAGGGATTGAAGCAACCTTGGTCTCCAACAATGCCCCCCCCCCCCCCACTGGAGCCTTTAGCCTGGTGCTGGTTTTATAAAATCCAGGGGAACCCTATTTGTTTTGCCCCATGATTTTATGAAACCAGGACCGGCTCTTTGAGCCTGGGGCTGGTTATGCTCAGGAGGGGGGACCTCACACCGTTTTTTTGACGTTTTTTTTTAACTCTATGTTTACACCAGAAACATGCACAGATCACAATGATCTGTGCATGTCTCTGACCAATTCACACAACAGACCCTGGTCTGAAAAAAGTACGATTTATATCGACCAAAAAAGTGCTATTTCCATTTGCGCATGCTATTAAAAAAGCGATTTGTATACTTTTCTGTGCGAAAACATCTGGATGCGAATTAAGTGCGATTTTTTTACGCACTTTTAGAAAGTGCGATTTATCGTCAAAAAATGCAAAAAAATGGCCATTGCGCACCCTATTAAATGTGCGATTTGGCCAAAAAAATGTGATAAAATGCGAAATCTACGTTTTTATGTAAAAATATCGCAAAAAAACACAAATCGACTCCTATTAAATGTCATCCTCTTTGTCAGAGAGGTTTCTTTAGAGGTTCCCAATCACAGGAAAAATCATCATATATGCAAAGTGTATTTTTATTTAGTACACACATGCTGTGCCTGTGCCAAATATAATGCAATTGTGAATAGTACATGTGCTCCCTATCATCCACTGACTGTTACTTTCTTCCTTGCATCTTCCATGACCTTTCTCTGGCATTAATTGCCTCTCCCAGGTATCATCCACTGTCTCTCACCATGACACTCTCCATATCAATGACTGCCTCTCCCTTTACACTCTCCATATTATCTACTGCCTCTCCCCATCACCAGTTCCCTGTCACCCACTGCCTCTCCCCTTTGCCACCCACTCCCTTTCTTCATAGACCTCTAGATCTACCCTGTATCTCTATCTTTCCATCACCCTCTCATGCTCCTGTCACCCTCTGTCTTTTCAAGGCATCACCATCCCCTTGTTACCTTTTGCTTCTTCTTATCTCTTACCCCCATCCCTCCCTACTCCTGTCACTAACTGTCTCTACCCATAACCTCCATGTTACCCACTTTCTCTCCATTTGAACCTTTCCTGTCAACCACCACCTCTTCCCATCACTGTTCCCCATCTCTCAATATCTCACTTTCTCTTACCATCACCTGTATCTCCTGTCACCCACTGCCTATCTCCATCATCCTCTTCATCATCCAATGTCTTTCCTGTCCCCCAATCCCTGGTATTTCCCACTGCCTCTTTCTGGCATCACCCCGGCAGTTTTATTGCAAATTTTCAGTTGTGCCATGGGTGCTAGCATGGCACCATCCTCTTCCAATGCATTGTTATTTTCATTTAATGTTAATATTTCTACTAATATATTCTTGCATTTATCTCTTATATATTTGGCTACATCTGTCACTCAAAGTGTGTCTGAAGCTGTAACGCTGGGTGGAGCCTCTGACTCACATGTTACACAGCAAAGACACAGCTACTCACCAGACACACCAGGTGAGCGCCCCACACCTCCATACCTCCCAACATGAATGCTCTGTTTGTGGACTTCCATCTTAATTTATGATTGTCATCACCTGTTTTAAACAGGGTAATTGATAAGAAAGGTGTTTAAGCACAGGTGATGGTAATCCATAAATTAAGAAGAAAGTCCAGAAACAGAACAATGTGTCCCTCCCCCTCCCCCCCATTCACGGCAACCTCACGATTAAATGGCACATGCAAAACACTGACATGGCTATGGTCGACAATGAAAAAGGTTGACATGAGTTTTTGAAGATTTATTTTTCACTTTTTCAATGTTTTCATATTCATTCTCATGTGTCGACATGGACACCAATGAAGTGCCACACTTATGTCAACATTTACATGTGTTGACCTTTCTGTGTTGATTTTTTCTTGTAGCATTTTTTTTACAGTGACAACTATGTGCACGTAAACCTACACATCATCAACCAATTCTTTGTATAATATATAACACCTGTTCTGTTTTACTGTAGGTGTTTTAAGTCAGATCTTTTACTGCTACTATTACTGTTTATGTAAATGCATTCTGAATGACAGCAACATCCTACCATCCTTCTACAAGAATATATAACCAACTAGGTGATTTATCGCGCCCCATGCCCCCCCCCTCCCGCAATTCATGGACCCCCCGCGCACCCCCCCCCCACACACACACCCCCCTCCCGCAATTCACAACCCTCCCTCCCGCAATTCACGCCCCCTCCCACGCTTTGCGGACCCCCGCCCTCACCCGCGATCCGCGGACACCTGCGCCCCCTCCCTCCCTTGATTCACGGCACCCCCCACGCCCCTCCCACAATTCACGGCACCCCTAAGCCCCTCTTTAGTCCCCCGTATACTCACACACCCCTATCACTACCCAGCTTCCTGCTCTCCTGAACCGTAACTTCCACCACTGGGGAGTCGCTGACGCTGTTTTGCCCACATGCCCCTATCATGCCTCATAGCCCAGCCTCCTGCTCTCATGTACCCTAACTCCCACCCAGTAGGAGGAGACACTGACTCAGGGCCACCATCCTGTACTCCTGTACTGCCACACTGGACCCTCACCCACTGGCAGAAGCTGCACAGTATCTCCCACCCTCCTCTTTAGTCCCCCTTATGTCCACACACCCCTATCAATACCCAGCCTCCTGTTTTACTGTGTCGTGACCTCCGCCAGTGGGGAGCCTCTGACTCAAAAATACCCTACTATATTATTGCACACACACCTAAACAACATGCACACACAGCCCCCACACCCACAAATGTCACTGTACCATCCACACTATCAATGTACATCTTACTCTGTAACCACTTTTTAATTAAACAAAACAATACACACCCCTTTCCAAATCATATGCTCTCTATTTAACACATTTCACCTATAACTCAAGTTGCAATACAGGCCATCTTTCATACAATTCTAACCATCTTTCTCATATACAAATGTTCACAAATTAAGGGGGCGCAGCCCCTTACGACGGTGTGAAGAGCGCCCGTAGGGCGCGATGAATCACCTAGTGGTATATAAATAACCAATTGGTTTACTGCCTGGGAAATGACATACTGTATCTCTCTAGTTTGCATATGAAATCAACAGGAAATATGTAGTTTTTACATATTACTATTAAGAATGTTAATTTCAAACTTGTCACATCAATTTATCAAAATCCTTTAGATCAAAACAATTTATAAAACATAGAAGCTGCTATCTGCATAGCCTCACAGAGGGGTTGCCACATAACCAATTTGTATAAGTACTTAAAAGTGATGAAAAAGAAGTTTACGAACAGTTGAATATCATAATTGTAAAATTCCAACTGAGAGGTTACAATTCAAATAGTCTTTTGAAATAAAGAGACAAATCTGTCAGTACTCTGTAAGAATAATTATTGATTTCTAAAGCAACAAAGAACAAGTTATCCACTGATTCCTTGAATTAACCATTTCACCACAATCTTGATATTGTATTTCTTAAATAAATAAATAAAAAACTTTGTCCAGTATTTATAACTGACCCTGATTTATAATTCGCTTAACCACTTAAGTGGGCTGACCTGGAAATTTTCTGGGCATACCACCAATATGAAGGTGTGTGCCACTGGCGCATCACCTCTATGGGCACCCCAAACAGTAGAGCTCTCCCTCCCCTCCTGTCGCACCCCCCTCGCCCCTCCACTCTGGCGATCATACACCGTAGCTCCACCATTAGTTGCAGTGAGCAGGCAGCAGGCTCTGGGATGTTCGGCGCGGCTCGGGGGGACTCTTACTTCAGGCCCCCAAGTCCCCCCAAGATGCCCTGAACATCCCTGAGCCTGCCACCTGACCTACTCACTGTCTGTTGTGAACAGCGGCAGGGTAGCTCCGGCATATGATCACTGGAGTGGAGATGAGGGTGGGGGGCGATTGGGGGGTGGCCATATGCTCTGTGGTGGGTTTTGCTGGGGCAGGACAAACCTGCTGTGGTATATTTGTCCTGCTAAAGCAAAACTCACCACTCAAGGGGTTAATTTATAGTAGACATCACGAGTAAAATATAATAGGATGCGATTTTTGGTAAGGTTCCAAAATCGCACTAAATAGCATGTTTGAAAATTGCAAATTTTTTGCCCAAATCACAAATGCAATAGAATGCAGTTTTATGGGTAGAAATGGAATTATCATGCGATTTATGGCAATTGTTGTTCATGAAAATGTGTGAATTTTAGGCACAGAATTTTGCAAATGTTTACACATGTGCAATTTTTTACATATGGTAATGTGCGGTTTTTCATCATAATTTAAAAAAAAACCAGTGTGGTGTCCCCCCTCCTGTCCCAAACCAGCCCGGACTCAATGAGCCAGTCCTGGTTCCAAAAATATGGGGGACGATAAGCGTAGGGGTTCCCCTGTATTTCTGAAACCAGACCCGGTATCTTGGACTGGTCCTGGTTCCAAAACTATGGGGGACTAAAAAACTGGGGGTCCCCCATATTTTTTAACCTGCACCGGGCTCATGGGCACTTTTTATTCAAGGTCCCCCAGCCCTACCATGACCCCCATGGCTGGAAGTCTGATGCTGTTCCCGTATCCCAGAGCGGTGGACGCCGAGATTATGTGTGTAAAAAATTGAAAAAAACAACAACACATTGCTTTATACAGGAGAACTACAAGACCCAGCATTCGGGGCATTAATATGCCCGCTGGGCCTCGCAGTTCACCTGTAAAAAGAATGTGGAAATAACAACACACACCCCCAGAAATGTAGAACTTTAATAGATAACAATGCTGGACCGGGTGAGTATGTGTGCATTTTAAGTGTAAAAGGGGTGTATATTAAGTTCTACATTTCTGGGTGTATGTGACATTATTTCAACATTCTTTTTACAGGTGAACGACGTGAAGCAGCGGGCATATTAATGCTGGGTTTCATAGTTCTCCTGTATAAATTAGTGTGTTTTTTCTACCTTTTACACACATTAGCTCGGTGTCCACTGTCCTGGGATGCCAGGGACAGCTCCAGACTTCAGCCCTGAACTAGGGACCCTCCTTTAATATGGGGGTTCTGACTCCTCCACGGACCTATCAAGCGCTGACCAGCCACAGTGCTCATGGTAAGGCCAGAGGACCTTGTATAAAAATTGTCCCCCAGCTGTGGCATGACACTGTTGGTGTCAGCACATGGAGACTTAACTCCGGCATGGGTCGCATCGCACTCCCCGCGGGCCTCCTGGTATGGTCAGGGAGCAGGGACACTGAGGAGGCAGGGTGCAGGACTCAGCGGCTGCGGTTGCCATTGCAGTGACACGCCAAGTGGGATTAAGTCTGGGGTTCAGCCTAGGCTGGTGGAGGTGTGCCTGGTTCTCTTAGATGTCTCCTGCATGGGGGCAGCCATGTTGTAGGCCAAGGTTACTCCGATCCCTCTACAGGGATTCTTTTCAGCCAATCCTGTATGTTCTGCCCCTCTAAAAGGGGGCTCAGCCTATGACTCCCTGCCAGTGTTTCTAGTTACCTTCTGGAGTAATTATTGCTGGCTTTGTGCTCCTACAGTTGCTGTTGCCTAACCTTCTGCTGTTCCTGTCCGGTGTTCCAGAGAGGTCCCACCTGTTCCTGTTGTACCATCTAGGTTGTTGCTGGGGTTCAGCCTTGTCTGTGTCAGGTTACAGTGTCTGTGCCTGGCAGTACCTCACACAGTATTCTTCAGTGTTGTCTCCAAGTGTGCACAGTATTCTTCAGTGTCATCTCCAAGTCCTCAGTCTGCACAGTATTCTATAGTGTAGTCTCCAAGTGTGCACAGTACTCTTCAGTGTCATCTCCAAGTGTGCACAGTATTCTTCATTGTCGTCTCCAAGTCATCAGTGTGCACAATATTCTTCAGTGTCATCTCCAAGTCACCATTACCAGTTTCTGCAGTGTTCTTCAATACCAGCCTCTAATCACAGTTGCACCTCTTCACAATATTCTTTAATGCCATCCTGCAAATCATCATTGCAAGTATTTACAGTATCTCTTCATCTTCATCTTCTAAATCCCAACTCTCAAGTATTCTTTTCATTGCATTCCTATCACAGTCTTCATGTCTTCAAGTTATTGTATACAGACTTTATAATCAGTCTAGTATCCTACATTTATTCAGCTCCAGTATCCTTTGCCATTATCAAGTATTCCTATATGTATGTTTCTCATATCTTTGCCAACATTATTATTGAACTGTACTGCAAGAGGACTGGCTCAATGAGTCCGGAACTGATTTGTCTCAGGCCACTTTTGCTAATTATTTTGCACAGAACCATGCACAGATATCACTGATCTGTGCATGGTTCTGTCAAAATCACCAGACTGAAACTGGTCTATGGTGTTTACGAATTTTGGTTAATGTTTACCCTATTACATTTGCGAATTTGGGAAACATCTGGATGCAATTTAAATTTTGAAAATTTTCAAACAGGCCAAAATGTGTGTATTCACTGGCATAAAGTGCAAATTACACCACAATTTGCATCCTATTACATGTGCAAATTACACAAAACATGCAAATTCGGATGTTTTTTGACTAAAAGTCTCAAAAGTCAGAAAAGTTCATCCTATTACATGTCACCCCATGTTTCCTGTAACACCAGATATGTTATCTACAGCATATGATTACTTGCCCCATAACAAGAATTATGTAGGAAAAACAGATAGGATGTTCAAAGGAAGGACGAACTGTACAGTAAAAGGCAGACAGAGCAGTAGAGCAAGAGAGACAGTGTCAAAGAGTGGGGGAGAGGCCGTGTCTAAATACCTAGCAATCATGGAATTCCTTGCTCTACGATTATGACGATGAGCCAGCAAGGTAGGGGTAGTTTGGACAGGGCCAGGCTGGGGTTTCCAGCTACATCCACTGTTGATATTGGTTGCATCTGGGCGTGAAAGGGGAGTGGTGGGACTTGGTGGCAGCCCATGACTGGATGCAGGGGAAGATGTTGGACCTAAAAACTGTCCAGACTCCATAGTTGCTACACTCTTTGCACCCACATCACTGCTCAGATCCAAAAATGAGGTGAAATGGAGTCAGATTTGGATGTTACTGGATATACCTGGAGTCATATATACAGTACAGGTTGAGTATCCCTTATCCAAAATGCTCAGGACCAGAAGAATTTTGGATAATGGATTATTCCGTATTTCAGAATAGTTTTATATTTCAATGATATATTTTGAGGTATCTTGCATTTATGCTGTACACACACATGAAATACATGTAATAAACACAAATATATTTTATTTGTGCATAAATCAAGGTTTAAAGGCATGAAACAAAATGTGTGTACTCTGTGGCTCTGGACCACATTCAAAACAAATGCTGTAGGAAATCACCCATGGCAACAAGCATGTACTGTACTGTAACCACCACATTAAAAACAAATAGGAAATCCCCCATGGCAACAAGCAGAAAATACAGCACCCAAGACTGTACAGTACTGACTTCCCCTTAGAGAGTCCAGCAGTTGGGGGTCCCGACGGACCAGGTCACTCCAACGGAGTCCTCACCGCCCTGTCCCTCCGGAAACGCTCCCTGATGGCTTGGCTTGCCTCCTGGTAGGCCTCGACAACCTTTCGGTTGGAGACCAGGGGCCTGTCCCTCCACGCCACCAGGATCAGGAGCTCTCCTCTTCCGAAGGGCCTTGCTCTTCTGGATGAGCGTGCAGCCATCTCTGCTATCTCAGAAGACAATAAAAATGGCACCCTGTCCACGTGTGTCCTGTGTGGAACAAGCGTCGCATTCTGCGCGCCCGTCACTGAGTAGTGAGTACAGTAGTTTATCACTGGCCAATCAGATCCTACAGTAACTGTGAATTTACTGTACTGTACATGCTTGGCTTGAAAAAAATACAGGTACTGTACAGCACAGTAATGTACTGTACTATACAGTAGCAGCTGATTGACCACTGATAAAAACCAGACATTGTATCACTTCAACGAGCTTACTAAATCTACAGTACCACTGTATACAGTACATGACTGTAACAGTACTGTGTGTAAAACTAAAATTATCCCTTTACGAATCAGTAACTTATTGTGAATGTCATGACACCAAAATCTGTCCACCTTTAGAACAATATACTGAGACGCATTAGCGTCCGTGCCGCTCCAGTATATGTAGTACCCGTGTAGACGCTCAAGCGTCCGTGCAAATTTAGATGCCCGGAAAGCCTTATTGGTAAGCCAGAATTTTTTATGTGTGTTAAAACTACAATACTGTACTAACCTACTGTACTGTAGATGTGTTGAAAGCCCAGCACCTTTCGACAAAACCAATGAGACGTACAGTACAGTATTATGTAGTGTAATGATTCTGTACACAATTCAATGTAATTTTATTTATTAGTGTGTACACTATCTACAGAACAGTACAGCTTGCTGGACACAGTACAATAGTAGCAAAGTACTTTACTGTAGTACCCTGCCGTAATAACAACTCAGACACTCAGACGCAGAAAGTGTCTCATTCCTGGAGCACCCCCGCAACTCAGACGCAGGAGCGTCCCATTCCTGGAGCGTCAGAGACGCTCCTGCATGTCAAACAAATGGAGCGCCTCTCCGCCCACGTCAGCATGATCTACTCTCTGCCAAAGAGACAGGATCATGCTCGTGCCGGCGGTGTGAGAGAGGCACTGACTAGGCTTGCCAGGGACAATAAAGTACTTTACTGTAGTTCCTGCGCTTCATGCACGCGCTGCAGCACAAATTTCACGAATACGCAATGAGATTTTCAAAAAGTGACATCTGGTGGATGATCACTGGTATTGCAGTCATCCGGAGACGCCACTGTGAATCTCCAAGCTTTTAAAATGTATTGCAATGCCGCGCGCCGTGGCCCACCATGGCCAGCTGGCGGTACAATCGCCATAGGTAGAAAGGATGAGAGACGCTCATCCTTTGCTTATCTGTATCTCAGTCACTGAATTTGAATGCCACCATTGCCTTGCACATATATAGTGCCAGTTACATATCATGTCCTCAGTAGAGCTGTTACAAATGTCCCCAGTAAGTTTTTAGCAAAAAAACTATTGTTTTGCACCTTCTGGAATGTCTGGTTTTTGGAATAATTTGGATAAGGGTACTCAACCTGTATAAAGCATCCATTTTGCTTTTCCAGTGTTTTTGCCATGGTGGCCACCTTATTTGTTTAAATATCTATTTATGTGGCTGAGGTTTGCACAGTTTTGTCTTGCCACTCTTCCGAATTACAATTTAATCAGAATTAGTCATGTTAATTGGGTAATTTAAGTTACTTGACAATGTTACATGTACATTGATGGATGAATTCCTGCACATTTTTTGATGACTAATGAAAGAAGAAAACATAGTCATACATGTCTTGGCACCATGGATTTTTTTTTAGATGCTGGTGCGGGTTGGGGCTAATTTCATTTTAAAGGAGTTTGCAAGAGTGCATTCTAATCAGTCAGACTGATTAGAAAATTAGTTAATCTCTTTGACTTGGAATTTTCATCTTCTCATATTAAGAAAAAAGGAAAGATGCAAAGAACACTAGTAGTAGTTGAACTGTGGCTAAATATTAAACTTTATAAGTTATGAATTTTACATATGTAAAACAATGATGTGTGTGATAAATAATAGAGGAAAACAGTAAAACAGTGTGCCATAATTACTTTTGTATATACACTTAATAAAATATTGATGACCATTACAGTTATACTATGTAACTTTAGGATTACCAGTAGTCAGAATGTGCTTCCAAGGTGATAGTGCTAGAAATGATCCAAATGCCTTTTCATAATGTAGTATAAAGTATTGCTTTAATAAGATAAAACATATTTAAAATTCTATTCATAGAGGTTTATCTGGATATATTAAACAGTATCCTTCAGATTTTCTGTCTGATGTGGCTGATGCTCTGTGCACTGCGAGCTGTAACCAAATGTACTGTATCTGCTTCAGTTGTTCGTCTGTTCCTGCAATCAGAGCTGTAAAGACAGTGATACTGGAAGACCTTCTACATATTTTGTTCTGAACCTTTGTCAGGTGTATGGCTTACCACATTGGGCTAAGTTTCCGTATACAGTAGTAACTAAATCATCATATATCATTGTTTTTCTTGACATTAGCTGCAACATTTATAATGCTTCAAGTTGGACTCTTTAAAAATGGTTGGTTGTTTAAATGATTTATTAATTTAATGAATTAATTAATTGTCTAAAAAAATATTTGCTGAACTGCAAGTATTTATTGTTGGATTAATTTTGTATGTCAACAATATTTAAATCTAAACACATGATACAAAAATATTAAAAATAATGTAAAACAAATTAATGTATTTATCCTTAATTGTACAAAGAAGATTTATTTCCATTTGAGATGTGGGAGGAATATTAAACTAATACTAAGTTTTGTTAGAATCTTTATTTTTTATTTTGCATTAAAAGTTATTTCAGAATATTCAATATATATTTCTACCAATATTTTACAAATTTACACTGTATGTATAAAAAATAATAATTTCATCTAATAATCATGTTATTGTGATTTATATGAGTAATATTCTATCATCAACAGTGTGCCACAGATGTTCTACACCATATTGCTTAATTCATATAATTATTCTATAAACCCAATTAAACTGATATACACCTGTTTATAAAACTGATTTTATGCTTAAATGTTAAGGTATAAAAAAATTAAACTGTGAAATCCTTATATGAAAAAAGACTGTATAAGACTGTAAAGCAAGCTTTTTACTATGAAAAAAAATTGTGCTAAGAAGGTTCCAAGGCTTATCACTGCAGAGAATAAAAGAAAATTGAGAGAAAATTGCCTCAGAGCACCCTTACATATGCGTGCATGTTCCACATTATTCGATGTTCACCAATCATCGAATGATGTGGGTGTTCCCCTGCACGCTGCTGATTATGTAAAACATCCATTCAGAGCCAGTGTGAAGGAACGCACCTTGCGGAATTCCACCATTCACAAGGTGGGGTTAGATTGAATCGCAAGGATGCAAACTCACATTTGAGCGAATCAACTTGAATAACCCCCACAGTGCGTTTCCAGTCATATACAGTATCCAGTCTGGTATACACACATCCAGTATCAAATCCGGTCCAGTCATATCCTGTATCCAGTCTGGTTCATTCACATCCTGTATCCAGTCCGATTCATCCACATCCTGTATCCAGTCTGGTTCATCCACATCCTGTATCCAGTCCGGTTCATTCACATCCTGTATCCAGTCTGGTTCATTCACATCCTGTATCCAATCTGGTTCATCCACATCCTGTATCCAGTCCAGTTTAGTCCGATTCAGTCAAATCTGGTGTCCAGCGCAAACCTGTCACATCCGGTACTAATTCATTCCAGCAAAGCAAATCAAAATTTTTAGCCACGTTAATTGTTTAATATCAAGGGTGTTATTTTGGCAGACTGGAAGAAGCAAGTTATTAATCCACAATAATGTAGTAATTTTATAAAAACTGTGTGGGACAGAATCAGAAGAAAGAGGGCACAGTTATGAAAAGATGGTTTCATCATGCATCACATAGTTCTCTATGAAGCATAGATTGCAGTGCTAGAACACCCTCCGTAATCACATTCCATCACCATGTGACTGCGTTCTTTTCCCTAAAGTTAAATCTGTACCCAAAAAACAAATGTAATGATTTAAGAGGTAAGAAGAAAATTATGAAGGATTCGAGACAGCAGACACATAATAATGATCTACAGCAGGCATTAAGCCATTCTTCTAGTGCCTATAAAATTAAACAAATGCTTTATCCTAGCATGTGCTGAAATGCATTATAAACTGCTTCACCACTCAAATATCACAGCAAAACTGCACAAGGAAAAAGGTGGGTATATACCGAGGTATAGTACAGGCGCTGTGATGTGGGGTATTGCCAAGCAGCCACTTAGGATGGGATTGTTAGTCCCATAAATAGACAACAACAGAAATAAGTTGCACTATGAACCAATGAGAAGTGTAATAAAAATGAATTAGAATCAATAAAACATACAGGGGTAGATGAAGCAGTGATAAGAGAGGAGAAATGAGCCAGAGGAGAAGTAGCCCATGGCAACCAATCAGCACTAAAGTAACATCTTTAATTTGCATAATATAAATTATACAGATTAGTTTATTAGCTGTAATGGGCCACTTCTCCCCTGGCCCACTTCTCCTCTGGCTCCCTTCTCCTCCCTTATCACTGCTTCATACATCTACCCTACAATTTCATAAATATAGCCAGATCTCATAAAAGTGCACTGTGAATTTAGTCCCCAAAAATCCATTCCTATGTTGCCATCCTATTCAGAAGTCAAAGCAAGGATAGACATCATTATAACCACACAGTGGTCTGGTATAATTACCATGGATATTGCCCCTGGAAGAATTGTATTGCTGGTGAAGGAATCCAATGTGAGCCTGTATAGCCAAGTCTTGCAGATGGTAGTTGGCAAAGTGGTCGGGTGGCTGGTCCAGAATTTGGAACAATTTTGGATGGTGAGATGTTTTGCTGGCATAGAGCCAATCCCAGACCAGCCACAACTTTGATAAGATGTTACTGTAGATTTACCACCCTGCCTACCACCATTCCACCAGTTGAATATCTGGGGATGCAGTAGTGCAGCTGGGAGTTGCGAGGCTAGGAATAACATGGATGTGGTGGTGCGGCTAGAAGTCAGTGAGGGTGGGAGCAACAGTGCAGCCAGGGATCGTTAAGGTTGGGAGTCTGTGATGCCAGAAGCAGAGGTGCTGCCAGCGCTGATGTCACACAGCATAGAGCTGCACAGCCGGGGACGGGAGCAGCAGGACAGCGTCTGAGCAAGAAAAAGTTGATAAAAATTTAAATTATGATGTAACCCAGTGGTATCTCCAGATACTGCTTAGTAATTTATCTTGTAAACATTGTAAACTTTTTGTTTGCAGTTACACACAGTTAAAACACTTCTCTAAGCACTAGACTGTTACTCTGGCTGGCCTATGTTAGCCTAAGGCAAGTAACTTTTTTGTTGGAGTTTGTTATTAACTTAAATAATTATCAATCTCAACCATAGGCTATTCATGACTACTAGCCTTTTTCTCTGCCTTAAATCTTCTGTATTTGAATGTGGTCTCTGATTTGCTTTTGGATTCAAGGTACTGTATTAACTTATTTAATTATCAATTTCTAACACTCTGGCCTCAGACCTGTGATTTGGTTTCTGGCATATGCTTGGTGATATTCTAGTTTTTTACTAGACTTTGCTCTGGCAGCAATCACCTGTACTACCCTGAGGCCTGTGATTTGCAGATTGGGGATGTGTATTGGTAATATATTTTTTACTAGGTAAATGTTCTGCAAATAGGAAAAAATTCTTTAATAGATTTTTTTAAACTGTCACCCGCTGTGCCACTAATTTCATATATGTACTATATTCCTTAAAAACTGATGTGTTTTTATGCTGCACTGTTGTCTAGTTTAGCCTGTCAGCTCATTTCATCCTTTGGCCGATATCATTGAAAACCCTATTGTGAGCTATAAAGTAAGCATAATTGACTGAAAATGACTGGAACATACTGTAAATGGTATTGGTGTTAATAAAACTGTAGGATGAAAAACACCTAATATACATGATTTTAGCTGTTTTTTTTATTTTCTTTTAAATCAAAGCAAATCTAAAACCAAAACAATTGATAGTGATCTTTCAAAACCCAAAACAATGATGAATTAGAATCTGCTTATAGAGTACACAAAACATAGTGTTATATGCATATCCAATTAGCAAGGTAATAAAGAGGCTTGACAGCATAATCAGCAGCATATATGACACAAATTGAGTATTGATCAAATAAAATGTCATTGCAATAAGCAGCCTGTCATCATGTCACAGATGCTTGACAGTCATTGCAGTACTCACAATGCATTTTAAAGAGTGATACTGAGTGAAACACTGGCACAAACCAAGAAACATCATAGTCAACTGGTGCTGCCACTAAAGGTACCTGCCTGGAGTTACACTTTCATAATATTAAATGACATTACATGGTCATAGCAACCAAGCGAAGCTACAACACTATATCATTATTGCAGAATAACAATAATCTTATAACTGAAAATTATATAAAAAAGACAGGTAACAATATTTACATCAGCAACTGTAGAACATCTGTATACAGTATGTAGCTGTGAGATAACAACAGTATACACTGTTAACCACCTGAGAACTGGAAGTGATGTAGTGCTGTCATAGATCTCAGCACAACAAGCCATAAAACTCTGTGGACCCACATTATCCACTTCAGGAAATAATATGATAGTTTTATGATAACCCTACAGGTTTAATAGCAAGAAGGTCAGGAAGGGTAAAATGCGCTAAACATACATTAAAAACATATCAGTTAAAAAACAACATTTAATAGGTGAATGGCATCAGAATAAACAATGTCTATAATAAAAAAAATTAAATATTTATAACAGACACTTGCTAAGAGGGGGAAAAATGGATGAACAAATGAATTCATAAAATTGTATGCGCTCAGTACAATGACTTAAGCGTGTACATAGTCACCCTTTATGTATCCGCCATTACTAAGGAAGTCCAATATGTTGTGGTGAAGGATTGGCATCCAGTGAGTGAGAAGGAGTTTTCTCCCTGATTTTAGAGTTTAGTCACCGGGTCCTTAGGGAGGTGGCATGCCTCCCAACCAGTTCTTTGCCGCGGTGGAAGGAGAAAAAGGATGGTACTTAATCCAACTGGTGGCAATCACTTCTTGTATGGGTTAGGGTGGCTATTGCTGTAGATGAAGGCAAGAACCTATGCGTTTCACTGCTAGAATGCAGCTTTTTCAACGATCAAGGTTTAACAGCAAACCTGCACTATAAAAAAACTGCTATGTTGTGAAAATGCTCATATTTTCAAAAACTAAGCAAAACCAAAAAAGCAAACAAACAAACAAAAAAAGACATTCCTGGATAATATGAATCAATCAAATCAGGCACATAAATTGAAAATTATTTACAGTGGGGAGCAAACACGATACAAAAAAAAAAACCTCAATAAAAACACAAAACAAATAATACAATTATGATACACCACTACAATTTCACAATTAGCTACTGAGTGATCAATGTTCATTAAGGAAAAATGGTTGGACAACAGTTCTCAGACAGTTGATCCAAAGACACTCCATTTGCAACAATCATTTTTTATGGTCCTTGCCTCTTCTGATGAGGGAATTTGTATGAAATTAAAATAGTTCAAAATACAGTACAGTATGTTTATAGCATGTAAAATGTCTTCCCTTTGGAGGCATGTTGGAAGCCACCAACAATACTGTCTTCTTTATTGAAGACTGATGCAATGCAAATCTTACTTTCTAGTCTTCTCATCTTGTCCCTGTTACATGGACACCTTAACAAATTGATGACCAAACAGCTGTCACAGCTTAAATTATGTTGAATATTTGAACGGATTCCTTCACCATGATTTGCAAAAGAGTCACCAAGACATTTCAACTGGACCTATGATACAGTATATATATGGTTCACCGCTTACTGTATGACATTCTTTGCAAATAATGAACTGCAAATTCAGTAGTCATTCTAGCACAAAAATAACTGCCAATTTCTACTATTGCTAAAAAAAACCCTCTAAGAAGTCTCAAGTCCCCACTTCTAAGATGAATCTGAACACTCGCACATGCTTATTTTTGAAGATGCTGTGATTTAGAGGTATTCTCTTGATCAAGGAAAAAAGAAAATGAGTGTGTGCTGTTACAACCATGAAATATATTCACATTTCCTTTAATTGTGATTCAGAAAAAGAGTTTTTTAGCATAGTTTCTGCACACTAGGGAAGACATTATCTTGATGATCAGAGATTGTATCCAGGTTTTAGCTCTATGCATTAATGTAGTGCAATTTTCTCACTGCTTAGAAAATGAACACTTTGGCTGAAGGTTTAATAAAGTAGCTTACTGTCTTCTAGGACCAAGTAATGAAAATTATTTTAAGTAGTACAAGGTTAGGACACAATTCTTTCTTTTTTATTTTTAAATCAGCCATTTCTGTCACGTATCTGCACACTGCTCTATGAATAAGATTTGGTTTTGGAAGTACATTTTTGAAGGTCCATAGCTTTTTTTAACTATTTGGGGTACAATATATACAGATGTGTTGTTTTATTATAGGTTCTAGATGGTTTGTGCTGCGCTCTACCTTAAATTGATGACCTCTATGTGTGATTTAAATAGAATATATGCAATGCATGTCTTAAGAAATTTCTAATTTATTCAAAACATAAGTTATAAATTATAAAAGTCACAATTCTTGTGTGCATATATCCCGCCACTGGGTATCACTCCTTTATAAGCGGAAAAAATTATTAAATCAATTAATAATTATATGAAAAAATGGAACTGATGAAAAAATGAATGAAAAGAAAATGTTCTGTTCAGAAATAACAGAATTAGGTCCTTCAGTTAATGGTCGTTGCGGTGTCCCGCTGTTTGATACTTATAAATTGTCGTTACTTTGGACACAACTTTCAGGTACCTCTTTTCTTCCGGTTTTCCGGGTCTGGTACTCATGGGTGCCAGTGTACACTGTGGGTCCCGGACTCTTGGGGCTGCGTGCGCTGTCTGTCCGCTCTGGGGAGCTGCGTGTATCACACCGCTCACCGTGCAGGCAGGAACTGGCCGGACGCTGCACCTTGTCTGTGGCGGTTACTGAGATCACCTCTTGTTTTATTATGACTTTTTAATAGGGACGAGTTCGGATTAAGGGAACCCGGACACCCCCAATCCAAATGCACTCTTAGAGCCTGTTCGGGATTTCCCACCAAAGTTTGGAGTATGGGTCTTGGGATCTCGCGAGATCTGGACCCTATATATATGTGTAGCCGGGCGGTGCCATTTCCTCAGTCTAGCTTACTAGAGGGGAGATGAAGGGTGTACTGTGCTGTATTGCTGTGGTGTGGTGTCATGACTCGTGTCGTGAGCCTAGTCCAGTTATACTGCTGCCATTAATGTCCAGTCCAGTCCAGTGATCTTGCTGTATATACAGGAAGTCCACTCCAGAGGAGTGTGGGTTGTTAGGTCTACAACAACTAGGTCGACAGGCAGCAAGGTTGACATGGGTCTAGATCGACATGGGTCAAGGTTGACATGTGCCTAAGTAGACATGGGTCTAGGTCGACAGGACATTAGGTCGACATGGGCAAGGTCGACAGTTAAAAGGTCTACATGGGTTTTTTCACAGTTTTTTACCCGAATGTCGACACAGTCGACATGGACACTGTTTGAAGTGCACCGCATCCCCTCGCATCGCTCACTTTGCTCGCAATGCTTCGGGCACACTATTTTATTCTCCCACCATGCCCTAGTGGATGGTAGGGCATGAAATACCACCGGCACATGTCGGCTCAAAAAAACAGTGATAACCACCATGTCGACCTTTTGACTGTCGACCTTGCCCAAGTCGACCTAATACTTGTGTCAACCTAATGACCTAGACCCATGGTGACCTAGACACATGTCGACCTTGAACCATGTCGACCTAAACCTATGTCGACCTAGTTTGTCTATTGACCTAGTGGTGTCGACCCAATGCTTGTCGACCTAGTTGTTGTAGACCTAATGATCATATCCCCTCCAGAGATACTGCCTTTAAAGTCCAGTTAAACTGCTGCAGTTCCAGTCCAGTGATAGTGCTGTATCCATTCCAGTGGTACTGCTGCAGTTCCAATCCAATGATAGTGCTACAGTATGTATAAGTCCAGTCCAGTGATCTGCTGTCATTAATGTCCAGTCCAGTGATTCTGCTGCATACGTCCAGTCCAGTAATACTGCTGGATAAGTTCACTCCGACGGCGGGATCTTGTGAGATCTGGATCCTATATATATGTAGGCGAATGGTGCTATTTCCTCAGTCCAGCTTAGTAGAGAGGAGAGAAAGGGTGTATTGTGCTGTATTGATGTGGTGTGGTGTCATGACTTGTGTTGTATCCTGTTGAGCCCAGTCCAGTTATACTGCTGCCATTAATGTACAGTCATCCAGTGATCCTGCGGTATATTCTGTAAGTCCACTCCAGAGATACTGCCTTTAAAGTCCAGTCCAGTGTTAGTGCTGAGTCCAGTCCAGTGATACTACTGCCATTAATGTCCAGTCCAGTGATCCTGCTGTATACACAGTAACAAATAGAAAAAAGAAAAAAGAAAGAAGAAAGAAAATAGTCTGCGCTTCCACTGAGATGCTGCCGGTCACCTGGTAGTACCACCTACTACCGTATTGCTAGAGGAAAAGAAAGGGGGAATGGGGACCCTGCGCTTCCTATTGGGGTGATATGGATGAGTACAGGAGAAATTTATTTCCGTTGTTTCCTTTTAAATCTTGTTCCTTAGCTTGATTTCTTCCGTACAGTATACCTCGAAAAAGAAGAAGAAAATCTAATTAAATTTTCGGTACTCTTTACCTAGAACGGCGCCCGCGATCAGAATCGCGGGCGTCGGGGGTAAAAAATCGCGGTAATCGCGGGCATCGCGGGTAAATCGCGGGTACATCAAAATCGGGTACCCGCGATTACCGCGATTTTCCCATAGGGAACAATGTTAAAAAGCCTGATTGACCGCGATTTTACTGTAAAATGCCTCAATGCCCGCGATTTTCCCATAGGAATCAATGTTAAATGGGCTACAGAGCCCAAATAGCCCCAATTAACCCTTAAATGTCCCCCCAATTTTTGTACGCCACCCCACGATCCACGCCAACCCGAAGCGTGGCGAGCGCAGCGAGCCCGCGAGGGGCGGCGGTACGCATCCTCCGACCTTTTCATGCCCTACTATCCACGTCGGCGTGGAGTTGAGAATAGAATAGTGTGGCGAGCGCAGCGAGCCACCGAGCCCGAAGCGTGGCGAGCGCAGCGAGCCCCGCGAGGGGACGCGGATACCTTCACAGGTAAACGCGTCCCTTCGCGGGCTTCACAGGTGTCCGCGTCGCCACGGACACCTGTGAAGTCCGCGAGGGGACGCGTATAACTGTGAAGGTATCCGCGTCCCCTCGCGGGGCTCGCTGCGCTCGCCACGCTTCGGGCTCGGTGGCTCGCTGCGCTCGCCACACTATTCTATTCTCAACTCCACGCCGACGTGGATAGTAGGGCATGAAAAGGTCGGAGGACGCGTACCGCCGCCCCTCGCGGGCTCGCTGCGCTCGCCACGCTTCGGGTTGGCGTGGATCGTGGGGTGGCGTACAAAAATTTGGGGGACATTTAAGGGTTAATTGGGGCTATTTGGGCTCTGTAGCCCATTTAACATTGATTCCTATGGGAAAATCGCGGGCATTGAGGCATTGAATGCAAAATCTCGGTCAATTAGGCTTTTTAACATTGTTCCCTATGGGAAAATCGCGGTGATCGCGGGCATCGCGTCGCGGCCGTTTATGTGCTGCCCGCGATGTCGCGATCACCGCGATGGGCGCCGTTCTAGGTAAAGAGTACCAAATTTTCTTCTTCTTTTTCGAGGTATACTGTACGGAAGAAATCAAGCTAAGGAACAAGATTTAAAAGGAAACAACGGAAATAAATTTATCCTGTACTCATCCATATCCCCCCAATAGGAAGCGCAGGGTCCCCATTCCCCCTTTCTTTTTCTGTATATACAGTAAGTCTACTCCAGATATACTGCCTTTAAAATCCAGTGATACTGCTGCAGTTCCAGCCCAGTGATAGTGCTATGTAGAAACATAGAAACATAGAATTTGACGGCAGATAAGAACCATTTGGCCCATCTAGTCTGCCCCTTTTTTTGCCCTTCAGGTAATCTCAACCCTTTTTAATCCTTATTTCTTTGTAAGGATATTCATATGCCTATCCAAAGCATGTTTAAATTGTTCTACTGTGTTAGCCTCTACCACCTCTCATGGGAGGCTATTCCACTTATCCACTACCCTTTCTGTGAAGTAATTCTTTCTAACATTTCCCCTGAACCTACCTACCTCCAGTTTCAGTGCATGTCCTCGTGTTCTATTACTTCTTTTCCTTTGAAGAAAATTTCCCTCCTGTACTTTGTTAAAACCCTTGATATATTTGAAGATTTCTATTATGTCCCCCCTTTCCCTTCTCTGCTCCAAACTATACATGTTTTGTGATTTAGGCCATGCACCATTTTAGTTGCCCTTCTGTGTACACTCTCCAATGTATCTATATCCTTCTGAAGATATGGGGGGTTATTTTGGTTCACTCTTTCTGACAAATTACTTCTTAGATGGACGAAACCATGTGCACTGCAGGGGGGCAGATGTAACATGTGCAGAGAGAATTAGATTTTGGTGGGGTTTTACTTCAAAGTGTGATCTATATTGCAGTGTAAAAATAAAGCAGTCAGTATTTACCCTGCACATAAACAAAATAACTCACCCAAATCTAACTCTCTCTGCACATGTTACATCTGCCCCCCTGCTGTGCACATGGTTTTGTCCATCTAAGAAGGAATTTGTCAGAAAGAGTGAACCAAAATAACCCCCATGGTCTCCAGAACTGGACACAGTATTCCAGATGAGGCCGTAACAATGACCTAGAAAGTGGCATTATTACGTCTTTTTTTCTACTACTGATTCCTCTCCCTATGCAACCAAGCATCTGACTAGCCTTCCTCATTGCTTTGCTACATGGCTTTCCTGCCTTTAAGTCACTATAAGTATAAGACTATAAGTCAAGTCCAGTGATCTGCTGCCGTTAATGTCCAGTCCAGTGATACTGCTGCATACGTCCAGTCCAGCAATACTGCTGCATAAGTTCAGTCCCACCTGGAACTGCCATTAAAGTGCAGTGGTACTGTCATAAAGTTTATTGGTACTGCCATTTAAGACCAGTGATACTGCAGTTAATGTCCAGTCCAGTGATACTGCTGCATGAGTCCAGTCCAGTGGTACTGCCATTAAAGTACAGTCTAGTGAAATTGCTGCATAAATCCACTCCAAAGATACTGCCTTTAAAATCCAGTGATACTGCTGCAGTTCCAGTTCATTGATAGGGCTGTATCCAGTCCAGTGCAACTGCTGCAGTTCACATCCATTGATAGTGCTATATAAGCCAGTCCAGTGGTACTGCCTTTAAAGTCCAGTCGTACTGCCGTTAAAGCCCAGTGATGCTGCCATTAAAGTCCAGTGGTATTGCTGATAAAGTCCATTGGTACCACCGTTAAAGTCTAGTGATACTGCTGTATAACTCCAGTCCAGTGATACTGCTGTATAATTCAGGTTCAGTGATACTGCTGCATAAATTCAGCCCAGTGGTACTGCCGATAAAGTCCATTGGTACTGCCATTAAAGTCCAGTGATACAGTTGTTTAATTCCAGTCCAGTGATACTGCTGCATACTTCCAGTCCAGTGATACAGCTGTATAATATAATACCAGTCCAGCAGTACTGCTGCATAATTCCTATTCCAGTGAGATACTGCAGTTAAAGTCCAGTAATACAGCTGCATAATTCCAGTCCAGTGATACTACAGCATAATTCCAGTCCGGTGATACAGCTGTATAATATAATTCCAGTCCAGTGATACTCCAGAAAGATAATGAAGAGCCAAAATTTGGAGGATAAAATAGTGAAAGAACAAGAACCACTTCCTCCTAGTACTGAAGCTGCTGTCACTAGTCATGACATGAAATGCCATCAACGTCATCTGCCAAGGTTGATGCCCAGTGTCATCATAGAAAATCCAAAAAAGTTCAGTAATGCGAAGAAAAAAATAAATGTCAATCATTTGAGGAAAAGCTTGCCAATATGCCATTACAACATGGAGTGGCATGGAATGGCTTAGGCCCTGGCGTATGTCCATTGTGGTTCAGCTTCACATGACGATCTAAGCCCTCCTCCCCCCTCTTTTTTTTCAAACTACCATCCTGTCTGCCGCTGCTGGATTTTGCATTTAAAAGAGGTTTGCATAACACCAACCTAATTTTCAATTACTGCTGGCATGCTTGCTTCCAATACCCATGGCATTCAATTAGATTAAAAAAATATTTTTGCAGGCACCACCCATTGGAAATTTCTTCCCAGCAGTGCTAGGCGGCTCCGGGCTGGATAGTTGTTCTCCCTGCTCTGCGACTCTGCTGCTGTGTGCAAAGATGTGCAGTGCTGCCGGCTGCTACTGTGCCTGTCACCATAGCCAGATTATGGGGGGACCCAGGGGTTACTGTACCCCAGGCCTCCCTCTGACAGGGACTCCCCAGCCATAGCACAGTCACACCACTAGCTTTCCTCATTCCTGTCCAAATGTGCAGGTAGTACAGAGGCTAATGCAATGCCTGCATGTGACATCATAGATGATACAGTAGATTATATTATTATATGTATTATATGTGTATGTTAAGGTTGTCTTTGTTCCACTACAATAAACATAGAACTATAAACAGTATTCAGACATTATTACATTATTAGTTAAAAATCTGTTATACTCCAGTGGTTTAAAAGAAATATACACAATCAATACCTCCCAACATGACTCATCCAGGAGGGACAAAATCCAATATATACCCCCATCCCCGGTCCCCCCAAGCCTTAATCCAACCCTGGCTCTCAAAGTCTATGACAAGCAGCAGAGGTGAGAGAGCAGTAGCAGGAGAAGTGCCTGCTCCTCCTTCATACTGGTGCTGAGCCCCTTTCCCTAATCTCAGCATCAGGGTCAGAACTGCATGTGTCGAGTTGTGATTCAAGAAGCTTAGCACATGCTGATTAGAAGAGACCTGCTCTTCTGACCTCTGGAACATGTAGATTATCACAGCAGGGCCCCAGCTAGGAGTATGCACCCAGCACCTTGCCTTCACTGTCTGTAAATCCCGCCTCTCCTCTTGCTTCTCTCCCTCTCTCTCGCAAAGCATCTGCCCCCACTATCCCTGACCAGCATCTTTACCCCTTCACTCTGCACAGTACTTGTCTCCCTCTCCCAACCTTGCATCTGCCCTCTCTCTCCCTGCACAGTTTATACCCCTATCCCTGCACATCATCTGTCTCCCTCTCTCCCTGCCTAGCATCTTCCTCCCTGCATAGTATCTTCCCCCCTCTTCATGCCTAGCATCTGGCCCCCTCTCTCCCTGCACAGTATGTGTCCCCCTCTCACTGCCCATCATCTATCCCCTTTTACCCTGCTTAGCATTTGTCCCTCTAACTGAACAGTATCTGCCTCCTCTCCCTTCCATTTATCTGCCCCCCCCCTCACCTGCTCAGCATCCATCCCCCCTCTCTCCCTGTCCACCATCTGTATCCTTTCTCCCTGACTGCCATCTGTCCCTCCTCCCTATGTCCACCATCCATTCCCCCCTCTCTCTGTCCAGCATGTAACCTCTCCTTGCCCAGCATCCACAGACCCCTCTCTCCACAGCATCTATCAGCCCCTGTCCCCAGCATCTTCCCCCCTCTCTCTGCCCATCATATGGCTGCTCCATACCCTCTCTCTGGCCAATGTATTACTGCCCCACTTTCTGTCTGCCAGCATCTGGCTGTCTCCCTCCTATTTTTATTTCTTTGTACTCCCTCACAACTGACTGTTCCTTTCACCTTTCCCCTTCTCCCATCTACACACCTTATGTCACTACTGCTGTGGGTATTCTTTCTATAAGGTGCATTACTACTGTGTATTTTATATGTAATGCAAAAAAGAATTTTGGGTTCTGATTACCTTGAGGTTTTGGGTTCTAATGGGTTTTGTGTTTGGTGTTTTGTGTTTGGATTTTTGGGGTTTTGGGTTCTGATTTTTTGTTAAAAAAGCATAAAAACTGCTAAAATCACTGAATTTTGCTTTTTATTTTTTGCTCCTACGCTATATTAACCTCAATGACATTCATTTCCACTCATTTCCAGTCTATTCTGAACAGCTCACACCTTACAATATTGTTTTTAGGGCAAAAAGTTGCACCGAGGTAGCTGGATAACTATGATAAGCCACACAAGTGTGCGGCACAAACACTAGACTGATATGGCACACTTAGCATCCCCTCTAGGCTGATACTGCACACCTAGAATTACCCCTGGACTGATATGGCACAGGTAGCATCACCCCTGGACTGATACGGCACATTTAGCATCACCCCTGGACTGATATGGCACACTTAGCATCCCCCCTAGTCTGATACGGCACACCTAGCATCACCCCTGGACTGATATGGCATGCTTAGCATCACTCCTGGACTAATACAGCACACTTGGCAGCACCCAATGAATTATACGGCAGACTTGACTCACCCCAGGAATTATTTTGCAGACTTGGCTCACCCCTGGACTGATATGGCACACTTAGCATCACCCCTGGACTGATACGGCACACTTAGCATCACCCCTGGACTAATACAGCACACTTGGCAGCACCCCATGAATTATATGGCAGACTTGGCTCACCCCAGGAATTATTTGACAGACTTGGCTCACCCCTGACCTGATACAGCACACATGGAATTATACGGCACAGATGGCGGCACCCCTGGACTGATACGGCACACATGGCAGCAGGCATGGAATTATACGGCAGACAAATTCCTGCAGTAAAAATAAAAAATTGTATTCTTTTAATTATAAAAAAGAGCAGCACACCTTACTTAGCAACACCCCATGAATTATACAGCACTCTTGGCTCACCCCTGGACTACAGTGCATTTAACAGCCCTTGCAGTAAAAAAAAAAACCTTATTTTTATTTTCATTAAAAAAAAGAGCAGCTCCCCTGGTCTGATATGGGACACATGGGGCACCCCTGGAATTATACGGCACACATGCGGGCACCCCAGGACTGATACAGGACACATGGGGGCACCCATGGAATTGTATGGCACACATGCGGGCACCCCTGGACTGATACAGGACACAAGGGGGCACCCATAGAATTATACGGCACACATGCGGGCACCCCTGGACTGATACAGCACACATGTGGGCACCCCTGGACAAATACAGCACACATGTGGGCACCCCTGGATGGATACAGTACAAATGTGGGCACCCTGGACTGATGCAGCACACATGCAGCCACCCTGGACTGATGCAGCACACATGCGGGCACCCTGGATTTATACTGTGCACTGGCAGCAGTCATTTAAAAAAATATATATTTTTTTGCTTAATTTAAATAATGTAGACCCCCTCTGTAGCACTAGCAGCAGCCCCCTATGCATAAATCATCCCCCCCAACATTTCATCCCCCAAGCATGTTTCCCCAGCAGCTCAGCTCAGCTCAGCAGACACCACGGACACATCCGTGCTGTCTGAAATCACCAGCCTGTTTGAAAATGGTGCCGACCGCCGGGAACTATATATCCCCAGGTCTCGCGAGAATCCGACAGCGGGAAGATGACGTCCGGCCTCGTTTTGAACTCAGAAAAATGGCGGCGACCATCGAACTCCCTGGATCCGGCCTCGGATCAGGTAAGTTCGTGGGGGTTCGGATCTCTAGGATCCGAACCCGCTCATCTCTAGTACAAAGTGTACTCTACTTGAATCAGGAGGTCCGGATCTCTGAGATATGCTGAGGGGGGTCACACTGCTATCCACGGCAGGGGAGCGGATTTAAAAGTGTAAAGTATTACTTTTACAATTACATCCAGCAGGAGGAGCTGCAGGAGGGCAGCTGGAGAAGCGCTGACATCCGCGCTCAAAACTTTCTATGCTATGCAGGGGGGGTTCTTGATCTCCATGGGGTGGTGGGGTGGTGTCACACTGTTATCCGCTGCAGGGTGATAACACTGTTATCCACAGCAGGGGGATTACACTGTTATCCGCTGCAGAGGGGGTTTACACTGTTATCCGTGGCGGGGGGTAGTAACAATAGCATCCGCAGCAGTTTTAAAACTGTAAGGTATTACCTAAACTTACATTCAGCAGGGGGTTACACTGTTATGCGAGGCAGGGGGGTGGTTTACACTTTTATCCGCGATGGGGGGGGGGGGGGGGTAGTAACAATAGCAGCCATGGTAGGGAAGCAGTTTTAAAAGTGTAAGCAACAAAAGTATACCACAGGTATTTCGGGCGCAACCAATTAAGCTTAAATCGCTAAATGAGTCTATGCAATGTTAGATATGCTAGTATGCTGCTCCCATAAAAAGAAACAAGCTAGAATAATACAATACAAATGAGATCGCACTGTAAATGTCTATATCAATTTATTAAAGATAAAAAGCACAATTAAAATTAAACAAATAAAATAATACAATACTAATTATTGGCAAGTATCATACCTGTCTAGAAAAACAAAGTAACATCATGCATATATATATATATATATATATATATATATATATATATATATATATATATATATATATGTCCAATTGGACCGGCACTATCACCAGTAGTTCAATGTGGCTGCGTGCCTTTGCAGGAATACATACAAAGCAGGGTCCCAGGAAATCCAAGAACAGACACGGCACTGCAGCTTCTTGATGAAAAACAAACTTTGTTTATTTGCCTCGACGGGCCGTTTCGGGGCATACACCCCTTTCTCAGGAGAATGCAAATAGTACAAAGCATACATACAACATACAGCGTTTAAAAAGGAGTATTTGGCGCCACACTCACCTAATTACCTGCAGAGTCCACCCCCAATACACCGCAGCTGACACGCGCGCATAGCAGCGACGTATCTGGCTCACACCCATCTACGTCAATGCCACAGCAACGCGTCACAACCAACGGTGGCCATGGTGATGGACGCCGCTACCACACACCGCTATAGGACAGCGCACGGAGTACCAGCCGGGAGGGAACATGCACGGAGTCTCTCACTCTACTGTACATGTCGCCCCCCGACGTGCATCCCCGAGCTATCCACCAGCACCACAACCAAGCCCCCGAGTCAACCCACCAGAGACCTCCCACGTCTCAGCTGGGACTCACCGTGGGCAAGGCAGGAAGTCGGCCACAGCGGTGTCGGTATTGGCAATCAGGGGAGCGCCGCGCCGACAATCCTACATATACATCACATAATAACAATAATGCACCATGTAAATAACACAGAAAAATACCAACACCATTACACCAATTAGAAAAAATCAACATCGTTGCTTAGAAACAAGCAACATATAACCTGTTTACGAGAGAGAGTAACATCTGGAGAATAACACATACATTTGAATAAACTGACACTGTGTGTCGACGTTAATTAATTAACGTTAATTTATATATATATATGTACCCCCAATGTTCTTACCCACTTGAGTCGTGTCTATTGGTTAAATCGTGGGGAATCTTTGGCAGGTAACAAATTTAAGTCCTGAATTCAAGTTGGCCAACTGACTTATACGTATTTATTTCCAGGTAATTGGATGGTAATAAGATATAGTAGCAGTTGTGGTAAGTAACCAATGTCCCGATTGGACAGCAGATTGTACCGCAGGATGGAGATCGGTGGTATGGGCAGATGGGGTAACCGGTCACTGGGTCAGACAGGAGGAGGGTTGGAAGCAGGCAAAGCGTCTTGGTTGCTACCACCGGCGTAGCCCTGTTGGAATGAGAGCCGGTTGCCGGGTGTATCCATGAATTACCTGCTGTATATGTTTTTGGTTTATTAAGCCATTGGATGGACACCCTAGGCAGTTGCTGTTAATAAGAGGAGTGTGCGAACCCACTTAACTGGTATACATATATATATATATATATATATATATATATATATATATATATATATATATACACACACACACAGAGAAAATGCAGAAACAAGATAAATCCGGCACTCCACAACTCACTTGTTAGGCAGCTTGCTCTGGTGCCATACAGTGACCACAGGTACACGATATAGCATTGGCGGCACTCAGAGACTTAGATGAAATTTCAAGAGTTTTACTGCAAAGTGGTTAAACACCGACACAAGTGTTTCGAGCTAGTGCTTGTCCTCAGT
Source organism: Crinia signifera (assembly GCF_055691185.1). NCBI lineage: Eukaryota > Metazoa > Chordata > Amphibia > Anura > Myobatrachidae > Crinia > Crinia signifera. The sequence continues at coordinate 92,127,663 of NC_139223.1, read as the reverse complement.
GTGAGAGACGCTGGCATTTTTAGCAGATATTTTGACCATCTCTCACAGCAGTGTTGGTACTCAAAGGGTTAAACAATAGTTATCATGAAATTCAAACTTATTTGACTTCTCAAATCAGTCTTACATAATATATTACTATACAATAACAATGCTTGTTCAATATGAACATCTATCACATCCAGGGGCGCTGGAACGTTTTTAGGTTGGGGGGGGCAAGATATAATCTCATTTTGGCGCCCCCTAAATTGCTATATGTTACCCCCGGGCACTACACACTGGCAGCGGCATATACACGTGGGCATTATACACAGGGCAGCGGCATATATGCATGGGCATTATACACAGGGCAGCGGCATATATGCATGGGCATTATACACAGGCACCCTGCCCCCCGACCCAGCAATTGCTGCAGCTCATGTCACATGGTGGCTTGGTGGACTGCTAGCATATTAAATAAGTATATTTAATAAATAATTAATAGATAAGTATATTAAATATACCTATTTAATATGCTAGCAGTCCACCAAGCCACCATGTGACATGAGCTGCAGCAGGTGCACATGTCACAGGATGGACAGAGTACAGTATAACAGAGTCAAGTGAGGAGATTTTATTATTCAGTCAGTGCAGCCTGAGCCACAGAATTGACAGCTGGGCAGAGAGAGCTGTCTGTGCGCTGCCCGGCTGGATGGGTATGGTCTCCTGCGTGCTCTCTCCCCACTGTGCCCTCCTTACACTGTAAACCCGCCATCTTTATACTCCAAGTTCTCCGAAACGGAAGACACCCGTGGTGGTCTCCCGCATAGCCGGCCGTTACCTTGCAGTGACATGTGTACACATGCGCCCAGTGCACCCAGGCTGATGTCGGCGCCGGGATCCCAAGGGACTCGGAGGAGATCGGAGTGCGGTCGCTGCAGGGGGGGTGCAGTAAGATGGCTGAGTAGCGGCAGCAGCCTGGTCTATTTTCAATTATCCCACTGGACGGCCGCGAGCCAATAGGAGCTAGCGGTCCGGCAGCCAATCATGAGCGGCTGCCGGACCGCGAGCTCCTATTGGCTCGCGGCCGTCCAGAGTCAGACTAGGGAGAATTGATAACAACGTCGGACCAGGCTGCTGCCGCTGCTTTCACATGACTATTCGGCAGAAAGTCAGAAAGTAGATCCAGCCGGGCAGCGCACAGACAGCGCTCTCTGCCCGGCTGTCAATTCTTAAAAAAATCGGTACATAGCGCCTCAGTAATTTTGGGGGGGGCAAGCTGCCCCCTCGCCCCCCCCGTTCCGGCGCCACTGATCACATCTCATAATAAGATATATACTTTAAGAAGTTTTAATTGTTAAACACAAAATAGTTTTTTTCCTAAAATAGATAATTAATGTTAACTGTTTGAAATGCGAAAGTTATTTAAATAATGTTTTGTGATTTATATACAATAAATATAAAAAAAAATAATTGTATTTGAAGGGAAACAGGAAAAACATTTAGAAATATTTGTCTATTTTGTTTCTGAAGTCTATTCAATTTATTCAGTGAATGTGCTTATTCTTTGTATAGCCATAAGGAGGCCAGAAGAAAGACCTTAAACTAAATTGTTTCTGTGTTCTTTAATAAACAACTTTTTAATTCATCGCAGACTCCAGTTGAGACACTTTAGCACAATTGCTTTATACATTAGCACTAAACTGTAACATATTTATTAAAATCCTTGGAGGGAATCCAGATATTTTTCCACCCTAAGCTATTTGATGATCTATAAAATTTAGAATACATTTTTGATGTTATTCATTAGAACATAATGAGGAACAAAATAGAAACATAATTTAGAAGGATTATTTCTATTATTTGGATATACTGTAGTAGCCAGATAAGTAGAGTGGCTTGTACAACCGGTTCAATAACCCAGGGAGCAAGGATGAGTGGTTTAAGTCTCTAGTCATATGACGGGGAAGATAGAATAAAAGTATAGGATCTGGTGTTGCTAGTTGGTGCATGCTTGTTGTCTATAGCGTTCACTGTGTGGATATGGGCAATTTCAGGTATGAAAAGCTAGGGAGTATTAGATACAGTAGTGAGAATGATCTCTTTCAGATAAGAAATAATGAGTAAATACAGATACCCAAATGTTTGTACTGTACAGAAGAGTGGGACATATGCAGATGGAGAGAGCTATGCAGACTGGTGCATTGAGCCTTCCACACATACTGTATCCTACTGTACATGCACTCCTCTGTTTCTTTCATTTCACTTTTCATTTCTAATCATCTCACCTCCCAACCTCTCTCTAACACACAGCATTATAATTAAACCTCTTATAATCAGGGCAGCCATCAGGGGGGTACTGTGGGGATGCCAGTCCAGGGCCCAGACAGAAAGGGGGCCCAGGACTAAAGTTTATAAAATACAATTCATCATAAAAAAACTTCACATTTCCCTTGAAGCAATGTAGAGGTGCAGCCAGTGCTGCAAACACAGGTCTCACCATGCATTCCAGGTGTTCTAGAAAGGGAAGGGGGGCCCTGCCTATTTTGTCAGTCCTGGGCCCCACAATTTCTGATGGCAGCCCTGCTTATAATCATTAACAATGTCATCACCCCCTAATCAGCAATTAACACATTCACATAATCATTAACTCCTTCAGCCTCATCATGACATCCCACTTAACCATATTTAATCCCATCTTCTGAGGAAAAGGGAAGGGGTTTTAATCGAAAAGAGGAAGGAAGGGATCCCACACTGTGGCCAATCTTTAGTAAGTAGTGAGAGAGATGTGCAACATGTGTTTCACCCATGGTAGAACATGCATTACACATCTCTGCTTTCACTTCTGGGTTCCAAGTATGTGCATACAGGACCTGTGGTGGACAACTATGTTACATCATTGCTGCCATCCCGCAAACAGAAAATAAGCTGTAATAACTGATTAATCATCCTCTATTCATGAAATGTACTTATGTCTAGGGTTCCACAGCTCCCGTGAACTTCCACATTGGGTTGTTACATCAAGAGACTCATTTCTAAGTCCTCTTATGATATTGTCCTAGGGATGCCGTGGGTGCAACTCCATAACCCATGTATCAACTGGGTATCTCTTCAAATAGAAGGGTGGAGCAATTATTGCAGAGATTGTCCATGGAAAGTAACTCCCATTCATTCCTCTGAGATCGAGTCCTTGCCTGTTCTTCCCGACACTTATGCAGAATTCTAGGTTGTCTTGAACAAACAAGTAGCTGGTGTACTAAGGTGATGTCGGAAATCTACAGAAGGGATTTATACATCCATCCAGTTCTCTGGCCAGTGCAGGATTCTACTTCATAAAGAAAAAGGACAGGGGCCGCCGCCCATGTATCAGAGGTCTCTATGCTACAGAGGTCTCAATTAGTGATGCCAATCCTGGGGCATTATTTCAATCCCAGGATTAAAAAATGCTCAATCTTGGGATTCCCAGGATTGGCATTCCTAATTTAAAAAATGCGCATGACCACCCACACCAGCTACCCCGTACATTTACTTACATATGGGCAGCCAGAAGCATGGTGCCTCCGGGCATGAGGCAGCAGAGTGGGCAGATCAGCCGGGAGCATGCGTAGTCTCAGAAATCCCAGGATTGGATACTCCAATACCAGGATTGAAATTATGCACATTTTCCGCCAAATCCCAGGATCCCAGTGATCTCAGGATTGGCCACCATAGTTTAAAAAAGAGTAATCCTTTTTCGCTCATTAAAGAACTATTTGACTGTGTGTAAGGCGAAAACATTCTCATTAGGATCTGCTAGGAGGTACATGGAAGATGGCTTATAATACCAGAGACAAGCATTATGAATTGTTTGGTGATGCCATTGAGATTAAGTAATGCCCCCATTGTATTTGAAAATGAGATCTTCATTTTTAAAATATATATAGATATATTTATATACAAATATAGAGCGTGCACCTTCACATAAGTTTACACAGTAGGCTGATAATTTAAAATTTATTAAAACAATAGTTTGACATATACAGACAGGGGCAGATTGGGCAGGAAAACCAGCCTGGGAAATTTTGGGAAGCAGCCCTAATGGGGGTGGGGTAAGGTGATGGATGGGGACTCGTGAGGGGGCGGGGCAGTCTTTCCTCAGATGCAAGAGCTTTTACAAAGCTGAAACTACAAATGTTTATTTGTTTGATGACAGAGCTTTTTATAGGGATGCAGTTCTGATGTGATAAATTTGGCTAATCCACAATGCAATAATTGGTCACATCGCATAGATGCATCCATTGTTGCATGCAGGGAGAGAGCTTGCAAAAAAGCCCTATCACAGTGATTCCACTCCACAGCCTTTTTGGGGATTTTTTTTTGTGAAACATATCCATACAGTAGTATTACCCCTTACATGTTATGCCCACACAGTGGTAGTGTTCCATACAGGTCATTCCCACAGTAGAAGGGTGCCTTACATGTGATGCTCACAGTTATAGCCCCCTCTACATATAATTATATATGGCTGCCCCCATACATATTAGAGCTTATATAGCAAACATTAAAACATAACATTTTATAGCAGATAAGAAATATAATTTATTTTATAGTGCTTGCGTATATTTTTGTACAAGCACTTCCATTTAGCAGGCAGCAACACTGTGAAGCAAACAGCCATTTATCCACCCAGTGCAGAAGCCTGCACGGAGCTGAGCATTTGCTCAGCTTCTTATGGGTAAGGTGGGGGTGGCACCTAGAAGACATGCACTGCAGAGGAGGTACCAAGACATGTGGTGTGCACTGAGAGCTCATCAAGCACCAGCGTTACATGGATCGGCATGTAATGCTTGGTGTGCAATGTAGAGCTTGGTGTGCACTGTCATAGCCAGTCAGCTCCATCTCTTTGAGCAGCTGAGAAGCTGAAGGAGGCGGAGCTTCCCGACTATGACAGTGAGAGCAGTCGGGAGCTGCCACAGCCAGCAGCAGCTGCCATACTGACAGCTTCCTGCAGCCAGCCACATATATGAAGGGGACAGCTGCTTGCAACCCTCTTAATGTGGTTCCTCTTTGAATGAGCTTCTGCGAATGCACAGAATCTCCAATTTTATCAGCCCATCTTGGGAATAGAATGGCCACTGTTAGGGGAGCGGGACCCGACCCACCGGAAACTAGCCCGGCATCTCGGTGTCCCAACCCTCCCCTGTGTATAGATCAGATATGAATTCCATTGATCATTTTTTTTCAGGATGGAATCGGGTCTTTTCCATCCCGAAAAAACTAATCAATGGAATTCATGTCTGATCTGTATACATCAAACTTAATGTTTTAATAAATGTTAAATTGTCAGCCCACTGTGTAATCTTTTTTTTTTCCCATCAAAACATTTTTATTGGTGTAACAGTTTAAAGAAGGGTACATAAAGAAAGAAGGAGTGGGAGGGGGAAAAAAGGGGAAGGGGAGTCGTACAAGTCTTTGGGAAAACCAATATAAGTGCCAGAATGAGTATAGTACAGGTACATATCGCTACGCAGAACGTACAAACTAGCTATACACATTAATAACATCATAAACATTTTAAACAGAGGCAATACCTAAATAGAACACTAAGAAAATAATAGTGGAGAGTATGAAAGGGAATGTGGCTGTGAGCGATCCAATTATTGTTAGTCTTCTTGAGGTTCATTCAAACTCAACTGTAACGGATCAACTTGGTGAGATGAGGAGATGAGACTAGTGCCCTCACCTTCTGTGACATAAATGTGCCAGGGAAGCCAACGTAAATGAGGAGAAGTAGATTTAGGAGAATATGGGGTGTAATTTGTTTCCATGTGGAAATGGTGGTTTGTTTTTAGAATTACTTGTAATACAGTTGGCGGGGAGGATTTTTTCCATTGCTGGGCCAAATTCGCTCGAGCGGCAATAAGGATATGGCCTAAGACATATTTTTTCTCCGAAGGGACCTCTTGGGGATAGATATGAAATAGAGCAATAGACAGGTTGGGGGTGATGGTACATTTAAGAACAGAAGAAATAAGGTCAAAAACTTCAGTCCAATATCTCAAAATGTTTGGACAAGACCAGAAGATATGGAATATATTACCGACAGAGCCACACAGTCTCCAACATTGGTTTGAGCAAGATGGCCAAAAAGTGTGCAGACGATCTGGGGTCAGATATAATCTATTAATAAGTTTAATGTGTATCTCTGTATGGTTGAGGCATCTGGAAAAAGTGTAGGAGGAGAGAAAGATCTGGCGCCACTGTGCTGGGGTAAAGGTCCTGCCCAAGTCCGCTTCCTTTTTCACGTGTGAGGGCGACTTAACAAAATTAGCGGGAGTTACCAATACCCTATACCAAAAAGAGATATCTCCTCTAGTATTTGTCATGAAGGGTCTGGCAGTTACAAATTGGGATGTCACGTCTGAGGGGACATATGAGCTGAAGTAAGTTTTCCACCAATGAGCAATTTGTACATAGTGAAGATGCTCAGATGATGGTAAAGTGAATGTACGCTGCAAAAAAAGGGAGTAAAGTATGGGCATCTAATATGTCTCCTCGAACCATAATACCACAAGCCTTCCAGGATTTTAAATTTAGATTGGGGATCAACTGTGCTACAGTTGTAATGAATAGTTTAGAGAAGGTGGAGGATGGGGCAGGTAAGGTAGCTAGGAGTTTATCCCATGTATGCAGGGTTGCCTTGGTAGATGGTAGCATGTTCGGTTGATAGGGAGGCAGCTGCCTCAGGATTATAATTAAATCAGATAGGGGGATGAGAGAGGATTAATATTGTTCCATGCCTACCCAGCGCGTAGCAGAGTTGGGTTCAGTGAAGAATTTAATTGGGGCTAAGAGGCATGCTGAATGATAATGGAAGAGGTCAGGAAGATCCAGTCTCCCAAAGGCCCTAGGAAGTGACATTCTAGATCGGGCCATAGCTGGAGGTTTAGACGACCATATATATTTTAACAATATAGCGGTGGCCTGTTGCAATAGTTTCCTGGGGAAAATGTAAGGAATGGAGCGAAACATATACATTAATTTAGGCAGAAGAGACACCTTAAATGCTGCTATGCATCACAGCCAAGATATATCAAATGATAACCAGGATTTGGATAGAGTGGTCAGAGTTGTAAGAAGCGGGGAGAGATTTACCTGGAAGACTTTGGATGTGCTAGACGGGATTAGTATGCCCAAATATTTTATTGAAGTGGATTGCCAATTATATTTGTAGGTAGCCTGTAGCAGGGGGAGGGATCTGTTGAGATCAGGAGGGCATCTGTTTTGGTGGTATTAAGTTTGTAATATGAGGCTGCACTATAGGAGGTGAGCGTAGCGTGAAGCATGGGGAGAGAACTAATAGGGTTGGTGACAAAGAGTAATTTTTTTTATGTCGGGTTGGGCCAATCTATATACCAGGGAAATTAACAGCATTGCGTATAGAAATAGCAAGAGGTTTGATGGATAAAACAAAAATTAAGGGAGATAGGGGGCATCCCTGCCTTGTACCGTTTGAAATCTTGAAGGAATCAGATAAGAAGCCGTTGCTGAACACCCGGGCCGAAGGGGAGCTATAAAGTGTTAAAATTGATGTAAGGATTTGATCTTTGAAACCAAAACGAGAGAGCACTTCCCTCATATACTGCCAATTCAATCTATCAAATGCCTTTTCAGCGTCGAGAGAGAGTTGAAGAAGCCCCTCGTCCAGGGAGTCGATCAGATTGAATACCCTTCTGGTACTATCTGAGGTTTGCCTTCCTGGTACGAACCCCGTCTGGTCCGGTTGCACCAGCAATGGCAGGAATCGATTAATACGGAATGCCTTCAGTTTGGAGAATATCTTGATGTCAGAGCCATCCAGCCACGCCAATCCAGGGGCACCACAATCCAAGCCCATGCATGTTTTTTTTTTAATCTGGTTACTGATATCATTCAATGTAAAGGGGTAACAATTTTTTTTTTCTTATAAAAGTACTATCCAGTCAAATTCTAATTGCCATATTAGAGGTCATCGGACAGATTTATCAGCAAGTGATATTCTTGTTACTGTATCTCTAGTTATGATGGTAAATGGTGCTTAAGCCATTGGTCTTCTAAATGTCAGGCATTTGAAAAGTGACAGTAAGGAAGTTGGTGCACTACTTATCATTTGCAACAAATTATAACAAGAATAACACTTATTGCTAAATCTCCTGTGTATGAAAAGCTGGTTGGTTGGCACTTTGGGGGTGATTCGGGTTCATTCTCAAAGCACATTTGGTTTACTAATGGACAAAACCATGTGCACTGCAGGTGGGGAAGATGTTGTATGTGCAGAGAGAGTTAGATTTGGGTGAATTATTTTGTTTTTGTGTAGGGCAAATACTGACTGTTTTATTTTTACACTGTAATATAAATATCACTTTGAGGTACAAACCCCACCCACATCTAACTCTCTCTGCAGGTTACAGCTGCCTACATTTACAGTATGTCCGACCCCACCATATCCTTATATAATGTTTGCCCATCAACCCCTTATTTACCTTTAGTTCAGAAGGTTCAGCAATGTGCAGTGTCAGCTGATTACAGGGAGCTAGAGCCGGGGACAGAGAACTGCAGGGATCCAGAGCTGAGGACAAGGAGATTCAGGGAGCCGGAGATGGAACAGCATGCCTGTTGCAGATGACCCGGCGGCCAGCTGCTGTTGAGGCGGGATGGCGGCCAGACATCTGTATATTTCTCAGTGTCTCCTTTTCATCAGCAACCAGAGATGGTCACTGATGAAAGGGAACCTCTGCCGGGGGAGCCGCAGAGGGAACCAGCGATCTTCAGAAGGCTAAAAACAGGAGCGCGCACCCGGCGATTTATCGCCGGTGCACACTCCAATAGCTGCCAATATGGTCACTCATATTGCCAGCGATAAATGCCCGTGTGTACGCACCTTCAAACAACATAATGTAACTCCAAGTAAATCACACTTCTGTGAAATCAAACTGTCCATTTAGTAAGCAACACTGATTGACAATCAATTTGACATGCTGTTGTGCAAATAGAATAGACAACAGGTGGAAATGATAGGTATTTAGCAAGACACCCCCAATAAAGGAGTTGTTCTGCAGGTGGTGACCACAGACCACTTCTCAGCTCCTATGCTTTCTGGCTGACATTTTTGGTCACTTTTGAAAGCTGGCGGTGCTTTCACTCTAGTGGAAGCATGAGACAGAGTCTACAACCCATACAAGTGGCTCAGGTAGTACAGCTCATCCAGGATGGCACATCAAAGAGAGCTGTGGCAAAAAGGTTTGCTGTGTCTGTCAGTGCAGTGTCCAGAGCATGGAGGCGCTACCAGGAGACAGGCCAATACATCAGTAGACGTGAAGGAGGCCATAGGCGGGCAACAACCCAGCAGCAGGACCGCTACCTCCACCTTTGTGCAAGGAGGAACAGGAGGAGCACTGCCAGAGCCCTGCAAAATGACCTCCAGCAGGCCACAAATGTGCATGTGTCTACTCAAATGGTCAGAAACAGACTCCATGAGGGTGGTATGAGGGCCTGATGTCCACAGGTGGGGGTTGTGCTTACAACCCAATTCTGTGCATGATGTTTGACATTTGCCAGAGAACACCAAGATTGGCAAATTCGCCACTGGTGCCATGTCCTCTTCACAGATGAAAGCAGGTTCACACTGAGCACATGACAGATGGGACAGATGTGACAAAGTCTTGAGATGCCAAGATGAACCTTCTCTTGCCTGCAATATCCTACAGCATGACCTGTTTGGCAGTGGGTCAGTAATGGTCTGGGCTGGCATTTCTTTGGGGTCCGCACAGCCCTCCATGTGTTCGCCAGTGATAGCTTGACTGCCATTAGGTACAGAAATTAGATCCTCAGATCCCTTGTGAGTCCATATGTCTGGGATCCTCCTAATGGAAGACAATGCTAGACCTCATGTGGCTGGAGTGGGTCAGCAGTTCCTGCAAGATGAAGGTATTGATGGTATGGACTGGCCCATCCATTCCCCAGACCTGAATCCAATTGAGCACATCTGGGACAGGGCGGCGCTACCCACTCAAAGCAGGGAGGCGCCATGTTGAAAAGGCTCTGTCTCCCTCCCTGCTCTGCTAAAGCTGCCTCAGCCCTCACTGTCACTGCCTCCTGCACGCCGCCCGCAGCTCCTGTCTGACAGCGGGCTGGTGGCAGTATAAAGAGCTGCTCCCTGCACCGCGCACACACTGTCCTCCTCCTGCGACCTGCCCCCTCTTCCTCACCTACACTTGCGCTGAGGCATGAAGCGCTGTCTGTGAATGCCTGGATGACATGTCATGTCTGGATCCGCCCCCTACTCATTGCTCCCTGCGCCTGTCAGCTGTCAATCAAATGACGAACAGGCAGCAGTGCCGCCTCCCCTTCCTTCCCTCTTCTCAGTGTGCTGTGCCAGTGCCACTGCCAGTCCTCAATACTCCGTCCCCTCTATCTCCTCCCCTCTTCTTCCATCTCCTTCTCTCCCCTCCGTTCCCCCTCAGTCATGAGAGGGGTGTAATGGCGTCCTCAGCATCCTGCCTACGCAGATAGAAGAGGAGGGACTGCAAAAGAGTTAAACAGCAAAAGAACAGTGAGTCTTTTATTATAAATGTTTATAACATATTTTTTAATAATTGTAGATTTTTTTATATTAATGTAGACACTTTTAAAAAAATGGTCTGGGTTATGTGCCTAAAGGTGGCCATACACGCTGCAATAGCAGCGTGCGATGCAATGTGTGCTCCCGCGGGCATTGCATCGCACAGTCAAAAAGTATGTGAGGCACATACTTTTTGTACTGCTTTCGGATTGCATCGCACACACATTGCATGCATGCCGTGCGATGCGATCTAGCCCATAACGTATGCGATTCTTGCAGCATGTATGGGCACCTCTAGTGCCTGCAACATTTTGCGGACACAGCACTGAGATGGTGTATGCATACATGTACATGCACCCGAGATCCTCCACAGGATCGCATGTTGCATACGCTCCTACAATCGGGCTGCAGCTTGTTGCAATGGCAATGTGAAAGGGCGCAACATTTACGGTTTGCAGGAGGGCGCCGGACACCCTAGCACCGGCCCTGATCTGGGACATCATGTCTCGCTTCATCCACCAACGCCACATTGCACCACAGACTGTCCAGGAGTTGGTGGATGCTTTAGTTCAGGTCTGGGAGGAGATCCCTCAGGAGACCATCTGCCACCTAATCAGGAGCATGCCCATGCATTGTTGTTGTCATACAGGCATGTGGAGGCCACACAAACTACTAAGCCTCATTTTCAGGCTGTAGTGTGTTTTTCCACTTTAATTTTGAGTGGGACTCCAAATCCAGACCTCCATGGATTAATAAATATGCTTTCCATTGATAATTTTTGACTGATTTTGTTGTCAGCGCATTAAACTATGTAAAGAACAAAGTATTTAATAAGAATTCAGATCTAGAATGTGTTATGTTAGTGTCCCCTTTACTTTTTTGAGCAGTGTACATTTAATTAAATGATACAGCTCCATGTTTAGCTGCATTTTGTTAGCTACAAATAAAAAACATGAACAGTGCACAACAGAAATTTATACATAGCTATGTTCAGGCGCTGATTAGTTCAGAATCTTGCAATCCTCCCATCAATTGTATTATGATGGTACCATGTAAAGAAAAAAGTTCTCAATATAGTTAAGTACAGTATGACAACAATTTAATACATACAATCACTGATAAATCACACTTAGATTTCCAGTGTATACACTACATAAAAATGACAAACAGAATTTCACACAGGGCGTTCCCTGTAAACAGCAGAATTTGCTAAAATCTCCAGGTGTATATAGGGAGGTTAAGGTCACAATTACCAGATTGGGTAGAACTGGTATCAGCAGTTCTTAAGAGCATAAGTGAAATTGTCCCAGGGCAAGTCACTCCCAGCAGTCTTCCACCCTCCGGCACTGCGACTTCAGGTCCTCCTGTCCACACCTTGGCAAATGACCAACGCATTTCGACTATATAATTAGTCTTTTTCAAGGTCCAGAATGAGATATGTCCTCTCCCACCATTGTGGGGCTTATAAAGGCTGTAGAATCGTTCATTAGCGGTAACCGGTGTGTAATCCCGCGGGACTACATCTCCCTGAATCCTTTCGGCCGGAAGTGTCTTTGTTCCTATCCCGATACGTCACTTCCGGTCGCTGTACTTCTATGGGACTTCTCAGACGCTATTTGGACTACGTTACCCATAGTTCTTCATGCTGGAGGTGCGGCCACATTATTGTATCGTAACGCTGGCCCTCCTCTCACGTATATTGTCATGGTAACAGTAAAGACTCCATTCTCCCGACCAGTCTATTTAGTGTTGCAGCTGTGTAATATGAAAAGAAGGTTATAACGGCTGCAACTTATATTTCATAGTACATACATTGCCTGCATCCTAAGTGTGGATATCACTAATGGAATAATTTAAAGTGCAAGTGCTAATTGTAAACCAGAACAATAATATACAGGTTGAGTATCCCTTATCCAAAATGCTCGGGACCAGGAGAATTTTGGATAACGGATTATTCCGTATTTCGGAATATTTTAATATTTCAATGATGTATTTTGAAGTATCTTGCATTTATGCTGTATAAACACATAATATACACACAAATATATTTTATTACCACATAAAATACACACAAATATATTTTATTTGTTCAAAAAACAAGGTTTCAAAACGTGAAACAAAATGTGTGTACTATCTCAGCACTGAATTTGAATGCCAAGCAATCATTGTCTTGCACATATATAGGGCCAGTTACATATCATGTCCCCAGTGATGCTGTTACAAATGTCCCCAGTGAGTTTCTAGCAAAAAAAAAAAAAAATTTTCACTTTCTGGAATGTCTGGTTTTCGGAATAATTCGGATAACGGATATTCGGATACGGGATACTCAACCTGTACAATAATTAAAATCATGATATGCTAATAACATTAAAAAGCTAAAAAGTAGAATGGTGCCTTAAAAACCTATAAAAACCATTTGATCTCATAGTCTGAGTTCAATCCCTTAGGTATTAAAGTCCCCAGTTCGTATATCAATTTCATTTCAGTTTTTGCCAGCTGAGTGGTTAGGTCCCTCTGTCTCCAGTGACCTTTCACCCATCTCAGACCACAAAATTTGGAAATTTTTGTTACATCATTCTGGTGACATTTTTTAAAATGATTTGATAGTGCATGTGTATCCAATCCTTTCTTGATATTACGCACATGTTCACTTAGCCGGACTTTAAGTGGTCTGGAAGTCCGACCAATGTACCAGAACCCACATTGGCATTGGATCCCATATACAATGTTTTTAGTGTTGCAGGTAATAAAATCTAAAATTTTAAAAGAGTTACCGTTTATCTCAATCTCATTCAATTTGTGAGATGACCCTGGGACGTTTCTACATCCCATACATGACCCACACCTAAAAAAACCTTTCGATTTTATTGTAGTCATGGTTTTAGTGGGTGGAAGAGCGCTATGTACTAATTTGGATCTTAAATTCGGGCTCTACGGTATATAACTTTGGGCTTTTCGGGAAGTAGTTCCCCTATGATGGGGTCCTTGCGTACAATATTCCAGTGTTTTCTAAGAGTGTGTTCAACTTGTTTGTACTGGCTATTAAAAGCTGTAATAAAAGCAAACTGAAATTTGTTATCTGTTACAGTTTTTTCTTTGGGTCTTAATAGTGTTTCTTGAGGGATCAAAGTCACTTCATTTTTGTTCATCTCTACTTGGGTTTTATTGTAATTGGAGGATAAAAATTTATTTTTTGCATATTTCAGCCTGTTGTAGGAAAATATTATGTTCTGAACAGTTCCTTTTGATCCTCCTGAATTGCCCTCCTGGGATTGACCTCAGCCAGTCCGGGTGGTGGCAACTGGCTGCAGGAAGAAGGACCCAGAGTCCGTTGGTTTAGTGTAATTCTTGGTTTGAATGGCACTATCCGAGATGTACACTGTTACATCCAGGAAATGGACTTCCACATTACTTCTTTCAAATGTGAGCTCTATATTTAAAAGGTTGCCATTTAAAAATGAATAAAATTCCTTTAAAACAGATTCATCTCCCTTCCATATAAAAAATACGTCGTCTATGTAACGACGCCATGACACCAGGCCCGCTCCGAATGGGTTATTTGACCAAATATTATCGAGTTCCCATTGACCCATAAAAATATTGGCATAACTCGGAGCGAACCTGGTGCCCATAGCGGTGCCTTTTTGTTGTAAATAAAATGTGTCTTCATACATAACATAATTGTTATGAAGAATGAATCTAACCCCTTCTATCAGGAACTCTTGTAATCCAGTGGGTAGGTCGCTTTGTTTAAAAAAATTAAAAGTAGCATTTATCCCTTCATTATGTTCTATGATTGTGTATAATGAACGGACGTCTGCGGTCACCAGAAACATGTATGGGGTCCATTCAATCCCTTTTAAATAAAGAATAAAGTCCTTTGTATCTTTAAGATGAGAGGCATTCCTGCCAACTAATGGCTGCAGGTAGTAATCAATAAAAGCCGAAAGATTTGCCGTCACTGAATCCACCCCGGCGACTATCGGTCGGCCGGGTGGATTCTCACTATCTTTGTGGACTTTCGGAAAAAAATAGATCACCGGTTTGACTGGTTCTTTATTAATAAGAAATGTTGCTTCCTTTTCTGTAATTACCCCCCTTTCTTTAAATTTGTTTACTAGTTCCGTAAGATCACTTAGTATTTTATCAGTGGGGTCTTTTTTTAGTTGACGGTATGTATTAGAATCGTCCAATTGACGTTTAACCCCTTCCCGACATTGCCTTTTAAGGTAATTTTTTTTTTTTTTTTCCTCCTTGTGTTCAAATAAGCGTAACTTTTTTAATTTTCCGGCTATATAGACACATGAGGGCTTTTTTTTGCGGGACAAGTTGTACTTTCTAATGGTACCATTTACTATACCGTATAATATTCTGGGGAATCAGGAAATAATTCAATGTGGGGTAAAAAAAAAAAAAAAACGCAATTCCACAATTTTGCGCTGGTTACGGTTTTTTTGGAGTTCATAGTTCGTTTAAAATGATGGGTTATCTTTATTCTATGGGTCGTTACGATTCCGGTAATACCAAACTTATATAGTTTTCGTTACATTTTACCACTAAAAAAAAAAATAGAAAATGTTACGGTTTTTCGAATTTGCGTCGCGTCGCCATGTTCTGCGGCTTATAACTTTTTTATTTTTCCACCTACGGACCTGGGTGAGGGCTCATTTTTTGTGGGCTGAAGTGTACTTTTTAATTAATACCATTATGGGATATGGGCGACTTTCTGATCTCTTTTAGCTATTTTTTTTTGGGTAGGCGATGCGACCAAAAAGCGTAGTTCTGGCGTTGGGGATTATTTTCCGTTTACGCCTTTAACCGTGCGGGATAACTAATGTTATATTTTAATAGATCGGACTTTTAGGAACGCGGCGATACCAAATATGTTTATTTTTTTATTATTTATTTATTTTTATTTGGGAAATGGGGAAAGGGGGGTGATTTGAACTTTTAATATTTTATTATTTTTTTTTTATTTTTAAACTTTATTTTTTTTTTTTTTTTACTTTTACTACAAGGCCCCCTAGTGTACTTGACCACTAGGGGGCGCGATCGCCTGTACTAGGTTCAGCCATAGAGCTCTATGGCTGAACGTAGTGATTTTTTGCACTTCCTATTACATCCTGCCTGAGGCAGGATGTAATAGGTATGAATACACGGACAGCACAGGGGTCTACATTAGACCCCTGGCTACCATGGCAACCGATCGGCACCCTCCGATCGCGCTGCAGGGGGCCCCGATCGGCGCCGGAGGGGGGCGCCCCCCCCTCCGATCAGCTATTTAAGCACTGCGGGCGCTTTGCCCGCGGTGCTTAAAGGGTTAAACGGCCGCGATCGGCGAACTCGCCGCTCGTGGCCGTGAGAGCAGGGACATGGCTGTAATATACAGCCATTACCTGCTCTCTATCAAGCCAGCTCACTCCGTGAGCTGGCTTGATTCACCCCCAACCGACATATGACGTAAATGTACGTCATATGTCGGGAAGGGGTTAATTTCCCTCTCATACATCTCTTTTGACATGATCACCACCCCCCCCCCCCCCCCCGCCTTTATCGGCAGGTTTAATGATGATCTCTTTGTTTTCCTGTAAATCTTTTAAGGCTCTTCTTTCTTTAAATGTTAAATTTTTATTGGGAATTTTTTTATCAATTTTCTCTAAATCCTCAATCACTAGTTTCATGAAGGTCTCAATGTAATTCCCTCTTACATGAGTGGGATTAAAAATTTATTTGGGTTTAAAACCTGATGCAGTGTCGGTTTCCTCCACTGTGGCTTCTTCCTCTTTCATTAAGAAAAACTTTTTCAGACTTAATTTTCTTATGAATTTGTTGACATCAATAAAGATATTAAATTTATTCAAAGGGGCCGATGGGGCATATTTAAGTCCTTTTTCTAATAAAGATCTCTCTTCTTCCAGCAATATGTGCTTACTAAGATTAAAAATCTTAATTTTTCCGCCATTTTGTGTATTATCCTCCATCATTGTTTCAATTTCATTAGTTACTACTCTGACTTTCCCAAGGTTTTTATTTTTGGTTTTATAGGTTTTTTTAACTGCTTTTCTTTTTACTTTCCTTTTATTTTTATTGCCTGCCCGACAGCCTCTTTTTGTTATCTTAAATGGTATGGTCTTCTCTTGTGAAAAGGGGTTTCTACATTACTATTTAGTGGTTCGAATCTGTTCCTTGTTGTTAGGGGTGAATTTTTTCTTTCTACTCTTTGATATTCCCTATTCCTTCCTCCCTCCTCTCTATCTTGGTTTCTCATATAATGTCTTTGATCCCATCCATTTTCCTGAGGATAGTATCAATTATATTGATGTGTCTCCTGGGTATATTGTCGATTATATCGGTAACGGCGGTTAGTTCTACTTTCATATTTTCTAGAGTCGTCATAATGTAAAGTCCTTTGAGACCTATCTCTAGGATAATTTGAGTGGGTGTTATTATAGTGTTGTCTCCGATGGGGAGGTAACCATTTCTTTTTTGGTGTTATGGGTTCTATTTTTTGTTCTCCCTCATTGTCAATTTCTGCATCCACTTTCTTATCGCGGTTAAATTTTCGCACTTTCCTATCTATCAATGCTTTTTCATTTTTTTGTAGATTTTTTTCAATTTTTTGTTCTAATTCCTTATATTCTTTTAAATCAGAGAAACGTGATATTATCGTTTTGTATTCAATGATTTTGGTTTCCGTTTGTTTCAATTCTTTTTTCCTTTCGGAAATAATCAATTCAACTAGAGCATTAGAACAAGTTTTTAGGATGGCATCCCACCGTTGTGAGAACTCTTCATTGGTGGATGTGAATGTTGCAGTCTTTTTAATTTGTAAACCTTTTGGTATAATATCATTTACTCAGTATTTCTCCAATGTCACAATTTCCCACCATAATTTACCGTTATAACGGCTGCAACTTATATTTCACAATTAGCACTTGCACTTCAAATTATTCCATTAGTGATATCCACACTCAGGATGCAGGCAATGTATGTATTATGAAATATAAGTTGCAGCCGTTATAACCTTTATTCATATTACACAGCTGCAACACTAAATAGACTGGTCGGGAGAATGGAGTCTTTACTGTTACCATGACAATATACGTGAGAGGATGGCCAGCGTTACGATACAATAATGTGGCCGCACCTACAGCATGAAGAACTATGGGTAACGTAGTCCAAATAGCGTCTGAGAAGTCCCATAGAAGTACCGCGACCGGAAGTGACGTTCCGGGATAGGAACAAAGACACTTCCGGCCGAAAGGATTCTGGGAGATGTAGTCCCGCGGGATTACACACCGGTAACCGCTAATGAACGATTCTACAGCCTTTTATAAGCCCCACAACGGTGGGAGAGGACATATCTCATTCTGGACCTTGAAAAAGACTAATTATATAGTCGAAACGCGTTGGTCATTTGCCAAGGTGTGGACAGGAGGACCTGAAGTCGCAGTGCCGGAGGGTGTAAGACTGCTGGGAGTGACTTGCCCCGGGACAATTTCACTTATGCTCTTAAGAACTGCTGATACCAGTTCTACCCAATCCGGTAATTGTGACCTTAACCTCCCTATATACACCTGGAGATTTTAGCAAATTCTGCTGTTTACAGGGAATGCCCTGTGTGAAATTCTGTTTGTCATTTTTATGTAGTGTATACACTGGAAATCTAAGTGTGATTTATCAGTGATTGTATGTATTAAATTGTTGTCATACTGTACTTCACTATATGGAGAACTTTTTTCTTTACATGGTACCATCATAATACAATTGATGGGAGGATTGCAAGATTCTGAACTAATCAGCGCCTGAACAAAGCTATGTATAAATTTCTGTTGTGCACTGTTGTTTTGTAAGGGTTAAGGGAATACCCTATATACATAGCGAGGAAGGCTGCTGAGCGCACTGGTGGAGGAACACATTCTTTGTCTATAAAAAACATGAACATGTTACACTGTCTTCTGATTTATCCCGTCTTTTTGGAAAATTTTAAACGATTACTCCTCACGCTCTGTTCTGAATTCAGAAGTTGGGGGAATAAATGCCTCTTGTGGCTTGGTAGAATCAGCGTAGTCAAAATTAATGTACTCCCTAGGGTCCTATCATTTCTACAAACATTACCTATCCATGTCTCGAAAAATATGGTTCTGTGACCTACATAATGAAGTCAGAACATATGTATGGGGTAAAAAGAGACCACAATTCCAATATGCAATACTTTTTAGACGGAAACATATGGGTGGACTTCAATTGCCAGATTTCTCAGTTTATTATGATAATATTAGGTATATTAGGTATGGTGTTGGAGTGGTCGCGGACAACTGACATTAAACAATGGGTCCATTTGGAAAATGAATCTCTGGCACACAGTTATTGAACACTACCCTTGGCAGTCTAGGGTATGGGTTATCTTGCACCCTACTATAGGTCCCACTGTGGCCCATTGGAATAGACTAAGAAAACTTTCCTGCGTTTCCTCTCAGCTCTCCCCACTCACCCCATTGTTTGATAGATAGAATTCCTTTATTCATCTCACAATGGAGAAATTTCAATGTTACAGCAAGGTTCAAGTACAGATGAGTAATAGCATAATAATAATAAGAACACACATAATAAGATAAGATCCAAACAATATAACTCAAGAATCTAGGAACATGCAGGTCTTCTTCACACCATGACAGTTGTACATTCTGATTGCAGGCGGAAGGAAAGATCTGCGATATCTCTCCGGTGAAGCAACCTATCACTGAAAGTGCTACACAGATCTGTCAAAACGTTTTTGAGCGGGTGTGAAGCATTATCCAATAATGATGTCATCTTGCTGATCATTCTCCTCTCACCCACAATCTCTACAGAATCCAAAGGCATTCCTAGGACAGAACTGGCCTTCCTTACCAGTCTGTTTAGTCTCTTACTGTCGGCTGTTGAAACACTGCTTCCCCAGCAGACCACTTCATAGAATATGGCCGATGCCACTACACAGTTGAAGAAGGTCTTCAGGAGCGCTCTCTGCACTCCAAAGGATCTCAGTCCTTTAAATAATCCTGAGTTCCCTCCAGGAGTTGCTAGCTCCGCATTTGATACATGGAAAAAGCATGGGGTGCAGCGGATTGGTCAGCTGATGGACAGAGGCAAGGTACTGTCTTTCCCGGTCCTGCAAGACAAATGGGAGCTGCCCTCATACGAGATTTGGAGATATTTGCAATTAAAGCATTTTTCACAGAAGAGAGAGGTACGCACGGCAGCCAACAGACCGTTGACCCCTTTTGAGAGCATGTGCCTTACACCATCGTGCCCAGCGCATTTTCTCTCAAGGGGTTATGGTCTTCTAATTGAACACATGTATCCTTCCCTATATAAATATGCCTCTGACTGGGGAAATTACCTTCCCATTGTTTTAGAAGATGAGACTTGGATGAAAAATTTTCAGACTACATTTGCCAGTTCTTCCAGTTACTCTGTGATTGAGACTCAGTTCAAGGTACTCTCATATTGGTACAGATGCCCACTTACTATAGCAAAAATGTTCCCCGGGTATCTGACAACTGTTGGAGAGGTAATGAGGAGATAGGCTCCCCTTTACACATTTCTGGGATCAAGTGATGTCTATTACTAAGTCATTAGTTGGTAACAGAGTTCCCTCTACTCCCTCGTTCTGGCTCCTTAATTTGTACCCTTCCCAAATACAGGCCTATTCTCCAACTGTGTGTTTTGTTTCTGACAGGATTATATGGACTTTGCTGATTTGTTAAGTATTACGTTTCATAATCCGCTTCTGCTACATCAGTTCCATATTTTCTGATTTACTGTCTAAATTGCCAATTGATGTACTTTATATATTTTCAAAAATCAATAAACAAATAATACAAATAAACATGAACATGTTACAATTTTTTTTTCCCCAATGTACTGTAAATTGCATATTTTAGTTACCTTTCATTTGAAATAATATATAATAGAATATGTGTTTTGGTGTGATTGTTGTTATAAAATATAACTACAGTTATTCTGTATGCAGTCCAAGAAAAAATGCATTATATTGTGTAAAGCTAATCTGTGAAATCTGGGTTAATCTTTTAGAAAGTGTTGACTTCATATTACCACTTCTACTGTGCATTTATTACTGTATCTTTTTCTCATTTCGACTCAGAGCCACCAATTCTCTGCAATTGTCTACTTTGCTCAGATCCCTTTAGCAACATTGACCTTTGTGGATATTAATATACTCCTCGCTACCAATGTTTCACTGCCAAACTGCCAGATAGATTTTTGTAATTTTCATGAATTACCTCAATTATGATCTACAGCTTCACTACTTGTACTGTAATTTGGCATCCAGTACAATTGCAGGGTTTGTGATTCAAAACCGTATTCTTTGCTTTAAATAGCAGACAAGAACATTTTGTTTTATTTGATTTATTCCAGTACTCATTTCATATATCATTAAAATAAATATGAATGGAAAAGTCGGATAGCTTAAAAAATTTAAATATTGCTGTTTCCTCTACTTAAATTAGTTTTACAAGGATGTAATAATTATAATTGCTTGTAAAACATAAGATTTATAGTTGCTGAACGTGCAAGTGTCTGAAGAGTTGCGGTTCGATTCTTTAAAAATTCAAAACACAAATTTTGTGGATTCAAAAGGAGTTATGTTTCAGATTTTCTATGAATTTGAAATTCAAATTCCATGTTTTGGATTTGTAAAAATTACAAGATTTTAGCTGTCTTTAACTACTTTCAAGATATCTGAAACCCAAGATTTAAATTTTAATTTCAACCAACCAAACCACTTGAGGTTTAGTTTGTTAAGTTAATATCCACTCTACAGTATATTACCATATGGTAAAAGATCTAAGTTCATTAGTTGACAGACCAATATATTAATGGATTACCTATTTACCGAATAATTTACACAATAAATGGCATGTATATTTAGCACCATCCTTCTCAACATTTTTATTAATGACCTTTTAGATAACCTAAAGATAAAGGTGTCAACACTGTACTGATGACATTGAGCTATGAAGAAATATTATTACAGAGCAGTGTAGTAACCTGCTAAAGAAGGTTTTTTTTTTAAAAAAAAAAAGGCTATTACATGTATACTGTATGAACATAAATAATAAATAATTGTAGGGTTCTGCATCTTGGTCTTGGTGATAACATTGTTATGTACATGTTCAGTTTAATACAAATAGAGTAATAGGGGTACTTATTATAGAAAGTGCTCCTGAGGAAGCCGGAGTATATCCGGGGAAACGCGTTGAGCTTGCCATAAATTACCCCCAACTGTCATTACCATCCACTGATTTTATTGCTGTGAATTAAGCCCTAACTCCGACTGGACACTGCATTTGGGACATTGGCATCTGTTCCTAATTATACAGCATACAGAGTTACCACGGTATGAGAACCCAGAGATTCCTGGCTACTGTCTGAAAGACACTCATGAGGACACAAGAGAGACATTGCCTTGGTAATATTCATTCACATCCAGTGGGAACTTTAATGTGCTTGTTTCTTATCTGACTAAGACATCAGTCAGTTTAAAATTGCAATACTCTAGATTAACATTTTTCATGCACACTGTGGCATTTTTAGATAAATGTTTTTTTTGTCATGTGTAGTTATTAAAAATTGATATATAATTTTATAACCGTCTTGCAAATTCATTCTGCCAGCACTTGCACAATACATACTTTTATTCATTTAGCTTTACATTGGGGAGTGACTACCCCTGTGCCAGCTGCTGCTAATTGCGCAACACACAAAACCTTATATATATAGTTTTTCTTCCCGGATGGGTGGTAACCCTACTGAAGCCACACCCAGGTCCTCCCTTTCTACTTTCACTAACCTGGTGCAGAAGATTGCAGGGAAGCAGTGTGGAGGTGCAGAAAACTTCATGTCGACCCAAGTCATTGCTGATTAGTTGTTGTGTCTCTATTGTGTTTGGTTCGGTCGAAGCATGCCTCAACCCAAGTCATTGCTCATTATGTATTATGTCTCTATTGTGTTTGGTTTGGGCGAAGCTTGTGTGTCGACCAATGTCATTGCTGATCATGTGTTGTGTCTCTATTGTGTTTGGTTTGGTCGACCCGTGCCTTGACCCAAGTCATTGCTGATTATGTGTTGTGTCTCTATTGTGATTGGTTCACTTGATGCGTGTGTCGACCCAAGTCATTGCTGATTATGTGTTGTGTCTCTATTGTGTTTGTGTCTCTATTGTGTTTGGCACTATGTCATTTCTGATTATGTGTTGTGTCTCAAGTGTGTTTGGTTCGGTCAACACATGCGTTGACCCATGTCATTGCTGAATATGCGTTGTATCTGTTGTATTTGGTTCGGTCACCTGTGTGCGTCGACCCATGTCATTGCTGATTATGTATTATGTCTCTATTGTATTTGGCATTAGTGAAATTTTTTTAATGTTTCTAAAGATGACAAAGTTGACATGAACACCATTAAGGTTTACAATTTAACCAATATAAGGATCTAATGTTTTTTTTTTTTCTTATACCAACAGGAAATGTCAGAGGAATATATACATTTTGGAAGAAAATTCTGAAATTGTATGAGATCCATGAGTGTTTATGGTGACTTGGGAGCTATTCAAACAAGTTGCTGAGGAATCAGGTATATGAGGATTTAGTCAAGAACTGCAAAGCCAGAAATAGTAAAGATGACATAGACTGGGTAAGAAGAAGATTGCAAATCTCAAAACAGTGGCACTTATTCTGATCGGTGCGGCCGGATCCGATTATGCGGCCAGGACCGTGCGTGCGAAACCCCGCCTTCCATACGGATCGCCAACTCCGTCCGTACGCGGTAAGAAGCTGGCCGAACGGACCGCACGTGTATTTTTCACGGAATATGCCTCCTCCATCTAAGGGAACCTCCCCCATCATTCGATGGTCGCTAATATATTTATTAAGAAGATCAAGGAGAAAAAGTGGAAAGTTGCTTATTTGCCTATTGCTTGAGCGGCTAATCCAACATCAAGTGCAAGGTGACTCTGGCCTGGAAACCCTTATATTAGGAAATCCCAGGTGCTGCTGCTGCTCTTGAGACACCTGCTCTTGAGACACCTACTGCCACAAAACCTGGTCTGGATCCACCACAATACTTTCAAGTGGGTAAATGCTGTCTCTGCTACATTACTTTCAAGAAATCATACTTACCAAAACTAATATATTCTTTATTAACATTTTAAACAATGCACATTTTTAGTTATTACTATATAAATCCACAAAGCTAATATGTACTTTCTTGAAGACTGCAACAGAACGTTATTTTTGTCACATTATTTTAGCTAATTTTCAGCTTACTTTTTAAGAAATCTCCAAAGGGTTATTATATAGTGGTTTTCACATTCCAGATGAATTCTTTGAAATTTCAAGTTAATTAGCCCTATGAATAACAAAAAGCATAAGGTGAACATTTGTCATTTCATATTTTTATTTCTTTTTTTAAATGTAGGATCAGATTTGCTCGATTCCTGCATTGACTGAAAATATCAATATGATATTTGAATGAACTTTCATCTTCTCCTACATTCATACATGCACATGCATGTATTCCTAATTATAAACGCAACCATTTCTAACATAAATTTAACTGCTTTACGGCGAAAATACATGTTAAACAAGAATTTGAAAAATAACAATAACATTTTTAACATTGAAAGAAATAGAAATATAAAACCAGATATTATTTGCTTCAAGATTTCTGATGCTCATGCTCTTGTTCCACATGCTGTGAACTCTTCTGTTATATCCTTCTTCACATTGGTAAAGTTTTTGTTTGTCTGTGATGTTGTGGATGGTGGTTTGAGGATGATTTCAAATAATTTCTATTACAGCCTTGTAGTTTACTCCAAAAATTGTCAACAAACAAATTTCAAATATAAGGATATCCACTTTAGTTCAAGAGTACTTTCCGGACTGGAAAGTTTACCCTCAAAAGACAATGTTCTACAGAATTTCTTGGAGGTCCATAAAAAAATAACTAATGATGTATAGCATCTTCCTGCCAGAGGACAGCACCAACTCCATTAAAATAAAGTTTGTCGTTTTCCTGGACCTGCTCTTACCTTGAAATACAGTATTGCTGCTTTAAAACAGTATTCTCTGGAATAATGGGTGACATTCTATGGGATGAGATAAATGCTGAAAAGTGCGAAGTGGTGCGATTGCAGCGAAGTGGTGAGAATTTAAGTCACAAAAAAGTGCAATTTATTACGCCGGTCATGTGCGAGTTTTGGACCAACCGGAGTGCGATTTACAAAACTGTCTCCGCATGACTAAGAACCCCCCAACCTATTGGCCCACCTGTGTCCCCTCCATTATGCATCACACCCCCTATATAAAGGGGCACTGGCGCCATTTCACTCTTTGATAGGAAGTAAGGAGCATGGAGAGGAGCATTGGCAGTGTGAGTACAGGAAGAGGTGTTGGTGGCAGAGTGAGGAGTGGCAGAGGGAGCAGTGGCAGAGTGAGGAGTGGCAGAGTGAGGAGTGGCAGAGGGAGCAGTGGCAGAGGGAGCAGTGGCAGAGGGAACAGTGGCAGCAGCCAGCCAAGTGGGAGAGCCAGCAGTGTGGCAGGCAGCATGGCCACAGCAAGACCAGCCCCAGTCCATGCCCTGGCCGTCCAGCCCCAGCAGGAGGAGGTGGAGGATCCGCTGGCATCCCCATCCTATAGCCAAGACCTTGACCATACCCCACAGCAGCTGCAGGAGGGCCACATGTCAGAGGTGGAGGAAGATGGTGGTGAGGAGGAGGAAGACACTGGCATGGAGGAGGATGGGTACATGGCTGGAGTTGAAAATGAGGAGGAGGAGGAGGAGGTAGAAGCTGGCCGCACAAAAAGTGTCCGAAAGGTCCGATTCTCCTATGACGAAAATGCTGCACTTGTCCGGGCTATCATGCCAGTGTTTGACCGGTTACTGGGGAAAAGTCACCACAAGACCACTGCACAGCGCAAAAGGGCTATGTGGAAGGACATCACCCAGGCGGTGAACGCTGTAAGTCAGCACAAGCGCCTGGTCAGAAATGTAAAGAAGAGATTCAACGACATCAAAAGGCAGCTGAAAAGTAAAATGGCCATGGAGTTGGAGGAGGCCACCAAGACTGGCGGAGGAAGCCCCACCACTGTGTGCTACACATCGTATGAGATGAAGTTGAAGCGCATCATACCCCCTGAGGTCCTGCCTGGCATGCACGTGGCGGATACCGATAGGCCGCAAACGCCATCCAGAGCTGGTAAGTGTGACCACATGCAATCTTAAATAAACATGCCAATGCTTTCTAACTGTATTCTTCACTTGAATTGTTATGCTAAGTAAAGTGCTGCTGTGGAACTACATAGCCCAGCAAGGTCATGCACAAGAAATTGCCTGCTCCTACTTTCAAATTGCTCATAATGCTGGCCCTTGTAGTTCCACAACTGCTCATATTGATTAACACTGTAACATTCTTTCTAGCAGCCTAACATGTATGTGGCCAAAAACACAGAGGTGTACTGGTGGTTTAGCTGCCATGCCTACATACCACATATTATCCAATAGTTGTCATGTGTACAATAGTTTAATAATAATCTAACAAAAAAATCTTTTGGTTAAAAAAAAAAAGTGTTGAAGAAATAATGCAGTCCTTATCCAAAGGGTATTGTCCATTATTGTCATTTCAATGCATGTTTGCAGAAAATGCTTATCCATTGCAAGGTCCATAATGCCTGCCCATCTTTCCTTGCACAGATTGTCCATCCCGAAGTGCTCACGCATCCAAGAAAAGAAGGCCCGTTGCTGCAGAATCTGTGGAAGCAGGTAAATTAACAAAAAACAGGCCATTACACATACAGTACACACACCCATGTCACATCAACAATATCTCACACTACATTCATCTCCTGCTGCTACATTGCAACGGAAATGAATGTAATCTGAGCTAGGCATGTGACTTATTATTAATGTCAATGTTACATGCTCTATCGGGGTACATGTGTAAGTACATAACACCCCTAGGTATGTGCGTCCAGCATCTAAAGCCCTTTCTAAAACAGTACAGAAGAGAGTCTGGCCTATATATGCATCAGTACTTACCTCTTCATCTGTATCCACAGGTACTATACAACTAGGGACAGACCAAACAGATTCTTCAATGATGGTGTTGGACGAAATGGACATCATTCTTGAACCGGTGGAGACCTTTGCGGCAGAGGAAGAAATACAGACCTCATCACAGAGTGATCTTCCCCCAAGTGGGGTGTCTCCCAACCCACCCCCACCCACCAACACACACCATACAGCCGCTTCGGCTTCCCAAGTAGCTAACTCCTTGGTCAATTTCAAGGACAAACAAATAGAATTCATGGCCTCCCAAAGCCTGCAAATAGGTAACATCCAGGGGTACATGCGTGACACGTTTCTTCAATTACGAAAAATTGCACGTAGTGTACGGGTAGGTGTAGGCACTCATGTGCGCATTGCTAACAGCATTGACACCCGTTTTGCAGATCTAACTTCTGCTGTGAGGGAACAGAATAGCCATATTGGCAGCCTTGCGCAAAGTATAGCTGCACTAAGCCAATCATGCACAGTGCAGACCAATGCCTTAATAGGTATGCAGGCCCAACTACAGCATCTGGAAGCCAATGTCGGAGGTGGCGCAGCATCAACCCTCAGCAGTGTTTCTAGCACCCCAATAAGTGGCTCCCCCACTTCCCCACCCCGTCGGAGTATTAGGACCCGTGGTGGGCTAGGTGCAGGTTCTAGAAGTGGTGTAGGGTTGCCTGATGCTGGGAGAAGATAGCTCATATGTTTGATAGATTTGTCATATGCAATACATCTTGTAACATCCCCCGACAGTTTTTATGTTTCACTTGCAAAAATGCAGATTGGTTCTCACATAGTAGACTGCAGTAAAAATGTCTAACCGCATACCATTGTGTCTGTGTATTATTTTAAAAACAATTATTGTGTGAATTATGACATATTGTAATGGTATATGACAATGGGATTGCTTTAAAGTAGTGTGGGGTAACTCCTGGCCCGTCAAAGGTTGTGGAACTACATATTCCAGCAAGCTCTGACACTCATGGTTTGGACTATAATGGTTATAGTGTGTCAGGGCATGCTGGCACATGTAGTTCCACAACACCAGTGAGCCATGTTTGACAGCAAACGTAATTCATACATGTATCAAATGTACTTACAAGCTTGATACCAGCAAGGGATAGGTCAGCACCACCAGCTGCATCCGTTGGGCTCACGTGCGGGAATGCTGAGAGTGTATCGAAAGCCAACTTGTGGTCCTGCCACTCCAACTCAGAACTGGGGAATCTGATGTATGTGCGCCACAACTTCTTTAAAGCAAGTAACACTTGAGTCAAATGCTTAGAGAAAGTGGCCTGTGATACCCCCAAGGACCATGAGGTCACAGACTGAGTGGAGCCTGTGGCCAAATAGTAGAGGGCACACATTAATTTGTGCAGCCCAGACACTGCATAGTTGCCTCCCCCAAAAGGGTCCAAATCATCTCTCACCTGCTCATATAAGTCCAACAGGTTAATGCGGTTCAGCCTAAACATCCCCACAACCTGTTGATCCGAGAGGGAGTCCAGGTACAGCCGAGCACAATACATACGTGGGGTACGCAGTAGTCGGGGGGCTACCTGGATCTGGTGCGCAGCTTCCTCCCTCCTGCGCAGCTCCTCCAAATGGGCCACATCACAGATAAGCAACTTCAAACCACTCTGCAAAATCTCCGTCTGAAACCCTCACAGGTGTCCTTAATGATGTTGGGGTTTATGTAGGGGTGTTTGTGAGTGAAAATGAGGGCACCTGTGCTGAAATTAACTATGTGTGCACTTGACCAAAATGAGTTCTGGGCCAAATTGCCAAACAGAACCTGGTCTGAAATAAGTGCGATTATTAGACACCTAAAAAGTGCGATTTGAGAAAACGCAGTTCATTAAATAAGCGATTTGTATACTTTTCTGTACGAAAACATCTGGATGCGATATAAATGCGAATTAATCTCGCACTTTTGGTCCGCATGCCATAACGCACATAATATGCGATTTCAGTCCCTTAGCGCATCCTATTAAATTGGCGATTTCACGGAAAAATGCGATAGCGCCATTTTGTTTACTATTTATCGCCAAAAAACACAAATCTCATCCCATAGAATGTCACCCAAAGTGTCCTAACGCTTGCGGTGAAATCAACGATGAAAAGCAAAGTCTTCCTGTAGCCAGAAAATGCAGGGTCACCGCAAGCATTTCTTCAGTAGAAATTGACATTCACATGATGGTATCCTTTTTTCCAATCAAGGGCGAAACCAGTGTCAAGAGTTCTTGAAACATGGAATCATCCATCCATAAATAATTCCTGTAGTCTATGGGGTTATTTTCTCAAAGTTCATTTAGCAGAGACATACAGTATGTGGAATTCGCTCCTTCTGCAACATCCAGGCCTTGGTCCAACATCTCCGTCTCTTCTTGGTCCATTCTTTTCTCATCATTCAATGCCACTCCCAGGGCATACAACAACTGGACTTTGTAGTGATACATGAAAAAGCACTTTGTTCTGGCAAAACCACAAACATGAAGCAAAACAGAAATATACAGGGTGATGCTAACAATATACAGCTGATGCTAACCAGACCATGAACAAATGCAAAAAATTTTTGCAATGGCTATGCCTATTTATTTAAAGTGTGAATACACCGCCCCTTTTTTTGAACAAGCCAGTAAAAATTCAATAGTGTTGATTGAATAGCGAATAGCTAATCGAAAGCACATTGAATGCACATCAAATAGTAAATTGAATAGAAAATAATGACAATTTAAATGGAGTAGATAAAATTTCAGAAAAGGTTGAATAGTTTATACAGAATCGAAAACGATTAGAAAAAAAGTGAATCATACTGTGTGTATGCACTGTTATGTCCACAGACAGGATACAGACTGGGACACTCCATCAGATGCACACAATCCCCTGCCATTGACAAATACAGTAAATACACAGAGACACTAAATTTCCTAATGTCCCACTTCCTCCCCTATGCCATATTTAGAGGATGCTACAAAAATGTATGGGAAACATAAAGTTGAGACATTTATTTCAATATCACTCAGATTGCAAAGTGACAATGCAATTAGAGCCTGATTCAGACCAGATCGCTCATCTGCAAATTTGCAAATGACTGCAAGTAGATAGAGACTGTCCAGGCAGAAACCCGCCCCGGGGGAAAAATGCGGGTGAATTGCTAAAATTTTGTTATCCGTTATCCTGTCCCACATCCAAATGCAATTCAGGAACCATCAAATGATTTTTTTAGTCCGTCTAAATGTGAATAAGTCTGACCCTTCCCCTCCGTTCCTACTTATCCTATTGTATTTCGTTCGTCCACCCACCTATTTTTAGTATGTTAACTCTTATGAGCAGGGCCCTCCTTCCTCACGTACTCACCCTACCTCATTACCTCACCTGTGCTCCTGTCCTGTTCTTCCCTTCCTCTACTTCATCTTCGGTCTCCTTGACTATTTTGACACCTACTTCTGAACTGATGCTGATTTTAGTTCTACCAGCTATACCCCTATTTATACTGTATCTTTCTACACACCCTGTACGTTACCTTGTAATTTGTTTTTTGTTTTTGTTTGCTATGTACGGCGCTGCGGACACTTTGTGGCGCCTTATAAATAAACGTACTACTACTACTACTACTACCCTTCCACATCTGTGTGAAAGAGACTGGCTGATCAAGGCAAGTGCTGACATCACACATCCTCCCTTAAAACCCCTGTGGATGCAAGCATTTTTTCTGACACTTCCAGAAAATGTCATAAAAGTCAGCTTCCAATGTCAGTTGAATTGCAAAGGGATTGCGATTAAATCCTTTTGCTATTTTTGTCACTATTTTGGCTCATGCACGTGCGCTATTCTCTGTACACATCCATCTAGTCATTACATATTCAAACAGATTGTGGATTTGCACAACAGCGATCAACTCTGAATCAGACTCTTAGTTCATAGTTCCCAATCTGGGTACCTAGGTACACTGAGGTGCTGCAAGACATTTTTAGGGGTGGCCTGAGTTGGTCAAGACCAATTAAAATTATTTATGGTCAATGTAATAGACAAAACCAGTGCTGGTGGCTTCCAATCATAAAATATATGGGCACACACAGAAGCATAATCCTGTCCACTGCCATATAACTGAACTTAATGATAACATACTGTACTGTATAAACACAATTTACTTAATTTATTATTTTTAGTTTGTTGTGAAGAGATGAATCAGCACTTGATCTGGCACTTTTAGCAGGTTGGATTTAGCTCCAAATCACACAAGATGCTCAGAGGTCTATGGGGCAGCAAGTACTTTCATGTAAGCTCAGGATGCCATAAAGTGCTGCCACAATGACTCACACCTGCTAATTGTATTGAGCCCATAGATAAATACATGTATATACACATTAGTACACTAATGGTAGGGCAAATACCCCTATATACATTAAATGCCTCACAGTGCACCCCCATCATTAAACTTTTAATCCCTGGCCCACCTACCTGTCCACTACCACTGCTTGGTAAAGAGATACAGATGATGGACCAGTAGAGGTGTGATAGGTAAAAGTACACTTCAGTACACATTACTTTGACAATCCCACTAGCCAATGTTGCACTCTTTCCCTAGAAAACATTACTGTGACTCTAGATCCAGCAAACATTACTGTGACTTTCTCCCCACTCCCCCCAAACATTACTGTGACTCTCTCCCCCCCCAAACATTAATGTGACACTCTTCCTGCTTCCTCCAGAAAACGTTACACTCTCCTCCTCCCCCCAGCAAACAATAATGTGACACTCTCCACCCTCCCTCCCCAGCAAGCATTACTGTGAGACTCTCCACCCACCCCCAAACATTACTTTGATACTTCCCCCTCCTCCAAATGTTAGCATGACTCACTCCACCTTCCCCCAAACATTACTGTGACTTTCTCCCTCCTCGCCCCAAACATAACATACCTCCCAACTGTCCCAATTTTTGCAGAACTACTGTATCCCACACATCATCTACAGTATTTCTTGCTGCATTGCTGAGCAGAGCAGCTGGTATCAGGGGGATGCCCAAATGCCCCCCACCACAGGACACTGGACACTGGTCGGGTGGACAGTTGGGAGTCCTCCCTGCTACCCACTGCTCTGCTTAGCAAAGCAGCAGGAAATAGACACTTTGTCTATTCACTGCAGAGGGGAGATGGGGGCATGGCCAGCATCTCTCACAGCGATGGTCATGCCCCCAACAACTGTAAAAATAGGGGTGTGGCTTCACGGGAGTGCCAGGGCTCATGTCCTTCTTCCAATGTTGGGAGGTGTGACATCAGAATCAGAATCAGCTTTATTGGCCATGCATACTTTCATATATGTTTCCAGTTAACATTGCAACTTCCAGGAGACAATGCGACAAGGGGGACATTACATTACTGTGACACTCTTACCCCCAAACGTTACTGTGACATTCTCCCCCTCCCCCCAAATGTTAATATGAAACTCTCCCCCTAAAAGATACTGTGACACTTTCACCCTCCCCAAACATTAATGTGACACGCCCCTTATTATCTTCAGAAGATAGAATTGCTATTGTGGGTGGCTGTGGTGTGGCTGCTGTTGCTCTTCTTACTGCTGATCCACCCCTTTGGACCCCATTTCTTTTTTGGCACCCCTCAATTAAGGGTACACAGAAATAAACATAATAGTAACTGAAGAACAAAAACAGAGCACAGGTGATAATTAGAAGCACAATTCAGTGAGATGTAGTGAAGCAGAGGACCAGTCTGCATGCTAGCAGGGGCAGGTTGTCAGTGGTCGAAATAAATGAACATAAGTGAGAAGAGTTATGGGTAAAGATGGTAGGTGAATAAAAGAGCTATAATTGAAATGCACGAAGAGGGCTGTAAGAACAGGAGGGAAGAGGGTTATTTGCCAAAGAGCTTACAGTCTAGGGAAACTGAGCATCAGTGGAAAATACTGCCAGTCATTGACTGTAAATGCTTGCAGAATCTCCAGATTTATAAAAAGGAGATAATATATGTGATGGAAATATAGTATTGCCATTGTTTAATTAACCCATTAAATCATAGTAAGACATATGTCACTATATCTTTGCTAGACAAGGTGCATGCCTTGGTTATGGTATAGGATCAATAGTGTCTAGGTCAATAGTCATCAAATGGTCAAAATGCAAAAGGTTGACATAGACAAATTGTCAACACTTGTAAAATGTTGCTATGGAAAAGGACAACATAATTTTTTTTTCCTTTTGTGGGCTTTTTTTTTTTTTAGGTTTTTTAGGTGTCACCACATTGCTCATTTTAGTTCATTCAATAAGCCTCACTCCGCTACCGCTGCCCTCAGCACGACTTTACCAATCCCAATAAGAGTACATGAGAATGAAAAAAGTACCAAAAAACAAAAAAAATCATGTTGAACTGTTCATTTATGTAGGGGATATAATTATTCTAATCAAATAATTATAGAGAGCGCACTGAATTAAGCACAAATGTTTATTAAAAAACAATAGATGAAAAGCTCATATAAACAATCACAATTATTTAATAAAATATTACAATAAAATCAATATGATATAAAATAGTTATAGACCACTGGGCAATCACTGATGCCCCACACAATGCTATATGAATAATGTCCAGTTGCTCTTGATGTTATGTCCAGTAGCGGGGAACTTGTAATTGAGTTTGATGAGATATGAGGAGACAAAGTCCATCCAGTAAGTTTATGGAAATATGTGATGTTTGATTGGGGGGAAAAAAACGGAGGGGGGTTTGTAGAGATGAAAAGGTGACTCGCAGAGCAGCCTCGCTGTTGGAAATAGATGTATCTGTGCTACAACCGGCAGATGAAACCGTCTGATCCCACAACGGAGAAACGCGTTAAGACCGGGAAGACCACCCGGCACTCACCTTTACCCACCACTTTGCTTCAAATCACCAGATTTATTTCCTATCCTCGGGGCCGATACCTGTGAGCAGAAGGGTGACCTGTGGCGATCCCGGACTTTACCATCCACAGGCTCCCCCGAGAGGTGTGACTTGCTCCAGACCCCGAGACCAAGTGCGGCAGGTACCCCGTCACTCCCACCGTTGGCTTTCTTCCCCAGAACGTCACGGTGGTAGATGAGACAGACTTCTCCAACATACACCTAGCCGCGCCGCTGGTTCACTATGGAGTGCTCCCGGCTCATTACCATCATCTGCCGGTTGTAGCACAGATACATCTATTTCCAACAGCGAGGCTGCTCTGCGAGTCACCTTTTCATCTCTACAAATCCCCCTCCGTTTTTTCCCCCCAATCAAACATCACATATTTCCATAAACTTACTGGATGGACTTTGTCTCCTCATATCTCATCAAACTCAATTACAAGTTCCCCGCTACTGGACATAACATCATCCTTAGTGGGTAAGAGCAACTGGACATTATTCATATAGCATTGTGTGGGGCATCAGTGATTGCCCAGTGGTCTATAACTATTTTATATCATATTGATTTTATTGTTATATTTTATTAAATAATTGTGATTGTTTATATGAGCTTTTCATCTATTGTTTTTTAATAAACATTTGTGCTTAATTCAGTGCGCTCTCTATAATTATTTGATTAGAATAATTATATCCCCTAGATTTTGTTTCATTGGATCCCCTGCTGGGAATACATTGGGAGCTGCCATTTAATATATTGTTTCTTATATTAATTATTTAATTAACCACTTGCGCCCGATTATATATTACATATATATTTTCCCTTGTGTTCATTTATGTGACAACTATTGTCATGTTGACCTTTTGCTTATGTTGACCTTTTGTCTATGTCGACCATTTGAATGTTGACCATATGTTATTAACCTATGGACTGCTGACCTAGACCTACTGTATCAAACAGATAATGTGTGCCTCTTACAAGCAATAGGGTTATTCAGAGAATGTAATTGTTGGCTGAGGCATTTTAATAGTTTGGCAAAAAAAAAAGGATATTTTGCACATTGTTACATCAGGCTTACATTCTCATTATTACAGGTTCTAGTGAGTAGTCTTTAAATCCTGTCTGTCTAAAATTTCAATAAAACCATTCAACATCTGTATAAGCAAGACCCACATTTGAATGGGCTTACTCCTATATTTAAATATGTCAGTTATTTGATACATCAATCATAAAGCTTTCCTTTAGCCAATAGAGAATTAAATCAATTATCCCTACCAAATGCAGAGAAATACACCTGGCCAGTAAGACAACCAATATATCTTTGGAGCAAAAGAACAAATCTGCCATACACAGAATGTGAATATTCAACTTCTTGTGCATAGATCACTGGTCAGAGTCAACCCCAAGGTTCTAGCACTGCAAAGAATCAAAGCTACAGGACCAGTTTCATTGTAATGTATCTGAAAGAGAACAATATGGGCATAGAATGTTTGAAATAAGAAGGGAATTCACTATTCAGTATTCAGGTTAAACCGCAAAATATAGATTAAAATTTCTTTACCTATACGTTTATAAATGTACTACAGTATTTACAAACTATAAAAACACGGACTGATGATCTCTCATTAATTTTACCTTCTGTACCAAAATAATGTACAGATCTGTCCTTATACATCTAGCCTAAAAATGCATATATTTTTTGTAGCAAATGCATCTTATTGTTGATATGCCACTCCAACATACCGTAATATAAGCCATCTTAAAATCCTTGTAAATAGCAGAAGACCTCAAGAAAATGCCTAAAATGTTTACAGGCTTTTTTTTTTTGAGTTGTAGTTATATTTAGTGCCATGTGATTATATTATGTGTTGTTTTTAAATAAGATAAAAAATTGTAAATTTCCTTCAACATTTTTTTATTTAGACAAACATTGCTTACATTTACATGCATTTGTTTCTTTGTTTCTTTAAAAATAACTATTTTAGTTATATGGACTATTAGAAGGCTGAATTAGGCTGCAAGAAACAAAAAATCCACAACTCATCAAAAAAGACAGGAGCATCAGTATCTAAGAAATTGTATACAACAGAAATTGTACAGGCTTTATCAATAACGTATTGGAAAACATTTAAAAAGAAAACAACTAATATAGCAGGTCAGGTACTGCACCTAATAGAGCCATATTGTAACAGGATGTCAACTGAAAGCTATTTTTTAAATCGTTTAATATCAGCAGATAATGGGGGTGATTCTGGTTAACTCTGTAAGCTGCAAAGCTCAGAGTTTACCAAGTCCTTGTATCACCGCCCCGGCAAATGCATGCCCCACCACCACCATTTCCCCTTGCAATGATGCAAGGGGCTATATATACAGTTTCTAAAATAAACATTTATATTTTGTAATTAACTAAGAAAGACCTTTACAGTTGGTTTTTGCTGATCAGTGGAAATTATTTCAAAATAATAAAATTTTATTCCATGATGAAACACGTTCAAATATGTAAAATGACAAAGTGGGAAAACATTGTATAAGTGTGTCTAAACATTAAAGTGAAAAAAAAATCCTTATTACAACTAGGCAAATAAACATATAATTCACAAAGTATAATGTTGAGACAATTATGCATTCGAAAGTACCTTTGAAACATATTTTTTGCTTCATTAATTTTTATGTGTTGCATAATTATGGAAAAGCAGTAATCTTGCTTTCAATTTATTACTATTTTCTACCAATAACTCAATAATATGGGTTTAATTGTTGTCCTCATTGGTGGCTGTAAGATAATGCTATAGTAATCTTTAAAAGATGCATACAACTAGCAAAGGTGGATGTATTGAACCTTGGAGAAATTTATAGTGGAGAACAGTATTTGCCCAAAGCAACCAATCCCATCTATAAACAGGAGCTCTAAAGTATCACATTATTTTCAGAAACAGAAATTGTTATAATGTACATGCAACTTTAATGTGATTGAACTCTGTTCAACTATCTAACTCACATTTTGCCTAAATATCTTTAGCTGGCTATATGACTAATTATGTCAATTGATTGGTGGCAATTACTGGCTCATCTGAAATGAAAGTACACATAACAATCATTTGTATTATTAAAACCAATTAATTACCTCATCATTGTACTGTATGAACCATCTATATAATCATGACTAGTGATTTCACGGGAGTACATGAGATGCTGGAGAGATGTACTTAACCCAGCACTGTGTTAATTATGCTGAGATGCTGGAGAGATGTACTTAACCCAGCACTGTGTTAGTCACATGACAGACAACTCAAACAATAATTGATAAAAAATGAAATTCAATAATTATATATTGGATTCTAGAAATTGAATTCAGCATTGATGCAATTATATGTTACTAGCTGAGGTGCCTGGCATTGCATACGTTTGGTTGTGCAATTAGCATTTCTTGAACTTTATCCTTCTCTTTGACATCTCTACCAACAGATCCAGGAGGTGGCTGCCTAGTGTTTTCTTAATTTCTCATCCAAATCTATTCAGCAGAATGCCCTGAACATACTTCTGGACATGGGCATAGGCCCCTGGGGTGTCCAGGATACACCTCTCTGTGGTCAGCTCCCAGATCTGCCCACATTTGTTTCTTACACCCCATGTCCTCTAACCCTTATAAAGTATGTTATGCAACTTTACCATATGTTGCTTCCCTGACCCACTTTGTGTAGTGGCCATTCCCCTTTTTGGACCCACGGGGTTGAGAATGGGGGTGTTAGTGGTCGTAAACCTAATCTGGACCCAATTAAACCACCTTGGTTTCATCCAAATTGGTCCAACAGTGTCCAAATGCATACAGGACAAGCAAATAGATAAGTAAGAGACAACAAGTATGTAAGATATTTGTGTGTACGTTGTGTATGTCCCTGGTTTTTACCACAGTCTTATAAAGGATAGTTGTGTATAAATTTTATATAATTAAATAATAATACATTTACTGGCCAGTATAACACAAAAACAAATATATATATATCCATTAACCGGCACTCTCCGCATAAAGATTGATACTGTCCTCCAAGCAATCTGCCAGAATCCAATACGACTGCATACTAGGGTGACAACTTCAGAAATCAGCTGATGTCCACACAGCGTGTAGATAGCAACGTTTCAATGTTTAATACATTTTGATAAAAAGCTTGATAAAAATGTATTAAACATTGAAACGTCGCTATCTACATGCTGTGTGGACATCAGCTGATTTCTGAAGTTGTCACTCTAGTGTGCAGTCGTATTGGATACATATATATATATATATATATATATATATATATATCGTCCTTGTGTCGGACCGGCACTCCTGTCCTATAGCAGCAGCTGCCGAGGTGCTTGTCCAGAAAGTATAATGTATGGGCAAGATAGGAAAAAGCACTCCCTCGGTCTTCCACTTCTAGCAATAATCAGCCAAACACACTCGTTGGTAGTGCTAACGTTTCGGGGTTTGACCCCCTTTATCAAAGCAAAAAACGTGCACGTTTTTTGCTTTGATAAAGGGGGTCAAACCCCGAAACGTTAGCACTACCAACGAGTGTGTTTGGCTGATTATTGCTAGAAGTAAAAGACCGAGGGAGTGCTTTTTCCTATCTTGCCCATATATATATATATATTTGTTTGTATTATACAGTGGATATTTTATGCTGTGTGCATGGTTGATATAATAACTTGGTTGATATAATAATGTACATTTGCATATGAGCATATTTATAATAACATTAATAATAATATATATATTATATATATATATATATATATATATATATATATATATATATATATATATATATATATACAATGCTCGAAGTGGAAATTTTAAAGTGGGGGTATGGAAAAAGAAAGGATTTATTTATGCGCGCTCTGGAAAAGGGGGTGTGGGCACTGAAAAAGGGGGCGTATCTTTAAGTGTGGCGTACTATACCACATACCCCTTATATACCACACTAGTAGGACCCCTTATAATATCTAGTACTAGTGCCCCTTGCACATTGTGCCACACTGTAGGAGCCAAAATTCAAGGACAGCAAGGACAAATAGACAGAGTGACAGCAGAGAGAGACTGACATCGGGTGACAGCAGAGAGAGACTGACAGCGGGAACACAGAGAGAAAGTGACAGGGACAGCCACATATGTATATTGGGCATCACGGTCTGTGGCACAGGTTAAATGAGTATCAATGTGTTTGGCATATGCTCAATATACATTTGTCACACACCGTGATGCCAAATATACATTTGCCACACACCATGATGCCCAATATCCATTTGCCCCACACCGTGATGCCCAATATCCATTTGCCACACACCGTGATGCCCAATATCCATTTGCCACACACCGTGATGCCCAATATCCATTTGCCACACACCGTGATGCCCAATATCCATTTGCCACACACCGTGATGCCCAATATACATATGACACACACCGTGATGCCCATTACAGATATGCCACACACTGAACACTGAGATGCCCATTACATATTATGGCACATAAGTGCCACTTACTGAGATACTCATTGCTAGAGGGGTTCTTTCTCAATGCCTAAAGTTACCTGAATGATTCCGGGGGCTTCCTGCTTGATGCCAGGTCCTCAAACTCAATGCCAAGGAGGTTTAGTTGCCAAGGGGGCTTACCACCACTGGATGGGAGAGTAATTTATGGTGGGATAGCAGTACCAGGAGAGAGGCTTCTGCAGGGAATCGCCAGCTTTTGTTGGCGATTCCCTCCGCAGCGCACACAGCACACAACTGCTCCTCCTCCTCTCATGCAGGGAGCTTGGTGCGGATATGTACAGTGACTGTCAACGCCAATCACCCTCGTTCTCGTGCCGGAAGCCGGGTGGTGTAATGTCCCGCCGCCACAATCACTCCACTGCTCGTAACCCACTGGGGACAAGCGGCGGGATGGGGAGCAGCACCGGCGGCTGCGGCAGGGGGATGGGAGGGGTGGAAGCAGGGATGAGAGCTGCTGCTCCCCACAGGTATCCCGCTGGGGACAGGCGGCGGGATGGGGAGCAGCAGCAGCGGCTGCGGCGGGGGTGCAGGAGGGCTGGAAGCAGGGATGAGAGCCGCTGCTCCCCACAGGTATCCCGCTGGGGACAAGCGGCGGGATGGGGAGCAGCACCGGTGGCTGCCTTGGGGGGGTGGAAGGGGTGGAAGCAGCGACGAGAGCCGCTGCTCCCCACAGGTATCCCACTGCTGGAGACAAGCGGCGGGATGGGGAGAAGCACCCTCCTGCTGTTCAATTTTTATTTAATAAAAATCCTTCACTTCCTGGTCAGTGGAAACGAAGTGCCGGTATGCCATACTGCTGCATACTGGCCCACTTCGACCACTGTGTGTATATATATATATATATATATATATATATATATATATATATATATATATATAACATTTGTTTGGCACCAGTTTACACAAAAATGCTGGTAGATATCACAATATATCTTTACATATCTCTGTGTTTCTACACCTAGAAAGATATTAGAACTGACAACAAGAACGCAAAAAATGTTTTTCAGCCGTCTGTTTATGCTAAAGCTTACAATAGCTGAGATCACAATGATCTATTGTACTTCTAAGATTCTGCAAATAGCTAATGGCGCTAAGGACAGGTAGAGGGAACATTTGTGTTTTGCTTCAGTAACCTGTATAAGACTAAAATATGTAAGAAAGAATTGAAAAGAGAAGTCAGACAGGCAAGGCTGCTGTACTACTTATTCAGTTACAGTATGTGCAGTAGCTAAAGTAGTAACATACAATAATACAGCTACAGACACACAGAATATCACTGTGATTAAAATTAAAGATGTGTATGTTACGATTCTTAAGGATTTACACAGATCATAAAACGGTTTATTATTGGATATACGGCTGTCACGTGTTTTGGAGCCAAAACATGCAATAGCCAATAGACAATAAGATCCCGTTTTGATATCCGGGTAAATTTGGGTAATTCAGGGTAAATCCGAACCTGTACATTTCTAGTTAAAATCTAAAGAGAACACATTTCCCAGGATCAACAACCTTTTGTTATAAAGCAATTGATGCATGTTTAGCATTTTCTGTACATACCATGAATACCATGAACTGTGATTATCCTTAATCAGGGTCGACCTGGGGTCTACTAGCACCCTGTGTGAGATTTTTTTAAGTGCCCCCCCTTCCCCCCAAAATGCAGTGACCGTGCTCCATTATACATACACCACACACCGTGATGGCCAGTAGTGCAAGTATAATTTTTCTGATATGGTACAAGTGGCAAAAATGAGCATGGTCACATGTCATGAGGCATGTGCCACACATTGTAACACCCATTACACATCATACCACACACCCACTACATTTGAAACCCCACACTGTAAGGCCAATTACATATTATGCCACATGCCATAATGACCAATATGTATTCTACCATAATGCCCATTACATATTATGCCACACACTGTAATGCACTTAACACAATATACCACACATCAGCATGCCTATTACACATTTTGCTGCGCCCCCTAATGCTTAATACATATTATATTGCACTTTAATGTATATTACATATTACACCACATATTGTAATGCCTATTACATATTATGCCACATAAGTGCCGCTTACCTACATTAAAATGGTGACATGCCAACCTGGGGGTTTAGACGCTCCTTTGTCAAGGCTCACCTTGACAAAGCTGCATCTAAGCCAAAAAGTTTGTATGTCACCATTTGAAATACAATTGATTATGATCAAGTCTCTGAGTGCTGCTAATGAGTCAGATGCAGATATATATTACTATATATAACTCTACTCAGTGGCACTTGGTACATCTAAAACCGATAAATCTACACCAATTCACGTGTAAGGTATCAATGTTTTAAATGTTTAAAACATTTTTCAAATCTAGGAAACATGGAAACATTGATAACTTACACAGCAATTGGTGTAGATTTATGTAAGATGCATTGAGTGCTGCGGAATTGGGCTATATGTGTTTTCGCCTTAAAGTCATTAGAGGCAATACAGAGGGCACCAGCCAGGAACTGGGTTGCTAACCTGTATGCATAGTTTTAGTTTAGCATATTAAGTTGCTTTTAAAATTAGCATTTGATTTATTATATCTTATAACTTCTCCCTGGTGGTCTAGGGAGAAAACGCTCAGCAGCTGTTTCCTTATAACAAATTTCCACCCTCCCCAGTGTTGGTGGCAGTTAGTACACTTACCCAGCCCAGGCAGTATAGAGTCGGGGTGCATAATGTAGATACTGTATAGCTCCAGGTGCATGGTGCTCTAGTCACAGAGGCAGTGGCAATACAAAGCACAGCAACCGCACAGCTGACCCAATGGTGTCCCGCATATTGCTGACAATCCCTGAGAGGAACTGTGATGGGGAAGAACCAATCACAAGCAGAGGTAGAGGCAGCACAGTTGCTGTACTTTGTGCTGACAGCACCGCTGCCTGTGTAAAATGTGCAGCACAGGCAAAAGCCGCACCTGACAGTATCAGAGTGGCAGTGCAGAGAGATGACTTTTTCGGCCCAGTGCCTCCCTACTAGTGCCTACCCTGAATCTCACCTAGACTGCAGCTGAAAGATGTGTGTTTTCAATTAAACCCATTTAACAACC
Organism: Crinia signifera; assembly: GCF_055691185.1. Classification (NCBI taxonomy): domain Eukaryota; kingdom Metazoa; phylum Chordata; class Amphibia; order Anura; family Myobatrachidae; genus Crinia; species Crinia signifera. Next base: position 92,085,469 of record NC_139223.1, on the reverse strand, counting down.
CAATTTTTTTAATTTCTTCCCCCATAATCTTCAATTTTGTTTGTATTCTGATAAAGATGTTATGGCCGCCAGTCAGGATTCTGATTTGGATTTTTGAATCGTGGAATCCCATTTGAGGGCATGGTAACCGCATCCCATCATTGGAGTCAGGAGTTCTGTACATTAGTTCTGATAGTTGAGGAATTTGACATTATGGGGGAAATTTACTAAGATGATTTAGTAGAAAAAATTCGTATTTTCCTACGAAAATACGAATTTTTTGGGTGTATTCGTATTTTTGGCATTTACTATGCCAAAAATACAAATATTCGTATTCATATTGATGGGACATTCGTATTTGTATTTACAAATAAGACTGTCTACACCATCAATAGAATAAAACAGGAATCACCATTCAAAACAATGGTTGTTCCTGGTTTACTAAGCAGGTGTATTGAAAATACGGCTGCTAATTAGTGCAAAACTGCCACAAATATACGTCAGAAAAATACACTTTATTTTCCTGTCGTATTTGGCAGAAGCCTGCACGGATCAGTCAGATCCGTGCAGGCTTCAGTGTTAAAAAAATTGTAAAATAAATAAATTTAAAAAAAAACAGCATGGGGTCCCCCCCACAGCTGTAACCAGCACCAGGCTGACAGAGCCGGGGCCGGTAATTAAAAATCAGGGAACCCAACAAATAGGGGTTCCATGATTTTTAACAACCAGCCCCAGGCTCCAGGTCCGGGGCTGGTTCCCAAAAAGGGGGGACAAAATGAATAGGGGTCCCCCGTATTTTAAGAACCAGCCCCAGGCCAAACCAGACAGCAGGGTACTCCTAAATACTCCTTGGCAATCTGATGTCCCAGACTTACAATTTGCATCCTTATTGACACATGATGTTCCAACGATGTACTTATGATGCAAAATATGATCCAGCTGCTGCATACGATTAATTGTCTCACGATTGATCATATGGCTCACAAAAACCTTACAATCATCTTAAAGATTGAAGTTACATTTAAATTGTGGGCTGGCCTTGCTAAGAGGTATATAAAGCAGGCACATTTTTAGCTCTATGCACTTCTGTTTTCTTTGTGACTAGTGAGGCTTGGTTTTTACCACAACTTCCTGCTAATGGATGCTGCCACATTTCAGGAGTTGCTGCTTCTGGTGATCCCTTATATCCAGTGGCAGGGTACCAAGTTCTGGAGGGCTATCATGGCTGAAGAGAGTTTGGTGGCTATACTTCAGTACCTGGCTACAGGAAGGTCTATGGAAAATCTGAAGTTTGGGACCCGTATCTTGGCTCAAGCTTTGGGGCGTATCATCTCTATTAGGCTACAGTGAAGGTTCTGCAAAACCAGTATTATAAGGTAAGGAGAAAAAAAACACTACACTTGTATTTACTGTAGATCAAACAGGATAACTGTTTTATTAAACAGTTTTTTTTATTATTTTTAAATGAAAAACTTCACATAGTGCACCGTTGACAGATGAAGCAAATTGAGTGAATTTTTCTGATGGTTTGGATAATACTTCCCTGGCTTAGATCAGAAATTGGTCTTCTTCTGTGTTTTTTCTTTTTCTTGTTTTCTATTTTTATTTAAAGGAGTAGCTGTTGTAATTGCTGTTTTTTATTTACAAGCAAATCAAATTATACAGAAAAAGTTACACAAAGTAGTAATATATACACAAATTATATATCTATATACGCTTTCTTCCATATGTTAAATAAGAGAACATTAAACAATTGATAGATGTAGACATTTAAAAAAACTAACATAAATTGTGTACTTAACTAAAACTTACATAGTTAAACTAATCAGTGAATATTCATAGCTACCTATCCCTCCTCCTAACCTCTTTTGATCCTCCTATCCTGCCTCCGTTCCTACTTATCCTATTGTTTTTTGTTCGTCCACCCACCTATTTTTAGTATGTTAACTCTTATGAGTAGGGTCCTCCTTCCTCACATACTCACCCTACCTCATTACCTCACCTGTGCTCCTGTCCTGTTCTTCCCTTCCTCTACTTCATCTTCAGTCTCCTCGACAATTTTGACACCTACTTCTGAACTGATGCTGATTTTAGTCCTACCAGCTATACCCCTATTTATACTGTATTTTTCAACACACCCTGTATGTTTCCTTGTAATTTGTTTTTTTGTTTGCTATGTACGGCGCTGCTGACACTTTGCGGCGCCTTATAAATAAAAGTACTACTACTACTACTACTACTACCTTCTTTACTGTCAGCATCTCCCCCAGCCCTGTAACTTTATAATCTTCTGTTTCTCCTACAATTGACTGACTTTCCTTCTCATGTTTCCTTCTGTACTGTACAACTCGCTACATGTCCCCTTGTTTTATCCCAAAATTCACTAATAAACACTGGTAAATAATTACCGGGTTGTCAGATTTCCATGTGTCATAAAAAGTGTTCTTCTTGCTTTATCCTAAGTTGCCGAGCGTGGTTAATCTTTGGGATCCTAAAATGTGATATTTCTTCACTAATTAGATATTAGAAAGTTTTTATTATTGCCAAAACATCTTCTAAATGCCTAACCCAAATCTAATTGTACACACACCTGTGGATTCTAATCTGTTTAAAGTCTACACAGGTTCACCTTCTGCAAACCTAATATACGTGCTGGAATTAAACACACATTGTACATATGCACTGGTTTCTTAATTAATAAAAGTATAGTTAACTGAGGAAGTGGATATACACTTATATCTACTTATTGAGCAAGCCCTGGGCTTATTGTGGCATATTTGATTTAATGCTGTCTGTTTATAAAATTACGAGAAATAATGTGATGTCCAATATATTAAGTATTGAGTATTCTGTATATGTGACCTACACAGTACTAGCTTACCTGTACACAATGACCCATTTTCTTGAAGTAACACACCTACTGTATATACACATTACTAAATTCCCTAAACATGTTACTTTTGCATTCAAATTATACACTATGGGCCTGATCTGGTTGATCATAACATAATGCCATATAAACCTTGTGTTATATTATGTAGGTAAGTTGAACTGACATACAATAACACATCTATCAAAAAAAGGTAAGCATCAAGGTTTTAAAAAGGTACTGTAAGTATTATTATTGTCAGTTGTTTAGTTTTTTAAAAGAATGCCCAAAAACTATTCTCTTAATTAAGGCCCCTTGGGACCATGGTATCCATCAAAAAGATAAACATAGTTTCTTGTCTAAGCAGGTTTCTATCTCTATTGCCTTTTCTACTTTCAGCATACCAAATTATTATTTCAAACATCTTGGATTCCCCTAACGGTTCCCGAGGAAATGCTTTGCAATAGGTGTCAAAGGTCACATATTCTGCTGATCCTTGTTTGCATCTCTAATACTAGACATATGTTCCAATATTCTTTTTTCAAATGGTCTTTTATTTTTACCAATATATGATTGGTTACAAGGACATTTAAGATTTTACACTGCCCCAGTAATGTTGCAGGAATGTAATTCTTTATCTTCCAGGTTTTTCAAATATGTCACAAAAAGCGGTGGTGAGGATAATAACTGAACAAGATTTGCCACAACAGTAAGAGCCTTTCTTGCCTATTGTGGGAGTTTCAATTTTATCCAGATGGCTATGTAAGTTATGAAGATCCTTGTCCATTTTTAATATGTTGGTATGTTTATTTAAGATATTTGAATCTCCTGCCACTCAAGATTGTAAGTATCAATGAATTGTACTGTACAGTTGAATCATCTGTCTTCCTTGGCTAGGTAATAAGAAGTTGCTCCCTACTGTATCTTTTAGTCTCCTTAATGGCTTTCTTGATATTGCGCTTGCTTTTGCCTCTGTCAATCAATCTCTGTCAGTTGTTATGCTATGATATTGTCTGTCTCTTCTCTTGAACAGTTCCTTTTGGTTTTAAGGATTTCTCCTTTTAGCAGCCCCTTTAGTATCTTTGGAAAATGGGAACTTTGTGATGTAATAACACATTGGTGGCAGTTTTCTTGTTTTCTTTCAATGTCAGATCCAAAAAAACACATACAACTTCTAAATGTATATAAACGTTTATTTTTAACACAACAAAATAAAAAAATGAAAATTAAATGAGATCCTGAAGTTGGGCAAATAGAATTGCCAGGTAAATAAGGGTGAGGTGGATCTCACCCAACGTGCGAGCATGCAGCAGATGCTTGTGGTGGCCCGCAAAATTGCTGGACACTTTTGCCATTCTGCCACTGGCTACTGAAGGCTGGAGCTGCAGCAAAAACTCCTCAACCTGCCCTGCCATAACCTCAAACAAGAGGTTGTGATGCGCTGGAACTCCACCCTCTATATGCTGCAGAGGATGGAGGAGCAGAAAAAGGCCATTCAATCCTACACAGCCACCAATGACATAGGCAAAGGAGCGGGGATGCACCAGACTCATGTGCAAGTGCATATACTAAATGGGATATAAAAAGGAAGGGGGGGTTATGTTTGGCCAGTAGGTTCCGCTCCTTTGCAGCTCTGTAGTGCAGCTATTCCATTCATTGGCTTCTCTTTTCGACCCGCGTAAGAAACCCTTGGCCATTGACAATGTATTTGTGTATTGCTTCCGCTAGCCTAACTTGCTGGAAAACAATTTCTTTTGGAAGTTCCGAGCAGATCTTAGTGTGGCCCAAATCATCTACTGCTCCTTGGCTATATGTATTTAAATACCCATAAACCAATGATGTAAAATCAGCTAACATGACATTCAACAGTGCTAGGCCCAGAGCCAAGCGGTGGAAGACTTCCCGAGCCAATTCTTTAAAAAAATATGTAGACATTGGATGATCAAGCTATATTTTGGGATCATCGTTTATTACACTGCTTGTAAGTCAGTTTGTAAGTCTCGCCTAACTTGATGGAAAACACAAAGTTGTTGAATTTCTTTTGGAAGCTCCTAGCAGATCTCAGTGCTTCCCAAATCATCCGCTGCTCCTTGGCTATATGTTTTTAAATACCCAACAACCAATGATGTAAAATCAGCTAACATGGCATCCAACAGTGCTAGGCGCAGAGCCAAGTGGTGTAAGACTTCCAGAGCCAATTCTTTCAGCAAATGTGTAGACATTGGACGATCAAGCAATATATTGGGGTTATCCATTTTAAAGTCTGCTTGTAAGTCAGGAATGAAACTTGTGAAGATGGCATGTTGAGATGTCGAGTCAAATATTCCTTAAGTGAACACGTACGATTAGGAAGGAAGCCCCCGGTTTCCATGAAGAACAGGTATACATCTCCTACTTGTGTATCAAAGACATTGCAGAACCACCCCATATTGGTGGGACGAGACATCCCCCAGCCAGCGACAGTCATATTTAGAATGCTTTTGTCTTTAAGCACCATTTGTAGCCAGTTTCTGAAAACCACAGGCCCCAAGACTAGGACATCAAAAAGATAAACACATCTTTTAGTAGCCACCTGCAGCCAGCACAACTTTCCATGGCGACACAAGTTCAGTCCCACTGTACCTTAGCTCAGGACTTTCTGTCTCTATAGATGTCGAATTGCAGGACCAAGTATAGGCCGAATCTGGTCTATCACAACATAGTCTGCATCTTCATCCTCAATTGCCCATTTAATGGCCTGTAGGATATGTCATGCATCCCATGCAGTGCAGGTAGATCAGGCTCTCTCACTTCCCTGGCAGGTTTCCCAGCATCTTCAACGCTCTCTTATGATAACGGTTTATCTCTTTCACTAGTTGTATTTTGTGGCTCTTGACTTGAAGGACCAGACAAATCTTCTTGGTTCCACGTTCAGAATGGTATGCCCAAAGAGGATTTTTGTTCCAGGCACTTCTTTCCCAGTTGCTAAATCCTTAACTTTTCTTAAAGTGATATTACGGCTTGCATCAATACTCATTGGCAAGCCCTGAAAGCATCCATTGGTGTTTGTAAATTTGATATTCTTCCCAATAACCTTCGTTAGGAAGCTGGTATCAGTTACTATGTCCATGATAAATGAGGATTACTTTGGTGACAGCATCCAAGTAGATATGTCAGACAGTCCTTCCCTGGACTGGCAGGACAAAAAAGGCAGTTTGGAAGCCCCTGTACAAAGTCAAACTGGCTCTGTTTTACCTGAGTTGTCCCCCCTCCAGTGTGTACTCTGAAAGAGTTTTAGTGCAGCGGGGAACCTGGTCAGTGAGCAGTGCAGAAGGTTGCTTCAACAAAATGTGGAGAAGATGATGTTCATCAAAATGAATTGGATAAGGATGAGGACAACATCTTGCCTCTATAGAGCCAGTTTGTGCAGGTGCAGAGAGGTGACTTGTTTCTTCTTTTTTTTGTGGGACCCAAACAAACAAATCATTGAAGCCACAGTCGTATGGCATACCCTGTCGCTGAAATTATTGGTTTGTTGAAGTGTGCATGTCCTATTTACGCAACATAAGGGTGGGTGGGAGGGCCCAAGGACAATTCCATCTTTCACCTTTTTTTGTCATTATGTGCTTTTTGGGGCCTTGTTTTTCAAAAAGCCATCCTGTCTGCTGCTGCAGTGCCACTCCTAGATGAGCCACGTGTTTATACCGGGGAGGGCTGTAGAGAGTCATCTGAGGGGGAGGCGGGAACAAGGAAGTTAGTAAAGAATACAAAAGAGACTAGGGGAGAAATTTAACATAATGTTATGGTCTCAACTAAAAACAAACACAAATTAAAATGCTTACTGCCTAATGCAAGAAGCTTAGCGGGTAAAATTGGTGAGCTAGAAACTGCTGTCAGTAGGGACGACTATGACATCATTGGTATTACAGAAACATGGTGTAATGAGTCACACAACTGGGCACTAAACATGGAGGGATATACACTCTACATAAAAGACAGAGAAAACAGAAGTGTGCCTATATGTAAATAATAACTTAACATCATGTGAGAAAAATATGAGCACAGACCTGGAAGAAGACAACTCGGAGGCAGTGTGGGCAGAGATAACCAACAATAATAAAAAAACAAATAACAAAATTATAATAGGGGTATGCTATAGACCACCAAACATAAATGAAAGGGAAGAGTCTCTTCTTTTAAACCAAATCATACAATCATCAAATCAGGGGCAGGTATTAATTATGGGGGATTTTAATTTACCAGACATTGATTGGGAAAACAGCAAGAAGCAATGGGTTCCTAAGCTTACTTAAAGACCAGTTTATTACACAAATGGTAGAAGCTCCAACTCGTAATGAGGCACTCTTGGATTTAGTATTAACAAATAACATAGACTTAGTTTCAAACACAAAAGTAATTGAATAACTAGGGAGCAGTGACCACAATATGGTTTCACTGGAAATCAACTTCAGTAAACTACATCATAAAGGAGTGGTAAAAATTCTAAACTTCAGAAAAGCAAACTTTGAACTATTCAGGGAAGCCCTAAAAGGAATTGTGTGGGAAACGGTCATGGAGGGAAAAAATGCAGAGTAAATGTGGGATACTTTAAAAAAAGGTGCTTGATTCATTAACAATTAAATACATCCCTAAAGTAAATAAGGGTAAATTCAATTTAAAAAAAGCCACCATGGCTGGACAAAAATGTAAGGTCAGCTATCAACAACAAGAGCATTTAAATTCTATAAAAACAATTTAAATGAGGAAGCGTTCACCAAATACAAAGAATCAAACAAAGCTTGTAAAGGGGTAATCAAGGCAGCTAAAAAATTATATGAAGAGCGCATAGCCACTGAAAGCAATACCAACCCCAAAAAGTTTTTTAAATACATAAATAGTACGCGTATAATCAAGGAAAACATAGGCCCATTAACTGATATCAATGGAATAAGTGTTAGAGAGGATAAGGGAAAAGCAAAATTCTCATCAGTATTTACCAAGGGAGAGCAGAATGTGGAACGAAGATCTACCACAAACGGGACAAATATACCAGATCTTATTATTGAATTCACGCCCAAGGAAATAAAACTAAGGCTCAGCAAAATCAAAACAAATAAATCAATGGGGCCAGATGGGATTCATTTAAGGGTACTAATGGAATAAGAGATGAACTAGCTACCCCCCTACATTATATCTTTAGCAATTCACTATCGTCAGGTAAAGTACCAAAAGATTGGAGAGTAGCGGGGGTAGTACCAATATTCAAAAAAGGAAAAAAGGAGGATCCCGCTAACTACAGACTGTCACGTTTCCTGAGCTTGGTGAAGCACCAGCCGGAGTGTATCGGAGGCTGGGTGCTGTAATGTAGGGCTGTTGCATGAACGACAGACTGGAGTGAAGCAATTGAATAAAACTATACCTTTTTTAATGAAGATACTGCGGTACAAGATATGAATGATGGCACAATGAATTACTGTAGATATTGGTAGAATGAAAGAAGACAATAATAAACAATACTTATTGAAGGAGCTTGAAGATGATTGAGAGTTTGAATGATTAGATGATTGGAAGATTGGAAGATTGGAAGATTGGATGATTGAATGAAGATTGGATGGTTGGATGATGATAAAGAAGGGAATGAGATTAAGATGAAGTCCAGTTGGAATCTTGTGCTGAATGAGATCATATCTGCCAGAACCAGGGATGCTGGCCACGGATATTGACCGTCAGGAATCTAGGAGGAAGATTACACCCTTTGGGGGGTTAACCTTGTCCTTGTCCTTATTGGCGGCAGAGGATTTCTGAGGACGGATATGGTGAAGCAGTAGATGATCAGCAGGAAGAACAGGATAGACTTTCACCCAGAAGATGAGAGACAGCCTACAGTGGATGCTACAGGAATAGCCAGGAATGTCCAATGATGCTAATGGGTGGACCTCAGTGACTGACTGCCGGTCTGGCCCGGCTAGTCAGTATTTAAGGTATAGCTGAGAGGTGATTGGCTGCGCGAGTGACATCACGTTTGGAGCTGCGCAGCATAGGCTGTGGAAACCAGAAAGATGGCCGCTGCCTGTTGTGGCGACAGAAACCAGCCGGCGGAGAACATACGCGGAGGTGCTGCAGGTGGCGCTTCCCAGCCTGAGGCCTAGAATGACGCGGACGCCATCATGCCTCAAGCTACCCGGAGCCAGCACGCCAGGAGACTGTACACCACAGCTGCCACCCAGCAGATGGACACGGAGCCTGGGTGACAGAGTGACAGTAGACAGTTGGCATTGACATCAGCAGTGGAGGTAAGCGCCAGGACAGCGGGCATAACCTCAGAGGTCTGTGGGACTGGAACAGCACAGGGAGCCAGGGTAGCTGAGACCCGTTAGTTTAACATCAATTGTGGGTAAACTATTAGAAGGATTTTTAAGGGATGATATACAGGAATATTTAGACCATCAATGTCTACTCAGTACTAACCAGCATGGGTTCGTGAAAAATAGTTCATGCCAAACTAATCTACTAGGGTTCTATGAGAAGGTTAATAAAAAACCTTGATAATGGAAACGCTGTAGATGTGATTTTCCTAGATTTTGCTAAGGCCTTTGATACTGTCCCACACAAGAGGTTGATAAATAAAATGGAGGACCTAGGATTGGGAGAAAATATCTGCAGATGGGTAGGGAATTGGCTGTGTAATAGAGAGCAAAGAGTGGTTGTAAACAGAACCGTATCAGATATGATACCAGTACTAAGAGGAGTGCCTCAGGATTCGGTTTTAGGGCCCATTTTTTTAACATTTTTATTAACTATATAGAGATGGGGTTACTCAGCAATGTATCCATCTTTGCGGATGATACAAAACTAAGCAACTTTATCAAATCATCAGGAGATGTCACCACGCTTCAAAAGGATCTTGCAATTCTAGAGGAGTGGGCTAATAAGTGGAAGATGAGTTTCAATGTAGATAAATGTAAGGTTATGCACCTAGGGAGACACAACCAGTGTGCTAGTTATAACCTTAGCGGAGAGGAATTGGGTAATTCATTACTCGAAAAAGACCTAGGAGTCCAAATAGACAGCACACTGGGGTGTAGTGCCCAATGTAATGTAGCATCAAAAAAGCCAACAAAATTTTAGCATGCATTAAAAGGGGAATGGAAACTAGGGACTCAAAAGTAATTATGCCTCTGTATAAAGCACTGGTGAGACCTCACCTCGAATATGGAGTACAATTCTGGGCCCCACACTATAAAAAGGACATCATAGAATTAGAAAAAATCCAAAGACGAGCAACAAAGCTTATAAGGGGAATGGAGAACTTAAGCTATGAAGAGAGATTAAACAATTTGGGACTATTTACATTAGATAAGAGATGTTTAAAGGGGGATATGCTCAACATGTAAAAATATATCAGGGGCCAATATAATGAGCTGTCAAACACCCTTTTTTCTACTAGACAGGAATCTAGGACGCAAGGGCATGAATAGACTAGAAAAAAATATATTTTGTTCAGCTAGTAGAAAAAATTTCTTTACGGTCAGAGCAGTCAAACTCTGAAACTCTCTTCCTGGAGAGGTGGTGTCGGCTGACTCAATAAATACATTCAAATTAAGGTTGGACAAACACCTACAGGTTAATAACATCCATGGGTACAAATAAGAATCATAATCTGTTTTAAAATATCAGAACATACTATGGGATGAAGACGAAGAGGACTATAAAATCAATGAAAAAAAATTCTGAACAAGAAACTGGAACATATAGAGGAGGAAGTCATAAGAGGAAAGGAAAATAAATTTGTACAGGATAAAAGTGACTACGATCATGGAAGGACAAAAAATTGGAGGAGATTTAAAACACCAGTACAGTATCAAAAGAAAAGTCCCATTCAATAAATTGGTGTCCCCTTATGTCACCTGAACTGCAGACACCACTGGAACCTCATGTGCTGGTGATACAGGCTGCCGACATGGCTGGCGACCCCCTGCTCTAAGGTCAATGCTGACTGCCCCACATTGCCGACAAAGCTTACAACCCCCCGCTACAGGGACATCACCAGCAACCACACACTACTGACACACCCAACACAAATAGCTTAGTTTTTCACCTGTGTGCTGCACTGGGGTGACTGGGGTGACTGGCTTATGCCGGCTCTTTTGGGGTTGCCAGATTCAAACAGAATTGGGGACCCACCAGAGATATGGGGTCACCTTAGTGCCGGTTGGTTGGCAAATATTTCTTAACAAATGAATATACTAAGAACCTTGATTATTGATTAATAATGTGGAGTGTGTGTCTGCACTGTGTTTTATTTTGTGCCACAGCCGACAACCCCCGCTTTGAGGACACCACCACACTGCTGACAAAACCGGCCACCCCCACTCTGTGAACAATGTGTCCAGCCCTGCACTGCTGAGACTGCCAGTAGCCCCTGATCCAGCCTTGTGTCCGTGTCATCCCTCCCTAGCCATAGCAAATGGCCCTGCAAGCATGTTAGGTGCCAAAGCCATTCACTGTCGGGGTTTGCATATGCGCAGAAATGCACATGTGCAAACTCCAACAATCGGGGCTGGGGCCGAATTTGTATCTCTATGAGCAATTTTGAATAGTCCCCATTGTTCCTTGGTCTTGCTCAATGTCTACTTAATAGTACTATGCTATTTTGATTGGTTGGAAATATGTTTTTTTATGTACTGTATGTATCCTTTGGATAAGGACTTTTGTTATCCAGCAGTTTCAAAACAATTTCTTTATACCTGTGAATTTTAAATGTGGTTATCAGTAATTACAATATAATCTGCTCTATTTAAGTGTAGTAGCATCTGTTTTCTACTGCAGTTACCATGTAAAGAATTTGTAAATGTATTTCACTTTAAAGGCTTTTATTAATAAAATACACTAACATATACAAGCAATAGAAGCCTCTGCCGTTTGTAAATTTGTAATTCCCTCTTAATTACACAGCATGATAGAGAAAGATGGACTGAAGCAAATCTTTGAGCCGCAGCCAATAGCACAATGCAATGAATATATCCCTCTGGCCCTTTTGATGTGCCTTTCCAAGTTATACCTCTCAAAACACCACTTTCTTGTTTCTTATTTCTCTGTAACCTTGGTCTGGCCAGTCCAGTCAATGAAATATTCTCTTTTGTGCAATTTGCTTGGCAGAGCAATCAGCAAACCATAAGACAAAACTGACACCTGCACTTGTAAATGGAAGGTCAACTGGTCGAGCCATCTGCATCATCATTAGCTTCAGTTCAGTCACTGCATACAAGTACTTTATCTTTGTTTTGCTGTCAAAGCTTGCTTTCCTTCTGCGCAGTTACTTTTCAAGAGGATAACTGGGAAAACGTATGTGAGTAAAAGTTTCCCGGTGTATATAATGCATGTTTTTTCACTGAAAGTCATAAGCAGCAGATGTTTAACCTGGGCTATTGGGACCTACCATATGCAACTTTGCCCTGAAGTATGATTTAATCTGTGAACACCATTTTGCTTAGGAACATAGAGCATTCAGAAGAAGGTTGAAAATACTAAAATAATTAGGGGTTAAAACCTTTTGCATTTCTTGAAATACAAAATTGTTGTGGAAATTAAACTGCTTTTGTTGTAAATGCATTTATAGTGCTAATTAAGTGACCTTTTTTTACGAATACTTTATATAATATATAAAAATAACTAAATACAAAAATCTTCTACAGAGGTAGTAGGGATATATGGTGTGGAAATATCAATCCCTTATTGTAACGATTCCCATCAGACTTTTAAACTATTTGGTGCATGCCGCTAAGTGGTTACTAGATATTAATGTGGCATTGAACATTACAGCAGTAAGTATTGCCTATAAACCTTTCTACAATGCAGTCCCAATGCAACACTATATATTTTAAAGAAATAAGTGACCATCCTGTGCAAGTTGGCAAGTCACTGTACATATTGATGACATTGAAATTATATAAAGTGGGTAAACAGGCTTATGCAAGGCAGTTTGTATCATATTTTGCAAATAATGGTGACTTAGGTTGGTTACATGTTTAAGGGACCCACTGCCTGATCAGCAGAGTAACATCTGCCTCACCTGCAGTGGACATGGTTTTGCCCATTTTGAAAACAAATTTGCATTGTGATCAGATCTGTAAGTTGTGATCTGATCGGTGCGGCCGGATCCGCTTATGCGGCCAGGGCCGTGCGTGCGAAACCCCGCCTTCCATACGAATCGCCAACTCCGTCCGTACGCGGTAAGAAGCTGGCCGAACGGACTGCACATGTATTTTTCACGGAATACGCATCCTCCATCTAAGGGAACCTCCCCCATCATTCGATGGTCGCAGACCATCGAATGCAGGACCGAGTGCTCCACCAGCTCCCGCAACCTCAGACCACACGGACATTTTTCCGTGCAAAAGCCGGGATCTGGGCGGGCAGCTGACATCCGGCGATGTCATATGTCCGCCCCCTACACGTGCGTCACGGCCACATTACCATACGTACGCCCAGCGTTTGCAAGGGAACGCCCATGAAACGCGGGGCGTATGCATATGGTAATGAGCCCAAATAGCCCTTCACGCCCCTCTCCACCCCCTGTTCGGAATGTTCACATATCATGCGGGATTTGGCCATACGCCCCACTCGCACATGCGCAGAGACGCCTCTGCACATGCGCAGACACTAAACATCGGCGGGCCGAACGCACGCGGATATATCCGCACCGACCAGAATAAGGGCCAATGTCTTATTGGTTTTATAAAGATTTTGGGAAGATGCAGGTAACCCTCCTTTATATTTGTTATTTTTGGTATTATTGGTAATCGCATAGGTCTATTCAGGACCAACATCACCATATAATTCATTGAATAAATAAAAAATTAAAATAACACACATAACAAGGGAACGACACACAATTTAATATTATTTGAATCACACTTTATTTTTTCTTGCACATGTTGTACTTTTAAAGTACAAAGGAAAAATCTTTCTATTGTTACCCTCCCATCGAATGATTTTTTTCCCTGTTGGCAAGTAAAAGTCAGTTTAAACTGGCTGAATATAGGGTGGGCGCTGACATCATGTTACATCAGCCACCCACCCCAACATGAACCCGCCGGTGGCCCCATCCGATCTGGTCTGAATCAGGCCAAATGTACACTACTGCCACAATATCATTATTGTAAGCTTGCAAGCAGGGCCCTCATACCTTTTGACTGTCTTTAAACACCCAGTTTGTTGTATCACTGTCTCCTATTGTAAAGCAAAATGGAATATGTTGCGCCAGTGGCGTAACTATGGAGGGTGCCTTTGGGGGGGCCCGAGGGCTAAGCAGGCATCCCCTGCACCCATTAGACATTTATTAGCTAGTGCCTCGGCTCTGCCGACCCATCCCTATCTTCCCCTGATACCTACCGCATCACCCCGTGCCTCTCCCTCCCCCCTTCACAGCAGCTTTGGTGTCGCCAATGATGGGGAGCAACTAGTCTGGCTAAACCAGGCTCTGCTCTCCCCTCTTTCTCTCTCTCTGTTGCTGCCGGGGCTCAATATCACTATCTAGTGACCAGCCCTGGCGTGAAAAAGTGCTAGTGCTGGCTATGGTGACATCGTGACCCAGGGCTGGCTGCCTGACATCTGCAGCACTGAGGGGACCCACGCTGAGGAAATCCTCCACTGATGTGGACACGCTGCGCTGCCGCTGAGGTCCCAGCGGTGATCTGTAAGTACAGTAACAAAACAGTTTATACTGTGGTAGGGCAGGGGGGCACAGGATGCCTCACCTGCAGTGGACATGGTTTTGCCCATTTTGAAAACAAATTTGCATTGTGATCAGATCTGTAAGTTGTGATCTGATCGGTGCGGCCGGATCCGCTTATGCGACCAGGACCGTGCGTGCGTAACCCCGCCTTCCATACGGATCGCCAACTCCGTCCGTACGCGGTAAGAAGCTGGCCGAACGGACTGCACGTGTATTTTTCACGGAATACGCATCCTCCATCTAAGGGAACCTCCCCCATCATTCGATGGTCGCAGACCATCGAATGCAGGACCGAGTGCTCCACCAGCTCCCGCAACCTCAGACCACACGGACATTTTTCCGTGCAAAAGCCGGGATCTGGGCGGGCAGCTGACATCCGGCGATGTCATATGTCCGCCCCCTACACGTGCGTCACGGCCACATTACCATATGTACGCCCAGCGTTTGCAAGGGAACGCCCATGAAACGCGGGGCGTATGCATATGGTAATGAGCCCAAATAGCCCTTCACGCCCCTCTCCACCCCCTGTTCGGAATGTTCACATATCATGCGGGATTTGGCCGTACGCCCCACTCGCACATGCGCAGAGACGCCTCTGCACATGCGCAGACACTAAACATCGGCGGGCCGAACGCACGCGGATATATCCGCACCGACCAGAATAAGGGCCAATGTCTTATTGGTTTTATAAAGATTTTGGGAAGATGCAGGTAACCCTCCTTTATATTTGTTATTTTTGGTATTATTGGTAATCGCATAGGTCTATTCAGGACCAACATCACCATATAATTCATTGAATAAATAAAAAATTAAAATAACACACATAACAAGGGAACGACACACAATTTAACCCCTTCACGACATTTGACGTATATATACGTCATGGTCGGGAAGTACTTCCCGACACATGACGTATATATACGTCATGACTTCTAACTGTCACTGCGTCTAGAGACGCAGTGACAGTTAGGTGATGTCTGCTGTCCCTGACAGCAGACATCCCCCCTCGCCGCCCAGGGGGGGCAGGGATGCCCCCCCCGGTCGGCGATCGCTGTGATTGGCTGTTCAAATCTGAACAGCCATTCACAGCGTTTCCTGTGTTACCGGCGGCTAAGCCGCTCGGTAACACAGGGATCGGTGGTGATCGGTGCTGTCAAGTACAGCACCGATCACCTCCGATGTGCAGCCCCCCCTCCAACCCGCCGGGCACTCACCCGGCAGCAGCAGCAGCTCCCCCGGCTCCCCCGGAGCGTCTGAAGCGCACGCAGCGCTGACCTTCTCCCCCCTCCCCCCGCAGCAGCAGCAGCAGCATCAAGCTGCAGAAAAAGTAAAAAAAAAAATATATGCACTGAAAAACTATATATATATATATATATATATATATATATATATACACACACACATATATATATATATATATATATATATATATATATATATATGTGTGTGTATATATATGTATTTAAAGTCATTAAAATGGGTCTTATGAATAATTGGATAGATGAGTCGACTAGTGATTTCCTGGTGCAAGAGTTCCCCATTATTCCCTTACTATACTGTTTGCCTAAGGTACACAAGTCCCTGGTCTCCCCTCCTGGGAGACCAATTATCTCTTCCATTGGCTCCATAAGCCAGCCAGTCTCGCAGTATATTGACTTTTTCCTGCAGCCGGTGGTGCAGGAGAGTCCGTACTTTCTGCGAGACACCACTGATTTTTTAAATAAACTCAGCAAGTTTGGCCAACCAATCAAAGGGTGTATACTGGTGACACTAGATGTCGCCAGTTTATACACCAACATTGCACATGTTGAGGGAATAGGAGCGGTGCGGGAGTGCATCAGTGTCAGTCCAGCATACAAAGGTCCTCCCATTGATTTTTTGTTGTTACTACTGGAACTAGTTTTGAACAAAAATTATTTTTTGTTCGATAATGGATTTTTTTTACAGCGTCGTGGTACTGCGATGGGGTCAAACATGGCCCCATCGTATGCCAATTTGTTTATGTTCCAGTATGAGAAACAGCATATTTTGTCCAACCCTATTTTTTCCAGGTTCATCAAATGTTATGTAAGATACATTGATGACCTGTTCTTTGTATGGACTGGCACTGATGCTCTTCTTGAGGAGTTTGTAATGTTTCTCAATGATATCCCTGGTAGCATTAGATTCACCTCCAGTAGCAGCCCGGTGAGCATACACTTCTTGGACGTACTCATATCCATCAAAGATGACATGTTTGTAACTTCTTTATTCAAAAAGCCAACAGACAAGAACACTCTGTTACTCGCAAGCAGTTTTCATCCTCAGCCGCTTAAACGCGGCTTACCTTATTCTCAGCTCCTGAGAGCAGTACGCATCACGTCTGACGCAACAGCTCTGGATAGTGTACTTGACGACATGTGTCAACAATTCATTGAACGACAGTATGACCGCAAGGAGGTCTCTGAAGCCAGAGCCAAATGTAAGGGTCTACAGAGGTCTGAGTTGTTATCC
Organism: Crinia signifera; assembly: GCF_055691185.1. Lineage (NCBI taxonomy): Eukaryota > Metazoa > Chordata > Amphibia > Anura > Myobatrachidae > Crinia > Crinia signifera. Next base: position 92,068,412 of record NC_139223.1, on the reverse strand, counting down.
CCCAGGGTGAGGGACGAAAAGGAACAGAGGCTACACTTTGCGACAACCTACTCGGTGGCGTCAAAATCCATAAAGGAGTCCATTTTGCAGCATTGGCACATCCTACGCACCGATCCGATAATGGGAAAAATTTGTCAGTGTCCGCCCCTGTTCTGCTTCAAGCGAAGCCACAATCTAAAGCAGCAACTCACCTTTTCGGATATTAGCCCTAAAGTGGACCAGTCAAGAAATTGGCTCTCCAAGCCCGTTGGCTCACAAAAATGCTCCGGCTGTGTCAACTGTCGACACATGATAAAAACAAATACGTTCATACACCCCATCACAGGCAAGAGATACAGTCTCAAACATACTATGGACTGTGAGACCAGATATGTCGTCTATTTGATTAAATGCCCATGTAACAAATTGTACGTGGGCAAAACCATGCGAATGCTTAAGGAGAGAATAGGGGCACATAGGTCCTCTATAAACAAAGCGTATACCAAGATGGACACAAATACGCCCCCAGTGGCAAGGCATTTTGTGAATAGTGGACACTCTATTAGAGACTTTGCCTTTATGCCGCTGGAACATGTGCCCCCTTTGAGGCGAGGTGGCGACAGACATGCCATACTTATGAAAAAAGAGTGTTATTGGATATATGAGTTAAACTGTATGCGTCCAATGGGCTTAAATGAGGAGTTCTCATTTTCACCATTTATTCATTAAGTTGTTTTGATGGTAGATATTTGCACCGCTCCTAATAATCCCCTTTTGTTGCAAATGTTATATCTATTGTTTTGCATAAAGTGGAGTTGTGTGACAGCCTGACATGAGTCACGTGACATGATGTTTGCGTGTAACATGTCAGGCAGCAGCTATGTGCTTCCGTTTTTCACATGTGATATTTTTCTCTTTTTTGTCTTTTTTAATGTCCTTTCCGTGTATATTTGTATGTGTAGTTTTTTGGAATGCAGTTTTGTGTTCCAGATTTGTGTTTATTCACGTTAATGACTGGCGTTTCTGGGCTACCATGGTTACTGCTGTATACTTGCGTCACTTCCGGGGACAGGGGAACCTATCTGTTGTTCTCCTCTAACATTAGCTGGAGATTAGTTCCACAACGCCGTGGGCACTTCCGGTGCGCGGCGATGGAGGATACTGTCAGCAGCAGTGTGGAGGAGACACATGGAGTGGGTGTCCGTGATCCCTGTGATTAGCGCAAGTGGGAGCAGGTGAGTGTGTCTTGTATGCCCTATAATACACAGGTCTTTTGCTCAGTATATTGTCAACCCCTCTTGAAAAAGGTGCTGTTGCACCGAAACGGCCGTCGAGGAGACGGGAATATTTTACCTTGTATCTCTAATGCCTGATGGGTGATGTATACTATGCTTATTTACATCTGAGCTTGAAGATATGCTTGCATTAAATATGCATTAAGAAATTTCAATTGGACTTCCTTATTTGCTGGTGCCGGTGGTTCTGTACTACTCAGGACTCTACCTTTATACAATTTGATACCTGGCACAGGTTTTCAACACATGTCAGCGTGTGCGTTTGCTCTGTGGACCACATATATATATATATGTGTGTGTGTGTGTGTATATACCGCACCGATCGCCAGCCCCCCCCCCCCCTCCCACCCGGCAGCCCCCCTCCCTCCCACCCACCCGGCTGCCGCAGCACCAGCACCCCTCCCACCCCCCCGCCAGCCGCAGCGCCAGCCCCCCTCCCAAAGCTGGTGACTAAAATGGGGTCACTTGTGGGGGGGTTCCACTGTATTGGTGCTTCGGGGGTCTTGCTAATGCGACATAGCACCCACCATTCATTCCACCACCAAAAATCACTCCTTCCCTTCTGAGTCCTGCCATGCACCCAACTGGTATTTTTTGGTCACACGTGAGGCATTGCCGTACTCGGGAGAAATTGGGGCACAGATTTTGGGGTGCTTTGTCTCCTTCATTCCTTGTGAAAATAAAAAATTTTGAGCCAGAACTGCATTTTTCTGTAAAAAATTACATTTTTTTACACAAAAATGCAGATCTGGCTCAAAATTTTTCATTTTCACAAGGAATGAAGGAGACAAAGCACCCCAAAATCTGTGCCCCAATTTCTCCCGAGTACGGCAATGCCTCATGTGTGACCAAAAAATACCAGTTGGGTGCATGGCAGGACTCAGAAGGGAAGGAGTGATTTTTGGATTTTGCAGCACAGATTCTGGTTGAATGACCCCCGAAACACCCATACAGTGGAACCCCCCCACAAATGACCCCATTTTGCAAACTACACCCTTCAGGGAATTCATCAAGGGGTATAGTGTACATTTCAAACCCCCCGGGGTTTCACCAATTTTGATACAACTGAGCTGTGAAAATGAAAAATTATTTTTTTTTCATTTTCACTGCCCAGTTGTACCACAATTGGTGAAACCCCTGGGGGTTTGAAATGTACACTATACCCCTAGATGAATTCCCTGAAGGGTGTAGTTTGCAAAATGGGGTCACTTGTGGGGGGGTACCTAACTTTTAGCATCTTATGGTGCCTAGAAACCTACATTGTGCCTAAAAAATAATCTCATAAAAAGGAGGCTCCAAAATCAAGTAGGTGCTCCTTCTATTATGAAGCCTGTGGTTTGGTCACCGTGCACACTAGGGCCACATATAGGATATTTATGAAAACCAAATAATTGGGGGAATCAATTTTTAGTCACATTTCTCTAGTAAAATCTACTGTGTTCCTTAGAAAAATGTATTAAAATTGCAAATCTGCAAAAAAAATGAAATTTTGAAATTTCACCTACACTTTCTTTTAATTCCTGTGAAACACCTAAAGGGTTAACAAACTTCCAAAATGCTGTTTTGAATACTGTGAGGGGTGCAGTTTTTGAAATGGCATCATTTATGGGGGTGTCTCACATACAAGTCACTCAAAGTCACATCATAACTGACCTGGTCCCTAAAAAAATCAGAGTTTGAAATTTTCTTGAAAATTTGAGAATTTGCTATTCATATTTTAAGCCTCCTAGTGTCCAAAAAAATGAAAATGAGGTTGAAATAATGATGGCAACATAAAGTAGACATATGGTCTATGTTAGTTATTCACTATTTTGAGTGGTAAGATTATTTGTCTCACAAGCAGAAAATTTAACATTTTGCAAATCGCAAAATTTTCCATTTTTTTACGACATTTTGGTATTTTTCACAAAAAAACACAGACTGTATCGACGAAAATTTACCACTAACTTGAAGTACAATGTGTCACGAGAAAACAATCTCAAAATCACTGGGATAAGTAAAAGCAAAAAAAAGTTATCCCCACTTAAGTGATACATGCCAGATTTGAAAAAAAGGGCTCTGTCAGGAAGGCAAAAACTGGCTCTGTCATGAAGGGGTTAATATTATTTGAATCACACTTTATTTTTTCTTGCACATGTTGTACTTTTAAAGTACAAAGGAAAAATCTTTCTATTGTTACCCTCCCATCGAATGATTTTTTTCCCTGTTGGCAAGTAAAAGTCAGTTTAAACTGGCTGAATATAGGGTGGGCGCTGACATCATGTTACATCAGCCACCCACCCCAACATGAACCCGCCGGTGGCCCCATCCGATCTGGTCTGAATCAGGCCAAATGTACACTACTGCCACAATATCATTATTGTAAGCTTGCAAGCAGGGCCCTCATACCTTTTGACTGTCTTTAAACACCCAGTTTGTTGTATCACTGTCTCCTATTGTAAAGCAAAATGGAATATGTTGCGCCAGTGGCGTAACTATGGAGGGTGCCTTTGGGGGGGCCCGAGGGCTAAGCAGGCATCCCCTGCACCCATTAGACATTTATTAGCTAGTGCCTCGGCTCTGCCGACCCATCCCTATCTTCCCCTGATACCTACCGCGGCACCCCGTGCCTCTCCCTCCCCCCTTCACAGCAGCTTTGGTGTCGCCAATGATGGGGAGCAACTAGTCTGGCTAAACCAGGCTCTGCTCTCCCCTCTTTCTCTCTCTCTGTTGCTGCCGGGGCTCAATATCACTATCTAGTGACCAGCCCTGGCGTGAAAAAGTGCTAGTGCTGGCTATGGTGACATCGTGACCCAGGGCTGGCTGCCTGACATCTGCAGCACTGAGGGGACCCACGCTGAGGAAATCCTCCACTGATGTGGACACGCTGCGCTGCCGCTGAGGTCCCAGCGGTGATCTGTAAGTACAGTAACAAAACAGTTTATACTGTGGTAGGGCAGGGGGGCACAGGATGCCTGGTCAGGTGGGGTGGGGTGGATTAAGATCTTCCCTCTCTCCTCTCTTTTTTCCTCTGTCTTGCACTCTCTCTCTGTCTCCAGCCACCTCTCTCTCCTGTTTTCTTCCCTCTCCTTTCCCCTGTCTCACCCCCCTCTCTCTCTCTCTCTCTCTCTCTCACTTTCCCAACCCCTCTTTATCCCCCTCAACCCCTCTTGTCTCCCCCCTAAAACATCCTCCCCTTGTCTCATCTCTCACTCTTTCCCCCTGCCCAACTCACTCTCCTCTTTCTTTCTCTCCACTGTTCTCTTTAGCCATTCACATGTTTTCTCTCAACCCTCTTACTCCCCCTCCATCAATATGCCCCTATTCTCTTTTTCCTCTCCAGTTATCTCTTTCCTGCCTTCCCCCCTCTCTCTCTCCTCCATTATGTTGCTCTACCTGACACTGTCTCTACCAGACCCTCTCCCTCCCTCCCTGAAGTTCTCTCTCCTGCTCATACCTCTCCCTTTCTTGCTTGCTCCTCTCCCTTTCTTGCTTGCTCCTCTCCCTCTTTCTCCTTACATTCCTTCTCTTTTCCTGACCAACCCTATCTCACATCTTTTCCCAGCATAATTTTTGTCTGTCAGCGGCACGAGGGGGGCCCCATAGCAAAATTTTGCTATGGGGCCCAAAGAGTTCTAGTTACACCTCTGTGCTGTGCTATATAAGAAACTGTTAATAAATATGTATCAGCACTTCTTGTTGCTTCAGCACAACATTCAGCTTCTATCATACATAATTCCAGTTAAGATCAGAACCTATCACCCACGCAGTGCAATCAGCATGCCAACAATAACACAATTCATGTTGAGAGCAGTGTCCACATGGTTAAAAACATTAAAATACTGTACGACTAGTGAACATAGAGGTAATGATAGTATTACTGTAGGTCATGATTATGATTAGGGATACATTAATGCAGTGGTTCTCCACTGTAGTCCTCAGGACCCCACACAGTGCACATTTTCCAGGTCACCTGGCAGATTCACAGGTGCACTCATCACTCACTGACACATTTTAAAAGAACACAGGTGGAACTAATTATTTCACCTGTGATTCTGTGTGGAGATGTGGAAAACCTGCACTGTGTGAGGGTCCTGAGAACCACTGTCGACCTCATATACCAACACTGCTGACAGCCAGCTGCTACAGTACATTCCCACCCGTGCCATGTGTCTTGCAAGGCAGGGGAGACTGCACCATAGATTACCCAGCCCCCAGAAAAAAGGTCTGACCGCTTTCTGCAGGGGAACTTGAGCACCCCTACTACTAACACACATATAGTGACATGCTGGGACTTGTGGTGGGAGGCCACCGGCAGCTTTATCCACTACAATACCCCTAGCAGCTCCCTACATACAGCCAGTGACTGAGACAGTATACTCACGGTCCATCCTTTCACTTTCTCTCCCACACGAGTGATGAAGTCATGGAGAGGTGCGCACGTAGTCCATAGAGACCATTCATTATCATTTATTAGGGTTATATACACTTCTGGGGGAATGCTCATTGACCCGCCCGCAGCCTGCCCCATGGGTGTCCTCACAAAGACAACCAGAAACAAAGTCATATTGGCTGCTGCAGCTCACAAAGTACTGCAGCCTCCGGCTCCATGACTCTGCACCCTGGTGGGGCCGGCTCCCCCTGCCACTACTAGGGCTGTCCAGATATCACAAATGGGCTAGCATTTTAAGGTATTTGTGTATTATCTGGGCGCCTGATTTTTTCATCGCACGTCATGCGTTGCGATGCGATTGGACCCGAGGGGATGCGGAATACATGTGAAGTAATACGCATCCCCTCACGGGACTCGCTGCGTTCGCCACGCTTCAAGCTCGGTGGCTTGCTGCGCTCACCACACTATATAAATCAACTCCAAGCTGACATCGATAGTGGTGGTATGAAAAGGTCGGAGGACGCGTACCGCCGCCCCTCGCGGCTCGCTGCGCTCGCCCCGCAAAAACGGCCGAAATCGCATTTTTATCCAATTTTGCATATTTAATGAGCTCCGAAAATGTGAAAAAAGTGCGATTTTTGCCAACAAGTTGGACACACTGGAAATGCGATGGCTGCTTTTCGCAGCACATCGCATCCAGATGTTTTCACATGGAAAAGTATACAAATCGCATATTTAATGGTATGCGATTTGTATAAAGTGTGTCTATAATTCGCCCAAAATTCAGACCAGGTTCTGATGGGCGAATTAGCCAGAACCCTGCACAGATCGCAATGTTCTGTGCAGGTTTCTGGTGTAAAAAAAAAAAATAAACAGTTAAAATAAAAAAAAACGAGCGCGGGGTCCCCCGCCAGAGCATAACCAGCCCCGGGCTCATTGAGCCGGAGCTGGTGACATAAAATCAGGGTCCCCGACAAATAGGGGTCCCCTTGATTTAATGAAACCAGCACCAGGCTCAAGGTCCGGCGCTGGTTCCCAAAATACGGGGGACAAAATGACTAGGGGTCCCCCGTATTTTAAGAACCAGCACCGGACCCAACCAGCCAGCAGGGTAATGCCACAGCCGGGGGACACTTATTATATAAGGTCCTGCGGCCAAAGCATTATCCCCGTGGCTGGTCAGCATGGGCAGGGGTCCTGGGGAAGTGGGGACCCCCCCAATGAAGGGGTCCCCCCCTCCAGGACTTACCAGCCCATGCTGAAAGTCCGGGGCTGTCCCCAATGTCCCTGGGCGGTGGGCATCGGGCTGATGTAAAGTGTAAAAAAAAGAAGATAAACTATTGACTTCAAGTGGTGCGATAAAAAAAACGCGCATTTATCTCATCCCATAGAATGTCACCCATGGAATTTGACGGCAGATAAAAACCACTTGGCCCATCTAGCCTGCCCCTTTTTTAAACATGTACCTGTATATGTGCTTGTCCATGTAAATTGCACTCATTTTTTAGAAAGAACCATTACATGGTTTAAATCACTAAAAATTGATAAACATGGATTTAAAAAAAGTGATAAAAATATCGATAAAACAGATAAAATCCTGGACAGTAATTTACACTCAATCCTATAAATTATGCCTTTAAAGGACATAATTTTCTTTTGGCCAAAAACTACAGCGATTCTAAAACTCTAAGTTTTGAATCTAAACATAGTATTATGCTGACAGATCACCTGAAACTTTAACTTTAATTTGAAACTTTCACAATCTATAAAATTAAAGACTGCCAAAGACAGATGTGCAACCAACTTAGCTATATGAAATCAAGTTACTTGCAACAGAAATGATATAGAGAAATCGATTCTACTGGCTCTAAATGATGTTGTGGAAATTCTCATCAATTCAGAGATATGATCCATCCATCAAAATACTGTAGCAGGAATTATAGCAAACCTACAGAAACATGGCCAGGTTAATATAGTTTGAATGCATATATCTATAACTGTAAATAGCAGCTTCAAAAGATTCATTCAGAAGTCAAATAGGTAGTCGATAAAGACAATTCATAGCAGCAGAATATATTTATGGGTTGATTATTTTAGGAGTATAATGGACCATACATTTCCATATCTGCTTGGAGCAGTGGGCATCCTTTTCACTTTGAGCAATACAATTAATCTATCACGGGGTATTCTGTTGTCCTACCAGTAAGGTAACAAATCCAATTGTTTTCAAGATTCTATTTAGTAAGTTTTATTTATATAGCGCATTTTCTCCAACAAGATAGGTAAGCAATCCTATTTAGTACTAAATGCATACAGTAATATAATATATATTGCTCAGACCTCTGCTCCACAAAGTTTTAAAACTTTGAAAATTCCCAAAAAATATAAAATTATTGTGTTGTCATACATAACTACAGAAATGGTCTTTTTTTTAGAGATCTAATACTTCACAATACTTCTTGATTCTAAACTGTAATTGTGAGACCAATGTTCTGTCCTTCCCGTGTTAGGATTTGGCAACTAAATTCAAATTAACATTCATATTATTTATGCTCATACTCATACTCATATACTCATTACAGAGCAGGACAAAGAAGAGAGTGTAAGACAAAGCTTATCCCTAATAGTTAATAAAGTTATTTATGAGAGCCATAAATCCTCCTCCTCTAACTGTATTTAACCAGAAAATGTAACGTAACCAAAATACAAACTTAACCATGAAATTAATTGTAACCATAACAAATGTTTTTTTGTATATATATATATATATATATATATATGTATTTTGGATGAGCGGCGCCACTAGTGCTCCTCAAGAAAAATAATAATAATATCACCAGCAATTTTCCCTTATATTATAGAGGGTGTCTGCCAATTCTTTAAGAATTAGTGTCGGTAGAACACTTTAAAAGGTATAAAAGAAGTAGATAAAGATAGCGGCGACTAATTGCTGAGCTGGATATAGTAAAAAATATTTATTTTAGATGACAATACAAGACAAAAAAGTACGTATAAAAAGGAGGACTATTTTTAAGATATAGATATAAAAAATACAAGAATACAAGGAAAAACTGGAGTAGAATAAAAACACAATCTTCCTAAAATCAAATAAAAAGATATAAAGGAGATTTGCTTAACTTAAAAAGGATGGAGATCAGAGGTTGCCCAACGCGTTTCGTCGATGTGACTTCATCAAGGGGTAACAGGCAACTGAGACCAGACCGGTATTTATACCTGTATGTCTGTCTCCTGGCTATATGACATCACTTCCTGTGATAAATTGGTATGCAGGGCTATAAGGCTATTTAAACAGTTATTTTCTTTATCAAAGTGCTGTTAGTATTATTGGCTACATGTAATCAGACAATCGCTTGGTTCAGAAAGAGCAGATAATAAATATAAACATTTATATAAGTCCTAAAAGCATATAAAACGGTAATTCGCGGCACTTCCGCCACGTTTCCGGCATCCAGGCAGTCCTACTGCGCATGTCCAAGTTTGTATAAGGCTCGTTTTGACCTTCTTTGCGCATTGCGCATGCGCCGACCGTCAGACGACAAGATAGAGTTCTAGGCATTCTCAGGATGGAGTGTCCGTTTCACTGGGTGCCGGCGGCCATTTTCTAGTGGATCTTAGTAGCTTGTTGGAAAGATTGATTTTGTATGGTGGCCATCTTGGTGGAGGTAGCTTGTTGAATTCCGCGATATATAAAAGCAGATAAAGGGGGACATCGTGAATATATAAAACATACTTTCGTATCTGTGTATTCAGCGCTTATATGGTACACTTAATGGGGGGTATTTCAAACGTTGGTGTTCTGAATAAAGTGCTAAAATGCTTTTCATTAATAATACAGTACATTGCGGCGGCCATCTTTGTTGAGGCATTTAATCAGAGATATATTTTACTTCTATGTGAAAAGAGGGGACCGTGAATAATAAAAATCTATACTTCAGTAGAATTGCACATATTAGTGCCTATGAAAACAACTAGTGAGGATACTCCAAATTAGATGGATATTTTAGATAAAGGTCTGCATATTTAAATGCAGTGAGATTATTCTAGGTATTTATGCATGAATAACAGGATTTTTCGGTGTATTTTGGAAAAAGGAAAGAAGGTGATATTCAAGAAGCGTGAGGACTAGACAATAATATTTAGTTAGTATGTGCATATATACATGTGTTTTCTAGCTGTGGTATATATAGATGGATAGTGATTATACGTGAAGATAGGTTTATGAGAGTTGGTGATACTTAATAGGTGAGAATAGTTAATAGTGTGGGTTTAAAAAAGGATAATTGGTGATTTTATTAGGACAGCTGATATATTAACATCAAGATAGGTCGTCATTTTTGTCACTACAGCACCTGGTTTTCCCAAGGGGTCTCCCTTCTTGGTACTAGCCAGGCCCAACACTGCTTAGCTTCCAAGATCGGACGAGATTGGGCGTCACATAGTGTGGTATGACTGTAGATAAATGCCATGACAATTTTTTAGATGTTTAGAGACTTTATTTTATTGATAATTTAAAAAAGATTTTAAAAGAGTGTACATGGGTTGTGATAGGAGAAGTGCCAGTAAGAGAAGGTAGTGATACGTTTTTGACCTTATAAGAATGGTGCTATTTCGTAGCTGTCATTGAAACCCTGTGGGTGCATGGTATCCAACTCGAAGATCCAGAACATTTCTCTCTGGGATAATCTTGTCGCCAAATCTCCACCTCTAGGTCCCATTTTGACCAATTCGATTGCCTTAAAAGTTAGTCCATCAGGATTGGCGTTGTGATGACTTTCAAAGTGTTTGTAAATGGCGTGGCTGTCAATCTTGTTCTTGATATTTCGGTTGTGTTCTTGGATCCTCAGTTTCAGCGGTCTCTTAGTTTTCCCAACATACTTCAGGTTACAAGGGCATTCCAGAAGATAAATTACTGAGCTTGTGTTGCAGTTGATGAAATCTTTTATGGTGTATTCCTTTGTGTTATTGTGGTTGGTGAACTTTTTTCTGTTTGGATGAACGAACTTGCATATGTTGCATTTCCCACATTTGTATGAGCCTATACACTTAGTTCCTGTGTTTGTTTGTGGATTCTTTAGAAGGCTTGGTGCTAGAATATCCTTCAGGTTTTTAGATTTTCTGAAAATAACTTGGGGGTTTGGTGGTAAGATGTCCTTCAAGGTGGGATCCATCAGGAGTACGTTCCAATGTCTTTTAAGGCTCTGTTTAATCTTATATTCGTGTTGATTATAGGTGGTGATGAAAGATACTGTTTCCTTCCTCTCTTCTTTTTTGTTGTATTCCAGTAGGTCATTTCTTTGGATGTTGTTAACTTTAGATAATGCATTATTTAACACTTCGGTGGGGTATTCTTTTTCTTCAAATCTTTGTTTGTACAATTCAAGTTGGGTGGCACATTCTTCTTCCTTGTTGCAATTCCTTTTAATGCGGTTAAACTGGGAGAACGGAATGTTCTCCTTCCATTTCCGTAAGTGATTACTTTTATAGTGAAGGTAGCTGTTTGTGTCCACTTGCTTGATAAAATTCTTTGTGTGTACTTCGGTACCCTCACCTACCAATATTAGGTCCAGAAACTCGATCTGGGTTTTGTTAATGCTTGACGTGAATTTGAGGTTCATTTGGTTGTCACTGATGTATTTTAAAAAATCGGAAAACATAGCTTCATCGCCTTCCCACACGATTAAAATGTCATCAATATACCTTCTGTAAAACTTGACATTGTCCTTAAAAGCATGATCTGTGTAGATAAAACGTTTTTCCCAGTACCCCATAAAAAGATTGGCAAAACTTGGTGCAAAGATAGTGCCCATCACTGTACCGCATCTCTGTAGAAAAAACTGGTCTAAAAACTTAAAATAGTTGTGACTTAAAATAAACATCATGATGTCACAAATAAAAGTTTTATGTTGAGGGGTGATTGTGTCGTCCTCCTCCAGGAATTCTTTGCATGCTTTGATTCCGACTTCATGTTCTATGCATGTGTACAGCGACTGGACATCTATCGTGGCCCAATAAAAAGAATCCTTCCATGTGAAACTTCTAAAAAAATTTAAAACTGAGGTTGTGTCTTTTAAAAATGCGGGTAGGTTCATCACATATTTACGTAAAAAAATATCTACATACTCAGAGAGATTAGAGGTCAAGGAATCTATTCCTGCCACTATTGGACGTCCCGGTGGATCGACTAAAGATTTGTGGATCTTTGGCAGGAAATAGAATATAGGGGTGATGGGGTTGGACCTCATAAGGTACTGATACTCTTCTTTGGTTATTATTTTGTCCCGTAGGCCTTGTAGTAGCAGTATTCTGAGTTCTTCAATGAAACCTTCTTTTGGGTCCTGTTTCAGAGTCATGTATGAGGTCTTGTCATTCAGTAACCTATTTGCTTCGCGTACATAGGCCTCCCGATCCATAATGACCAAACCTCCCCCTTTGTCAGCTTGTTTCAGGATGATATCCGGGTTATCCTTGAGTTTCTTTAATGCTTCTCTCTCTGAGTTTGATAGATTTTTGTGTGTGATGGGTTCTATTTCTTTGTCACAAAGGTCCTTCTTAACTAAATCATAGAATATCCCAATGTTGTTCCCTTTTGATTCTAGGGGATAATATTTAGATACCGGTTTTAGTCCTGATTTTGATTGATTCTCGTAGTTCTGGATGCTGGCGTTTTCTTTCCTGGCGAAATGTCTTTTTAATGTTAATTTTCTCACAAATTTGTTCAAATCAATGTAAGTTTCGAATTTGTTCATTCCTCCTGTTGGGGCAAAGGATAAGCCCCTATTTAAAAGTGTTGTTTCTGCCTCACTCAGTGTGTGCTTGGAAAGGTTAAAAATTCCTTTTGGTTGTGATTTTACTGGATGATTCGTTTTTTGGGGTCTCTCCCTCCTGCCGCCCCTCTTTCCTCTTCTTCTACAAATCTTCTTTTGAGGGGGGATGCTAGTTTTACATCCTCCTTGACGCTTAGTCTCGTGGTTTCCCGTATCCTGGTGGCCGTATCCGTGGATAAAAAATCATCCCCAGTGGATTTTAGTCTCTGTAATGGTGTGTACCGGTTGAATGTTCTGAGTTGTGGTGTTTTCGGGGAGTTGTAAACTTTCATTTTGTTTCTGGTTACTTGATCGGATTGTCTTTGATAATTTCTTTGTTGGTACGGTGCATTGGAGAATCTGCTCCAATTTTTCACCTTGCCCTGTTCGTAGTCATGTTTATCTCTTAGGAATTTCTTTTCCTTTGTTTTGATCACTTCTTCCTCCATCCTGTCGATTTTTAAGTTCAAGACCTTTTCATTTATTTTGTAATCTTCCTTATCCTTGTATGGTTCAAGTGCGGCCTCTTTGTTTTTTATTTCTTCTTCTAACAATGTTAGAGCTTTTTTCTTCTCATCAACTATTAGTTTCATTAGGTTGATTGAACAGTTGTGTAGGATCGCATCCCACTTACCAATGAAATCAGTGTCCATGTTGCCAAATGTTGGTTGTTTGGTCAATCTGAGGCCTCTCGGGATACGTCCAACTGAGATGTATTGTTCGAGTCCCTTAATGTCCCACCATGCTTTCATTTCCTTGGCTAATAAACGTTCAATTGTCCAGAATTTGTCATCTAGATCACATGTGTCTGAGGGTACAGTTGTTACCTCATTTTCATTAAAGATCTTTTGACACCAATCGTGTCTTTTGTTGGTGCGTATGTTAGCTCCAAACATTCTTTTGGAGTAGAAATAGCACCAGGCAGCCTCTCAAAAGATACCTGGAAGAAATGTCTATGTATTTTGGATGAGCGGCGCCACTAGTGCTCCTCAAGAAAAATAATAATAATATCACCAGCAATTTTCCCTTATATTATAGAGGGTGTCTGCCAATTCTTTAAGAATTAGTGTCGGTAGAACACTTTAAAAGGTATAAAAGAAGTAGATAAAGATAGCGGCGACTAATTGCTGAGCTGGATATAGTAAAAAATATTTATTTTAGATGACAATACAAGACAAAAAAGTACGTATAAAAAGGAGGACTATTTTTAAGATATAGATATAAAAAATACAAGAATACAAGGAAAAACTGGAGTAGAATAAAAACACAATCTTCCTAAAATCAAATAAAAAGATATAAAGGAGATTTGCTTAACTTAAAAAGGATGGAGATCAGAGGTTGCCCAACGCGTTTCGTCGATGTGACTTCATCAAGGGGTAACAGGCAACTGAGACCAGACCGGTATTTATACCTGTATGTCTGTCTCCTGGCTATATGACATCACTTCCTGTGATAAATTGGTATGCAGGGCTATAAGGCTATTTAAACAGTTATTTTCTTTATCAAAGTGCTGTTAGTATTATTGGCTACATGTAATCAGACAATCGCTTGGTTCAGAAAGAGCAGATAATAAATATAAACATTTATATAAGTCCTAAAAGCATATAAAACGGTAATTCGCGGCACTTCCGCCACGTTTCCGGCATCCAGGCAGTCCTACTGCGCATGTCCAAGTTTGTATAAGGCTCGTTTTGACCTTCTTTGCGCATTGCGCATGCGCCGACCGTCAGACGACAAGATAGAGTTCTAGGCATTCTCAGGATGGAGTGTCCGTTTCACTGGGTGCCGGCGGCCATTTTCTAGTGGATCTTAGTAGCTTGTTGGAAAGATTGATTTTGTATGGTGGCCATCTTGGTGGAGGTAGCTTGTTGAATTCCGCGATATATAAAAGCAGATAAAGGGGGACATCGTGAATATATAAAACATACTTTCGTATCTGTGTATTCAGCGCTTATATGGTACACTTAATGGGGGGTATTTCAAACGTTGGTGTTCTGAATAAAGTGCTAAAATGCTTTTCATTAATAATACAGTACATTGCGGCGGCCATCTTTGTTGAGGCATTTAATCAGAGATATATTTTACTTCTATGTGAAAAGAGGGGACCGTGAATAATAAAAATCTATACTTCAGTAGAATTGCACATATTAGTGCCTATGAAAACAACTAGTGAGGATACTCCAAATTAGATGGATATTTTAGATAAAGGTCTGCATATTTAAATGCAGTGAGATTATTCTAGGTATTTATGCATGAATAACAGGATTTTTCGGTGTATTTTGGAAAAAGGAAAGAAGGTGATATTCAAGAAGCGTGAGGACTAGACAATAATATTTAGTTAGTATGTGCATATATACATGTGTTTTCTAGCTGTGGTATATATAGATGGATAGTGATTATACGTGAAGATAGGTTTATGAGAGTTGGTGATACTTAATAGGTGAGAATAGTTAATAGTGTGGGTTTAAATACGGATATGAAAAATTTATTTTCACATACAAGACATATAAAACATATATAAGAAATATATCTATTAAAAAAAGGGGGGGGGATGTACCACTATAAGATGAAGGGGAACAACACGTATGGTAGCACAATGGAAAAAGATGACACAATGAAAAACTTATTGACTATGTAGGTAAAAAACACTACTATGTTAAAAACCACATAAAAGTCATAAGACTGAGGAAGTCCTTTTGCGACGAAACATGTTGGGCAGCTTCTGAAATCCTACCTCTTTGCACTAAGTTAAGCCTCTTTTTATATCACATTTTTTATAATACTTGTTTTACGGTACCTCATTTAATCCATTCTTATGACTTTTATGTGGTTTTTAACATAGTAGTATTTTTTACCTACATAGTCAATAAGTTTTTCATTGTGTCATCTTTTTCCATTGTGCTACCATACGTGTTGTTCCCCTTCATCTTATAGTGGTACATCCCCCCCCCCTTTTTTTTAATAGATATATTTCTTATATATGTTTTATATGTCTTGTATGTGAAAATAAATTTTTCATATCCGTACTAATTTGCATATCCTTGTCCACTCAGTCGCCGGGTTCTTGAATTCTATTTTCCCATACCTATGCTCTAGAAGGCGGTACACCACAGTTTCTTACCAAGACCTGTGCTGACACCCCGTATACTTAGGGGGAGTTAGTGTGTCAAGTACCCATTTAACTATCCGTCTACCCTGTTTACTAGTACTTGGCGCTGACCACCCTTATCTTTTTTGTATCCATATATATATATATATATATATATATATATATGGAGAAATGAGGGGTTTTCAGGGTGCGCTAAAGACCTTATATGATTGAGCTGTACAATTCAAATGACAGTAAAAAACAATTTATTAAAAAGTTGCTCAAAGGAGCGTAGCAGTATATATGTAAGGTCCAATTACAGTTGCTGTGAACCGATGGTATAACAACAAATTGTACAATTAAACAGTAGACGGATGTCCATAAACGCCAGTTAAGTCCAACGCGTTTCGTCGTACACACGACTTCCTCAATGTAGAGTGTACTGCTAGGCTCCACACAAGTCTAGCAGTACACTCTACATTGACTGGAAGACTGAATACCTTTTGCACATCAAGAAATCTATTTCCATACTTATATGTATTACGGCTGGTGGACACACGTCCATTTCTGTAAACCCATCGAGTTTCTACAGCCAAAAAATTGTGCCTCCTAGGAGTTTCCTAGCGTTCGACCACTTTTGTGTGACCATCGTATTGTACCATGCCCCTGAGGAAGTCGTGTGTACGACGAAACGCGTTGGGCTTAACTGGCGTTTATGGACATCCGTCTACTGTTTAATTGTACAATTTGTTGTTATACCATCGGTTCACAGCAACTGTAATTGGTCCTTACATATATACTGCTACGCTCCTTTGAGCAACTTTTAATAAATTGTTTTTTACTGTCATTTGAATTGTACAGCTCAATCATATAAGGTCTTTAGCGCACCCTGAAAACCCCCCATTTCTCCATTTCTTTAACCGGGTCCCATCTAACAGGGGATCCTTTCAGGGTTGCAGCCCTTTGCATTACTCCCTCTGAGTGCACTGTGTGGCCCCCTTTTGCCATTCCTCATATATATATATATATATATATATATATATATATATATATATATATATATATATATATATATATACAGATGGAAAACTGGGAATTAATTTTGGGCTTCATTACCCACTACCAAGAGGAGGAATGTTTGTGGCTCACCTCTTCGCTAGAGTACAGCAACAAGCAGAGGAGAGAGGCTGCCTACAACCTGCTTGTCCAATATAGCAAGCTAACGTACTTTGTAGAAAATATTGCTTGGGTCCGGAAGAAAATTGCTAACCACCTGACTGTTTTTGTCAAGGAGAACAAAAAAGTGGAGGATTCCAAATGTTCTCAAGCTGCTATGGAAGCCATATACACACAACAAAATTATGGTACTACAAATAACTCATGTTCAAAAAGAGCAAAAAAGGAAACTAACATCAGGTTACCATGGTGTTGGGACAGAAACACCTGTTCCACATCACACTTTACACTTCACCCACCGCCCACCGACTCTACCTTCACAATCCATCCTCCTCTTTTTCCCCACATCCCTCCGGTTATCCTCAACCTCCGCCTCCACCCACTTACCCTATGCCACAATCCATCCTCCTCATCCAAGCTACCCTGCAAGTTATCCTCAACCTCCGCCCCTATCTGCCTACTCTACTGCTAAAATCCATCCTCCACCTGAACACAGCTACCCTTCCCAACCCACCCAAACATCCAACTGTCCCTCTGCATTTTTTTTCATTGCGAGAGAAGGAGCAGGAGGAGAAGGAGACTGACAAATGTAGGGTGATTTTTTTAGAGATTACATTTGAGTGGCCTGCATTTGAGTGGCACCACATCTGTTGCTCTGTATGTAAATATTTCTTAAGTTATTTAATATAATGCTGGCCACGATATACGGCATTAAGAATGGCACTGCTTTCAGTGGGTCAATGCACACATGCAGCTAAAGGCAGGTTAATGGTGCCAGGGACCCATCGACCTGCCTATAGCTGCATGTGTGCATTTTCCCTTTGGAAGTGGTGCCACTCTTAAAGCCCCACTGTTGCTCTATATGTATATTTTTGTCAAATAATATAATGCTTACCATGATATACAGCATTAAGATTGGCAATGCTTTTAAGGGGACAATCCAAACATGCAGCTAAAGCAGGGGTTCTCAATCTTTTTTGAATCCCGGCACCCTAGAGTATCAGAATTTTTTCACGGCACCCCTAGGCCAAAAAAAAATTGTAATTAGATTGGGTTTGATGCGGTTCTTAGGGTCATTTATCTGGTAAAGGGCAGGATTTGCTTCTGTTTGTACACATTTTATGATTGGCAGCCACCAGCACTGGTTTTGCCCATAAATAATTAACCATTAATAATTTGAGTTGGTCCTGCACCACCAACCCAGGGGTACCCTGCATGTATCCCGAGGCACCCCAGGGAGCCACGGCACACCGTTTGGGAAACACTGAGCTAGAGTGTTAGGACTCTGAGGGGATTCCAGAGAAAAGGTTACCAGGAAGGACAGGCCACGATCCAAGCCTAACTGTTAATGCCTCCAGAGGTTATTTGCACCTGCAGAGCTAAGGCGTCACCAATAATAGCCACGTTCAAAGGGGTAAATTAGGTTCACCCCAACCCAGGTGCCACCTGGACTTTGCAAGGAAACAATGTGTCCACCACCTCCAGAGCAGACAAGAGGATTGCTAACTAAAAGACCCAAAAACATGGAACACAACAGAAATGTGGCACAACTGTACACCACGGGAGATAGTCCTCCAGCAGTCCAACAAACACTTATTTACACAAATGATCCCTAGCTGGATCATTTAGGAAGATAGTGAAGTGGGGAGCAACAATACAGCGTCCCACCACACTACCCCAAATGCAACAATACACAAAAAGGTGCTAATAATTACACAATACTCCAACAGCTAGACCTATACATGCAGTTCTGTAGAAAGATGTTATACCACAGAGATGGCTCCAACCTTAACACTGATGATAGCTTGTGGGAACACTAGAGAGACACCATATAACTACACATAGTTTATACTGCACTGCAAATAACAGAGAATACAAATGCATAGATGATACAAGGACACTTATCTCTCTACAGGTCTTGGTCAGGACATCATTAGCTGCTACCAGGGAACAGAAAAAAACTTGGACTCATCTGTGACACAATTCCACATGCACAGGAAGGACACAGACTTCAGGCTTGCACAAGAAGCTGACAGGCAAAACAGACTAGGACTGGCTGCACAAGGAAAATCATCGGCAGGGTCTTCTCCCATACATTTCCAGGTTTTTTGTTCCCACCAGATAGATCTGTACATGTGTACGCACCTATATAGAGGGAGGTGATGCAGCTGAGATTTGCCAGGAATTAATGCTTTCTCCCCCATCGGCAATATGTTCCCTTCCTGCTTCTCTCCACAGCGCCTCAACCTAGCTGGGGCAGGGAATAACAATGTGCCTCCAGCTCACACAACTACATCTCACCATCATTGTTCCTCCCCCAGCCCAGGGACCAACAGTAGGTAACCATGACTCCATTCAAGCATCTGGTTCCTCCATGACCCTGACTGAGTATAGAGAAAAGTTGAGGACGGTGAATAGGAGTAGCCTCCTGCGACTCCTACCATGTAAACTGGGTGAGTAACAAGGAGCATGCAGCGTTGTTTACTGCAGCAGGAAACTACAGTACAGTACTTCATTTTTTTTCAGGGAGAAGCCTCTGCACTCTGTGGATCTCTCTGAGCCTGGGCTTGTAGTACCCGCAGTACCCCCTGATGCCATCCCTGCACATGTGTTTGGGGACCATTAGATTTGCTTCTTGATGTGCTTTCCTGCACATTATTTACCCCTATCTATCATCGCCACCATGACCTCCAGGCAACCACTGGCAGTTAGCTTGTGCTCTTTTAACGTGAGAGGTTTAAATATACCTAAGAGGCATTCTACATTTTTACAAGAACTTCACATTTAAAAAAGCTTATTGTCCCAAAACTTGGAAATTACTATTATCCTTAGATACATTATACTGTACTGTAGTAATAATAATCCAGCAATAAAGTTCTTAGCCATAGCAATACTTTTCTCCCATAGACTTCCTGTCTCCGATGTCTCAAATCACATTTTAGTAGAAGGCAGATGTTAAGTTTTATAATGTAGGATATATATATATTATTATTTATTAAATATTACATTGTTTATATAGCACACAAATATTCTGAAGCACTTTACTGAGAAAAGTTGAACATTCACATCAATCCCTGCCCCAGTGGATCGTACAATCAGTGTTCCCTCTAAGCTGTGCGCACGTGCGCGCGCACACACCTTGACGAGAGGGCGCACAGACATTACAACTGAGCGCACAAAGCAGCAGTGGTCCCTTTTTGCAGTTGTGGACTCAATTAATGTGTGTTTCACCCATTAACTACATTGTGTACTGTATTTTGAATGTTTAAATGTTTAATATAATTTTGAAGTAAAGTTAACACAAATGCTGAACGTAATTTTCCAGTTATATATAAGTGAGGCACAAAAATGTAAATTTCATTCCAAAGTTGCACAGACAAAATCTTTAGCCGCACACACCCTTCGTAAAGTTAGAGGGAACATTGCTTACAATCTATATTCCAAATTCATTCTGGGGATAATTTTTGTGTGAGCCCATTAACCTACCAGTATATTTATGGATTGTGGGAGAAAACCAGAACACATGAAGGAAACCTACGCAAGCACAGGGAGATTATACAAACTCTGCACAGATTATTGTACATACAGTATCTAACTTCTTCTTTAATGGTATACACACACAGTGATTCCCTTCCCACATCTGTGCCCCCTCCCCTTTATTATTTACTTCAGTACTCCTTTTATTTCAATTTTTTTCCCTTTTTTTTACTATTGTATTATTGATATTATATAGTATTAGATATGGAAGGCCCTTTATTACTGTTCTGTACTAAACTGGAATATCTATTTACCATATGTTTCTATTTTTTTGTTCATTTTTTGCAATGTTATAGGTCTATGTTTGGCCATTACTATGATCTTTCTTAATAAAAAACAACAACAACAGATTGTTCAAAAAAACATAATTATTGGTATTTGTGTTTAAAAATTGTCACATAATTCTGCAGCAGACAATAATCAAGACATGTAACAGTTCATACATTGTAAGTGTAACACATTAAATACAATGAGAGCTCTACCATGGCTTAACGGGGTCATGCGACTCAACCCCCCCTCCTTTCATTAGTAGGAGCCAGGGAAGGTCTTTTTGGCACCCCCTTGCAAATGACAAATTTGTAACCTATTTCCCATACTTTATAAAGTAACTGTCATAGAACTCCTGAATATTTAATGAGACATCTGGAGCCATAGAATAGAGGGTATAGGAAATGTAAATTACTTTTTTGTATGCACACAAACTTTGTTTCATGAACAAATATTAAAAAGATTGTATAAAATTACCTTCAGGCTATGGGGATTTATGCACAGTATTTTTCGACAGTCGAAAAATCTGCTTTTTTTGTACATTCGACTTATTCAATTATAGTGTTGACTTTTCAACTCTAACATAATGCGGATGTGGATTACATGGGTTTTGTCTTTTTAAATAAGTGAAACTGCAGTGGCAAAACATGTGTAAAAGCCAGCCAAAAACATCTGCAATAGAATATAAAAGCCTGTTTTTTTGGCTGCCCCAATTGAATACCCCCTTATTGTACAAGGTGTATATAAAACATGCATGCAAATGCATTATATGTTTTTTGCCGCTGATCCCCAAGATATCGCATTATGGTATGCAAATATTTCAAATTACAGACAAATTTTTATATTTCTGGTCCCACACATTTTAGATATGGGAGATTGAACCTGTTAATAAATAATGCAAACAGATGTTGATCTTATATATTATATGTGTTAATATAGAGATATTTGCAAGGCTACCATGAAAGTTTACACACACACACATTCCCTGACCTCCAAGTCAACTCCTACTTCACTGAGTATGCAGTACCTGATCACTTCTCCTTCTCCATCTGCTATTCTCACAGTTCTGTTGTTTGCGTGAACTACTATGTTGCTAATTGGGGCAGTACGGATGGTGTAATGGTTAGCATTACTGCCTCAAAGCATTGAGGTTATGGGTTTGATTCCCACCATGGCCCTAACTGTGCTGAGTTTGTATATTCTCCCCATACTTGCGTGTGTTTCCTCTGGGTACTCAGGTTTCCTCCCACATTAAAAAAAAATACTTGTAAATTATTTGGCTCCTAACAAAATTAACCCTAGAATGTGTGTGCGTGTACATGTGGTAGGGAATATAGATTGTAAGCTCCACTGGGGTAGGGACTGATGTGAATGTTCAAATATTCTCTGTAAAGTGATGCGGAATATGTATGCTCTATACTGTATAAGAAACTGTTAATAAATAAATAAACATACCTCCCAACAGTCCCGATTTTAGCGGGACAGTCCCGATTATCAGGGCCTGTCCCGCTGTCCCACCCGCGGGCGGCAGTGTTCCGCGGTGTGGGGGTGCTGTTGGGAGTCCCCCCTGTCAGCTGCTAAGCAGCGGGGAATAAACACTGTGCGCATGCGCATAGCGTCTACTCCCGCAGCCAGGGCCTCTGGGTCATGCCCCCATAGCGGCAAAATGGGGGCGTGGCCTCGTGGGAGAGCCGCGAGTATAGACCACGCCCCAAATTAGGCCACGCCCCCGGAAATTTCGGCCCGCCTACGGCGCACATCAGCAGCGTCCCGCCTGATGTAATGGCAAAGTTGGGAGGTATGAAATAAATAATAATTTTTTTGGACACCACATTTTATTTTAAATTTGAAGTGAATTCATGGCATTTTAGGATGTACATTTTTATACTTATTAAAAATATGTTTAGCTATAAAACTGATCCTTATACCAGAATTGTTTTTTTTTTATTGATTGATTGTAGCTGGAGTAGTAAAATAATATTCTTAGGATTTGCTTTGTTTATTCATACTGAAGCATGTAGTATCTATTTTTGTTAGGACTTTCTGGACATTTAGTTTACTAATTTTTAAATAAAAAATAAATCCAGTTTATGGTCTCTGCAAGCAAATATATTATTTGAATTGGAATCAGTATAAAGTAAAACTCTATACACTCTGTAGGTGTTAATAACACATTTTATTAAATGCCAGATTTACAGTATAGTTAGACAATCATACAAATAAAACAAATCCAACAAAAGTGCATGAAACATTTTATGAAAAGAGTGATTTCTCTTTTGTCGTATAAAAAAGCTCTGATCTGCTAACAACATAGATAGTGACATTCCTGAACTTAATGAGCCCCAAAGGCAAGGTTACAAACTTCCATCATCTCACCTTACAATAGATTTTTTCAGCTACAATAATATCAAATGTCTAGATTTGGAAAATAAGTTATGTGCTAAGAAAAACAAAGAAACATTGAAAAACATTACAAGCTGTTGAGTGAAAGCAAATGTATCCACTTAAATGGGATTTTTTTTATATTATTCGAAAAAGTTGATTTTTACTCTTTTTTATAAACATATAATTTTAAATAAATTATAATTTTTTAAAATATGCATAGGGGCATGTAAAATCTTGGGGACACCCAAATTATTTGCCGCATATAAAGAATATAATAAGAAATGTAAAAATACAATCAACATTGCTAAATTAGAAACAGAACCTAAAATAGCCGTGGATAGAAAATCTAATCCCCAAATATTCTACAGTTATATAAATTGGGAAACAGTTAAGGAAGGAAAATATTGGCCCACTAAAAAATAAGCAGGGTACTCTGGCAATAGATGAAAAAAAAAAAAGAAAACAGATATATTCAATTAATTCTTTGCTTCCGTATTTATAAGGGAAGAATCTTCAGAGGTTCTCCCAGAGATTGAATGCTCATGATTGCTCCCAAACTGTTTGTTTGAGGGAGGAAATAGTCAAATTTAGATGATAGAACCTAAATAGTAACAAATCTCCTGGCCCGGACAAAATACACCCTAAGATACAAAAAGAATGGAGTTCTGTCATACCACTACCATTATATCTGATATTCGAGTAATCAATAAACTCGGGGATGTTCAATTCAACTAATTCAATTAGCTTCTATCAGGAAGTCAGTTGGGGGGTAGATTTAGCAAAATCTGTTGATTATAATACTTCTTGATTTTGCTAAAGCTTTCGACATGGTGCTTCATAAAAGGTTATTAATAAAACTAGGTAACTTAGGGATAGGAGATAAGATTTGTAATTGGATTAAAAACTTGTTACGCAATCGGGGACAGAGAGTGGTGGTCCAACAAGGTTCAATATATTGACCCACCTTATTTAATAAATTAATTAGTGATACCGGTAGTGACAGTGAGTAAGATTGCAATATTTGCTGATGACACAAAATTGTGTAAGGAAATCAATTCAGGAGAGGATGTGATTATACTACAATGCAACATAATTAATTGAAATGGTGGGCAGAAAGGTGTAAAATGCAGTTTAATGTTAAGAAATGTAAAGTAAGTCATTATGGGAACAAAAATGAACAAGCTACTTTCAGGCTAAATGGAGTTAATATAGGGAATTCTGGAGTGGAGGAGGGTTTAGTGGTCATCATAGATGATAAATTGGGTAAAGTGCAGCAGCACACTGGCATGCATTAAGGGGAATGAATTCAAGGGATGCCAATGTGACAGTGCCTCTTTAGGAGGCATTACTGAGACCACACTTGGAGTATTGTGTTCGGTTCTGGGCACCGCACCTTGAAAAGGACGTAAAATAATTGGAACAGGTACACAGCAGGGTAACTAAGCTAGTAAAAGGTCTCGAATCACTAGAATTCAAAAATAGGCTAACCAGGCTTAACATGTGTTATATATGATTAGAATGTTCATATACAGGACTGGGATTCAGAAGGAACTGGGAGATGATTTGTTCATTAACAGGCCTATACTTAGGACATGCAGGCATGTACTCAGACTCCAGGAAAATAAATTCCACACTGAATTAAGAAGAGGATTCTTCACCATTAGAGCTGTAAAATTCTGGAACTCTTTGCAGGTGAGGTGGTTACAGATAGAGAATTTTTGACAAACAAATGCACAATAAAATCTTAGTGCAGCTGATCCCAAATGCACAGAGTAGAAACACCATATACAACTCCACAATTAAAATATCAAGAAGAATTGTGAATTTGAACAATAGCGCTCAAAGATAACTAAGAAACAAGACTGTTACACCTTGTGAATGAATGAATAAATAAATGAATACAAAACCAACATAACATGGATCAAAGTTCCAGTTTGTATACATATGTAGTACTTCAAGGTTTCAATGATGGCATTATCTCACCTATTAAATAATATGGGGAGAAAGAATAGATACCAGTATAGTGCAGATCAATAAAATATAAATGTTTTTCAAAAGCACATTGTACTTACAAATAAGTGACTTGTTTTAAAAGCATAAGACAAGTATTCCCAGGCATGCAGCAGGCAGAGAGATGTTGAAGCAGGTCTCCAGCTCAGGTCCCCCAATCCGGAAAGGAACCTCAGTCATGGATCCACGTCCACCACAGAATTCAACCAGGGGTCCACAAGTCCAAAAAACGGGGTGTCATGCATGTGGGGTGGTTACAGCAACTACTGTTAATGAATTGAAATCAAAACTGCATACATTTTTGTCCACTAAGGGAATAATATAGATATGTCTTACTCATGTCAGTAGTTACATCTCAATTGGTTGATCTTGATGGACTAACATCTTTTTTCAACCTTAATTACTATGTTACTATGTGGCAACACACCCCAAGAATAGTGAATTAGGTGCTATTTTATTAACACCTCACCAGGGCTGTTACAACATGCTCAGCAAAGTATGCAAAGCCGGGAGGTGCTGGGCTGGAGAGGCACTCTACACAATCTGTTACCCTGCTACTGTCTGCTGTTGCTGCCTTCTGCCACTGCTGATCTTCCATGATAGGTCCCTCTCCTTTCTGTGCCTCCCCATTGCACCTGCATTCTTCAGCACTGTCCCCTCTCTATTCCATTCCTGTGGGCATTATGTGTATGGGGCACTATAACAGTGGGAATTATGTGTAAGGGACAATACTATTATGGGCATTAAGTGTAATGGAAACAACTACAGTGGGCATTATATATAAAGGACATTACTACTGTTTGGATTATATGCATAAAAGGCACTACTACTGTACACATTATGTGTAAGGGGCACTATTACTGAGGGCACTTTGTGTATAAGGGGCACTACTGTCACTTGAGGTGATTTTGTGGTTCTACATTTAGGTTGTTCATGTGGAGCAAGTGAGTTTGCGGGATGGTTAACTTGGCTGCTCTGATGTAATGGCTACGCATAAACTGGGTAACTTGAAAGATGATGGAACTCCCAAGCAGAGGCACAAAGTCTAAATGACCAGTGGTATTCACTGGGGGCCACCATAAAAAAATATGGTTGTGGCTCTCTACAGGGAGTACCCACCATTAGACCAGAGTAAGGGAGGCAGGACTGGACAGAGATCCTGACTTGGAACAGGATCTGGAAATGTCAGATTCGGGATCGTTGAGAAACAATATGCTGAAAACCGGGAGTGCTGGAAATAAATTTAGGATTGCCTTCTGGGCAAAAGTAACTGAATCTGGGAATGCCGGAATGAC
This sequence comes from Crinia signifera, assembly GCF_055691185.1. Taxonomy (NCBI): domain Eukaryota; kingdom Metazoa; phylum Chordata; class Amphibia; order Anura; family Myobatrachidae; genus Crinia; species Crinia signifera. Next base: position 92,042,184 of record NC_139223.1, on the reverse strand, counting down.
ACTGAATTTTTTCTGTATCTGGAAATGCTGTAATACATTTAGGATTTCCTTCTTTGCAAATATAACTGAATCCAGGAATGCTGGAATGACACTGGATAATAACTTTGTCCAGGGATGCCAGAATAAATTTTGGATGGCCGTCTTTGCAAATATAACAGGATCCGGGGATGCTAGAAAACATAGGTGTGCCTGAAGGGCAATATAAAACGGAACTGGGAATTCCAGGTAAACTGAAGAATACCTCATTGGCAATATAACTAAATATACAGTAGGAACTTCAGATAAACTAAAGATGCCTGGCTTAGGAGAGATGCCATTGTACAGAAAAAACAGCCAAAGTGGCAATGTCCATTACCGAGAGGACCTTTTGCCAGACTGACCAGAGAATACATACAGATAGTGGTAGATGCTCAATTAGTTCAGTAGCATTTCCTAGGTGCATGAGGGAGGGGTTAAATACTGGGTAAGTAAAACAAGACATTTTTTCCTCAGCACACTGAGCAATGCTAGTAACCAATCTAGAACACTACATGATAATAGAATTCAGAGATATTGGTTACATATACCTGCGCAGGTGTATGCTATGCCCCCAAGCCGCGTCAAGGCTTATCTGTATATTGGGGGTCCAGAGAATAGGATGCTATCTGCAACTCCTATACATTGGACCTCACCAGCCAATACACCAATCAGACGCAGGGGCCGATGTGCTGAAGTGGGTGAGTAGCCATGCCCTGGGTGTAAACCTCACTGGAAAGTGACAACTAATACTTTAGGCCAGGGGTCTTCAACCTTTAAGACAGCGTGGGCCACCTAAAAAAATCCAGTGAAGCCCGAGGGCCACTAAAATCGCCTACGGAATTTCGGACAGCCCCATAGAATCACAGCTCCCCTATAAACGTCAGCACAGTCCTTCATAGATAGTTGGCACAGCCGCCCATACTCAGCACATAACCCCACACACACACAAACACACACACACACACACACACCCTAATAGTTATCAGCAGCCAATTTGTGTTCCAGTGCAAACAGTAAAATATGTGCCCCCCCCCTATATAATTTGATATTGAATAAATTGCACGCGCCGTAGGTGCGCTTCCAAAACCGGGTGTGACCTAATTATAAGGGGCGTGGTCTAATTATAACGAGTGTGAACTAGCAGGAAAACAATTACCTGACACCTCTTTTGCAACCTGCATGACCAGACATTCGTTACCACAGGAATGGTCGTTGTCCTCACACGCTTAAGTTGACTGAAGGCTGCACAATGACATATAAACATGAAGGCCCACACAGTGAAATAGTATGCCTCACAGATCAAACCCAAACAATGAAAGGCTACTTAAATCAATATACACTGTTACACTGTTTATCCGTAATGCCCATTACACATTGTGCATCACACCATAGTGTCCATTAGACATTATGCCACACACCGTAATACCTGTTGTACATTATGTCATACACCATAATGCCCATTACACATTATGCCGCACCGTGATGCCCATTACACATTAATTCACAAAAAATTATGCCCATTGCACATTATGCCCCACACTGATGCCCATTATGCTACAGACCATAATGCCAGCAGTACTCCTGCTTATACATATGATGCCCCAGCAGTGCCCCTCACCTAATGCCCCAGCAGTGCCCCTCACACAATGCCCCAGCAGTGCCCCTCACACAATGCCCCAGCAGTGCCCCTCACACACAATGCCCCAGCAGTGCCCCTCACACACAATGCCCCAGCAGTGCCCCTCACACACAATGCCCCAGCAGTGCCCCTCACACACAATGCCCCAGCAGTGCCCCTCACACACAATGCCCCAGCAGTGCCCCTCACACACAATGCCCCAGCAGTGCCCCTCACACACAATGCCCAGCAGTGCCCCTCACACACAATGCCCCAGCAGTGCCCCTCACACACAATGCCCCAGCAGTGCCCCTCACACAATGCTCCAGCAGTGCCCCTCACACAATGCCCCAGCAGTGCCCCTCACACAATGCCCATGCAGTGCCCCTCACACACAATGCCCCAGCAGTGCCCCTCACACACAATGCCCCAGCAGTGCCCCTCACACACAATGCCCCCAGTAATGCCCCACACACAATGCCCCCAGTAATGCCTGCAGCTTTGCCAGGTCCCCTGCTCCCGCCAGATGTACCTCCTCATCCTGCAGCTTTGACGGGTCACCTGCTTCCACCATCCATGCCTCCTCCTGCAGTTTCACCGGGTCCCCTCCGCCAGCTGTGCCTCCTCCTCCTGCAGTTCCAGTACCGGGTCCCCTGCTCCCGCCAGCTGCGTCTCCTCCTCCCGCAGCTTCGCCGGGTCCCAACTCCCCAGCTCGTGACCAGACGTGCCTCCTCCTCCCTCAGCCGCGCTGGATCCACTCCTCTGCCCTGCCTGCAGCCAATGGAAATCGGGTAGGTGGCACCCAAGGGGACTCCATTACACTGCCTCCCTCGGCAGCATTTTCTTTTACTTAAAAAAAAAAAAAAATCCTGTGCATGGCGGGCAGGGGGCCACTGAGATCAGCTCCGCGGGCCACTCGTGGCCCGCGGGCCATGGGTTGAAGACCCCTGCTTTAGGCATTATGTGTAAGGGGCTCTACTACTGTGGGCATCATATATAAGGGCACTGCTGTGGGAATTGTGTACAGTGTAGCATAGCAGAATGTGAATATAAGAGATACTACTATGTGGTGTAATATGAAAAGGGCATGATTGTTCTACTGAGTGTTATGATTTAAATTCAGGGGGGGGGGGGGGTTATTGTGTAATTCTATCCGTGTAAGACACACCATTTTTTTTACTTTCAGCAGACTCTATTCCTTTATTAAGTACAGTATGGGAGGGTGCAAAGTTATAGTTTTCAGGGGAAACAGAACATACTTGTATCCTGCATCCTACCCCTGGTGTAAAACATCCCTGTTCTTTGAGCTCCCCTGTGACCTGTGTAATTTTCTAATAATTATTTTTCCTCCCCATCATATAATTATTTTAATGTGGCTTTACAACCTATCCCTTACTTCCAGTAAAAGTAGAGCATATCTAAGGGTATTACCCAACGCCCCGATGAGGCATTATCCCTAACTCACATATGCAGATCACAGTGGATCATGTCACAATGGGTACTGCTGATCCTCTACAGATAGAGGGGGTGGCACATTGGGGGGGTACTGCCTTGCACCAGGAGACAGAGTTGGTGGGGAAAACCCCCCCACTGACAAAAAGCATCTAAACCCCCCTGGCAATGGGCCAGTAAACCCTCTCTGGCAACGAGCAGGTACACCCCTGTCAATGAGAAGGTAAACCCCCTGGCAACAAGCACTTATCCCCCCCCCCCCTGGCAATGAGCACGTAAACCCCCTGGCAATAAGATTGTAACCCCTGGCAACAAGCAAGTAACTTCTGGAAACCGAGAATGGAACCCCCTATAGCAACAAGTATGCAATTCCCCTTGGCAAAAAGCATGTAAGTCCCCTGTCAACAAGCATGGAACCCCTGGCAATGACAATAACAATCAATTGCAACAATTTCATGCATTTGCGATGATAACTTTTTAATCGTTGCCCAGCACTATTTTTTTTACATATTTTTAATTTATGATATGTTATGATACTTTACCCTCCACATGTACTTTGATCCGGAATGATAAAATCGTCTAAAGCATGTTTCCATGTGAGGGGACACAGTACACTAATTAAGTGGTACCGACTTGGTCAGGTGTCAACATTGAAACAAAAAGTGTAAAAAGTAATTGTTACCTTTCCATGTGCTCAACCATTTCTATGTCAATATTTTGCATGTGTCAACATTTTGTCACTGTTGATTTTGTGCATTGTCAACCTTTTGACTTACAGTAGATACTAATTGTAAAATACAGTATGACACACCCTTCTGCAACTGTAACTATTAAGTGAAAATTATAGTAATAACTTAGCCCCGAAAGTGGCATTAAAACCATACTATGTGTTACACATTAACATAATATACAGTATGATACAAATACAGTATTAGTACATTTAATGCAAATATAAATGTATCAGTACATTCAGTCGATTCTTACTGCAAAAAAAGTGGGTTTTAAAGTAATAATGTTAACATTAATCATATACAGTAGATGGTGATAAAATGTTAACATGTTAGAATGTCGGCATACCATTCTTGATGATCCAACAGAAACTAATACTGAATGCTGCAAAAGCTTCAGTGTTGCTTCCTCATTTATTTCACTTCTAGTTCAGAACTGCTTCACAAATGATAATAAAATATTGACACAGTGATGTAAAAAATGTGTTATTGGAAAAAGACTCCCCCAGACTCCTCCAGACCACTTGTTCACCAATTCAATGAATGCAAATCCCTTGGGAAAGTAATGTCAGCCTTGCCCCTTCCCCCGACTTGTTGCCTCTCCAGGAGGTGAAATCTAAAGTAGAGAAGCATGCCTTACAATTACAAATTCTGTACGAACAGAAGCAGCAACTTGTATAGTCGCCAGCACGTTTGCAGACTGGAGTCACACCCATGGGAACGTCCAGCGTTCATGGGCGTCTGTATGAAAATGTTGGGCATTCCCATGGTATTTCACCCATGACGTGGGTGACAGGGGCGGGCAGCTGACATCACTGGATGTCAGCTGCCTGCCCTCTTCCCGTACCAAGGGCCCGCATGTCTAAGTGACCAGAGTGTGACTTAGATTTGCATACGCCTTAGAAATCATTCAATAGTCGGATCAAATGATTTTGTCCACGTATGCAAGCTGCGAATGGATGTTTATGCAAAATATCCATATGCATGCATGCGGGTGAAATCGGAATGCATGTGGAGGGTGGGCATTCATGCAGGCGGCGTTTAATTGACTCGCAAAGCTTCAAATTTTACAGTTTTGTGAGTCAATCAGAATGACCTCCTAAGAGAGAATGCGTCCAGTCCAAGTCATCTACTTACAGTATGTACACCACACATAGATTTACACCTTCACACTAATCTATAACAGCTGTGTTGGAATTGCATGATCAGATCTTGCAAATTCACCATAATGCTCAGTTAATGACCATTTAGGTGAGAAAGCTCAATGTCAGCAGAAAGAAGAATCAAATATTTTTGCTTCATTTTATCAATGCTCTTTGCTTTGTCCATCCCTAGTAGAGATTAAATGTGTGCAGACCATAATAAATTATTTTTCAAGCAGCATATACCAAGTTTAAACTTTTATAAAAGACAGCATTAAAAGTTATCTGCTGAGCAAGGTGTCAGCATATAAGAATGTCAGCTGTTGGATGTAAGATTACTGTGGCTTTCGTACTGTGTCAAAAAGAGATCAGAAAAATGAAAATGTGATTTGGGATTGCCATCTACCTGCTCATGTATAAAGCCCCTTTTAAAGTTTGAACTTATTTTTTTGTAGGATTTAATATTTATGTCAGGTTTTTGCAGGTGTCAGATAAGCTCATAGGCCCTTATTCTGGTTGGTGCGGTCAGAGCCGCACACGGGGCTCCGACCGCACAAACCAAGGGCCGCCCACCCGACGGATCGCCACTGCCGTCCGTACACGGACGGCTGGCGATCCGCATCAAAATGGTGGAGGCGTACGCCTCCACCATGGTGGGAGCTGCCCCCTGCCTTCGATGGTCGTCGACCATCGAAGGCAGGGCCGCACGCCGCGGCAGCCCCGCAAGCTGAGACCACACGGACAATCGTCCGTGTGGTAGCTTGTATGGGGGCTGAAAGCTGACATCCGGCGACGTCAGCTTTCCGCCCCCATGTCATGGTAATGAGGGCGTCATGCCCTCATTACCATGCATACGCCCCGCGTTTGCATGGGAACGCCCATGAAACGCGGGGCGTACACATAGGGAAATGAGGGGATGAAGCCCCTCACGCCCCTATACGCCCCCTTTGCGGCGGACGAAATCCGTCTGCGGCGAAGGGGGCTGCACATGCGCAGAATGACCTCTGCGCATGTGCAGTGGCAAAACATCGGCGGTACGGCCGCACGCGGGCCGTACCGTGCCGATTAGAATAAGGGCCTTAATGTGGCCAGTTCTAAAAGAATATGTTTAATACCATTGCTGACAGAGTTGCCAACCCATAGAAATATGTTATACCAATGACTATACATAAATTCACTACAACTAATATTTGTTTTAAAGACATTTAATTCATAATTATCATGTTAGGGTTGTTAAATAAGTGCTAGAATAAAACAGTACAAATACAAACTGATTTACTTACAGCAATAATAATGTTATGCCTTTTCCCAATAGAGTTTAAAACTATTTATAATAATGCAGAGAGGTAGGAAACCAATTGGCACTGTAAACTTACTAAAGCTTCTAAAAAAGAAAAGAGTTGTTGTTGCCCATAGCAACCGATCAGAGTTTCTCTATCATTTCTCTATTGCATCTTACTATGGGCAACATCCCCTCTTTTTCCTTTTTAGAAGCTTTAGTAAATTTACCCTCAAGAGATAGGGTGCTGACACATGGCGATGGTTGGATGTATTTTGAACTTTTTAGCTCGCGTCAATGGCGTAACTATAGAGGGTGCCCAAAGGCAATCCTCTGCACCCTCTAAAAAATTGTAAAAAATTATTTGTTTATTTGTATTTACTGCTCCTCCCGCCACCGCTGCCCGCTCATTTACTTCTGCAGTGCAGGGATGCGCCACTGGGGAGTAGAGATGGGTCATTCGCGAACGAAGCGGATCTTTTGGACGGATCACATAAAAGAGTGGGCAGTACGGATGGTGTAATGGTTAGCATTACTGCCTCACAACACTAAGGTCATGGGTTCAATTCCCACCATGGCTCTAACTGTGCGGATTTTGTATATTCTCACCGTACTTGTGTGGGTTTCCTCCGGGTACACCGGTTTCCTCCCGCAATCCAAAAATATACTGGTAGGCTAATTGGCTCCAAACAAAATTAACCCTAGAATGTCTGTGTGTGCGTGTATATGTGGTAGGTAATATATATTGTAAGCTCCACTGGGGCAGGGACTGATGTGAATGTTCAAATATTCTCTGTAAAGCGCTGCAAAATATGTATGCGCTATATAAGAAACTGTTATTATTATTATTAATAATAATAATAAAAAAAGTGATGCTGCTTTCCCACTGCAGACCTGTTTTAAGTACTGGTATTTTTAAACGGTATTTAAAACGGTATTTGCATTCCCACGGCAGCAGATTACCGTTTTAAATACCATTTAAGTACCATTCCCATTGCAGGTAAAACGTTTTTAATCCCCTTGTGTCCCCTTGTACCTGTCCTGCCCCCCCTCCCCCCTTACCTGCCAGCTGGTACCCTCGCTCCCCCCTCCCCTGGTACCTTGCTCCCCCGTACCCCCTCCCCCCCTGCCCTGGTACCTTGCTCCCCCGTACCCCCCTCCCCCCTGCCCTGGTACCTTGCTCCGGGGCAGTGCAGTAGGCAGCGAGTCGGCAGGTCCCCCACTGATGCAGACAGCAGGGGCACTGGGGATCCAGGCAGGTCCATGCTCAGGAGGAGGAAGGTCCCTGCCATGAATGGGAAATAGCGGAGCCGCTCATTTAATATGCACATATTTAATTAGAGACTCATTAGATATGTGCATATTTAATGAGCGGCTCCGCTATTTCCCATTTGCGGCAGGGACCACCGCCGATGAAATGACAATCTCCTAATGGACCTTCCTCTGCTTCCTCCTCCCTCACTACTTCCCCCTCCTCCAGGACAGGTACCAGGGGAGGGGGAAGTAGTGTGGGATGTTAAATATCGTTTAAGAGGCATTCTCACTGCCTCAAAAACTGTATTTTACTGTGTAGGACTCTGCGTTTGAAACGGGTTGAAATACCGGTTAAACCGGTGCAGCCTTAAACGGTAAATTGTTATGAAAAATCGGCAATTTACCGTTTTAGACCTGCAGTGGGAAAGGGGCATGAGTGAGCCGCTGATCCAATTGTTTTTTATTACAATGCATTTGCTTGAGCTTAAAACTGCCACCTGTGGCAGCTGACATGTACTAACTCTGGAGACTGAGTACAGTGCTGCGACTGCAGCCATCGATCAGTGTTTTACTCGGTCATGTATGTTCATTCAGTGTGCACCCCTATTTCAAGCCCCATGCCCCTTCTCCATTATGTGCTTCCTTGTATGAGCTCCCCCTTTAGTGTGCACCCCATATATCCCACCCTATACCCACTCCCTATATTGTGCTTCCCTGTACCAGCTTCCACCCCCTCCATAGTGTACATACCTATAGCCAGCCCCTACCCTCTCTCCATAGTGTGCTCCCTTGTACCAGCTTCTACAACCCCTCCCATAGTGCACAACACTAAAGCCATGTCCATACCCCCATAGTGTACACCCCTATATCCAGCCCCCATACCCCCTCCCCACCCTTCTAGCTAATCTCCACCTACCCCCTGACGCCCTTTTTCTATCTCACTCCCTTCTCTCTCCTCCCCCATTGTAATGACATTGGCTGGGGGGTTCTTTCAAGATTTTTTGCTATGGGGCCCACAAAGTTCTAGTTGCGCCCCTGGTTCGCATCAAACTATGGGTATAATTTAGGTGGGTTTGCAATGCACATTTGGTTTGCTAATGGTCAAAACCATGTGTTCTGCATGTGGGGCTGATGTAACATGCAGAGAGAGTTGGTTTTGGGTGGGGTGTGTGCTTCAAATTGATATCTATATTGCAGTGTAAAAATAAAGCAGGCAATATTTACCATGCACAGAAACAAAATAACTCACCCAAATATAACTCTCTCTGTACATTATATTTGTCCCACGTGGTTTTGTCCATTAGCAAACCAAATGTGCTTCGCAAACTTAACCTGAAATACCCCCATATTTATTTTGAATTGCAATACGAATGAGATGCTGAGATGCATGCTCCTGCGCATCACATGTCGCTAGTCAAAAAAGTATGTGCATGCTGTACTTATTGTACAAGATTTAGTCACATCTACAGTAGTTCGAATTGCACGCTGTTTTAGTGTATTGCATGCGAATTGAACTACATGCAATGCGATCTAGTACAAAATGCATGAAGCAGAAAAGGTACTATGGACCTTATTCAGGTCTGTTTGCTAGTTGCACTTCTTCGCACGGGACCGAGGTTTCTTCTATGTGCATTTGTGCACATGTTCATGCAGTTGTTGTGTGTGGTCACAGTAAACAAATGGTTCGCGGGGCACACCCAAGCAACCTTGCAGGTGTGGGGCGTAGAGGGGCGTGGGGTGGCGGGCTGGGAATGTGGGAATGGCCAGCATTTCATGGGCATTCTCATGAGAATGGAAAAAAGTATTCCTTCACGTGGAAGGAAAAAGTGGCGCTTAGACCTGGGCTGGATCACTGGCAGCTGCTAGAAAGTCGGATTTGTCAGGTCCGAACTATAGAAAATCACACAAAAAAAAACAAAGAAAAGCAGCGCCGATAAAACTTCAAATAATATTGAAAATCAATATTCTGAGAGATGCGATTGGACTGATTGTACAGTAAAATCAATACATTTTATTTAACAACAGTGACCATAAAATACTGGTATTGTATAACCTCACGTGAGGAATTAAAAATCAAGGGGGGGGGATTGAAAATAAAATATGGACTGTCCGTTCCTATTGTGCCTTGGATAATAAGGTGCAAATGTAAGAAAACAAGGAAAGATGTAATTTGTTACCGTCCACCTGTAGGTTGAAAGTTCCAGGCGTTCAATTTACTCCCTGGGACTCAAGGCCTAGATGTTAGTGGGCCGAGTCACCTTCCAGGATAAGGGAGTCACCCAAGATTTGTATTCCCAAAAGCTGGAACTGGGGTCCTTTAAGGTGTTTTCGGATAACGTCCCAATTTTTTTGGAAAATAGTGGGGTCCAAATGGAGTGGAGAGTCCAAGGCTGGTCCGGATCAGTCAGAAGGATTTAAAAGGCAAGACAACTGACGCGTTTCGCCGTTTCAACGGCTTTATCAAAGGTGATGGTATGGTGTGTTTGGGGGGTTTATATACCAGAATATACAGATGGAAGTGGAATAGGTCACATGACATACAATAGATCATTTAATCAGTCCAATCTTATAAATATATAATAATGATAGAAGGAGGAGGCAGAAGCTCATAAATGCAATGCACTTATATTCATTTTAACATATTACTCTAAAGAATAATCATAAAATAAAACGTAGTAGATTTAATCAGTAAAAATACCCTATTGGTGGACCAGGATCACATGTCACGCAAGGTGTGTAGCTATTATATTATTAGTCAGAAGCGCTGTATAATTAGTCCCTGGATTGGTCAGGCTGGGGAATCAGGAAGTAGGGCAAAATTGTCCCGGACATGTGAGGGCGGAAGTGTATTATTGAATCCGTCTATGTATGTGTACGTTTTGGACTCCCGCTCACGTGATGGGGGAGGGTGGGAGTACAGCCAATAGTAGCGTACATTCGTTGCAGTCTGGGAAATGTAGTTATTTCTTTTTACTTTGTATCCCGGAAGTGATGTAGTCCGGGGATCTTCATCTGACTTAGAGGCCGGGCGTGATGTCCAGGTCTCCGTCATGTGATCGGGACGCTAATCTCATTGTGGTGTTTAAAGTCATGTGACCGGGTCGGTCTAGGACGTTGCTAGTGTTACAAGTCACAAACATTAGTTTCCTACATCCCGGTCACGTGAACGAAGGAATGACAGCATCATTATATCACATGATCGGGTCTTTTATCTAAGACATCAATAAGGTGGTAACTAATGATCAAATATAAGCAGTAATATGTCACATTTTATATACGTGCTAAAAAGGAGAGGGAGTGACATGTGATCCTGGTCCACCAATAGGGTATTTTTACTGATTAAATCTACTACGTTTTATTTTATGATTATTCTTTAGAGTAATGTGTTGAAATGAATATAAGTACATTGCATTTATGAGCTTCTGCCTCCTCCTTCTATCTATATTATAACTTTATAATATTGGACTGATTAAATGATCTATTGTATGTCATGTAACATATTCCACTTCCTGTATATTCTGGTATATTAAACCCCCCCCCCCCCAAACACACCATACCATCACCTTTGAAAAAGCCGTTGAAACGGCGAAACGTTTTGCCTTTTAAATCCTTCTGACTAATCCGGACCAGCCTTGGACTCTCCACTCCATTTGGACCCCACTATTTTCCCCAAAAATTGGGACGTTATCTGAAAACACCTTAAAGGACCCCAGTTTCAGCTTTTGGGAATACAAATCTTGGGTGACTCCTTTATCCTGGAAGGTGACTCGGCCCACTAACATCTAGGCCTTGAGTCCCAGGGAGTAAATTGAATGCCCGGAACTTTCAACCTACAGGTGGACGGTAACAAATTACATCTTCCCTTGTTTTCTTACATTTGCACCTTATTATCCAAGGCACAGTAGGAACGGACAGTCCATATTTTATTTTCAATCCCCCCCCCCCTTGATTTTTAATTCCTCACGTGAGGTTATACAATACCAGTATTTTATGGTCACTGTTAAATAAAATTTATTGATTTTACTGTACAATCAGTCCGATCGCATCTCTCAGAATATTGATTTTCAATATTATTTAAAGTTTTATCGGCGCTGCTTTTCTTTGTTTTTTTTTTGTGTGATTCCCATGAGAATGCTGGGCGTTCTCATGGCAATGAGGCATAACGGACAGGTGGGGGCGGCAGCTAACATCACCGGATGCGCATGAGGTTATGAAGCATCACGGTTCCTTGTTTGTTTGTGATTATTTATGTATTTATTTACAGTTTCATATATAGCGCAGCAGATTCCGTTGCACTTTACAATAGATGCATACTGTGTCTCCATTCGTAAGAAAAATGGCATCGTGGGAAGAAGGTCATCCTTGTTGTATTGACAACAAGGACGACCTTCTCCCCAAGATGCTAAGGGCCTGGTGGGCTGGAATGAGGAGACACACAAAAAGGTTCTTCAGTAATATAAGGTGCCAGGTAAAGGTCAAGATTGCAAATGTCCAAAGCGGCAAATCAGAAAGGCAATAACTCCCCTTCCATTGTAACTTACCTGTAATATAAAGAGACCATTCTGGTTTGCATACCACCAGGGGTTGGCCAATGTAAATATGTCAGGCACTCTGTTGTTCCAGAAAAGCCTGGTAAATACAATTTTTTTTTTATTATTATTTTTGTATTGTAACAGAAAAAAAAATTGGGATGTTAATTGTGTTTCCTGAGTTTAAAGGGGATTGTGCATAGTTTGGTAATGTGGTTGTTAGGACTGAGTGTTTTATTATTAGAGGTCAACCCAGATTTTCCATATTGTGTGTGTTGGCTCTTGTAATGTCTCATTCATTCAGTGTAGTTTGGCAACATGTACAAATTTGGATTTTGCATAGATGATCATGTATAGAATCAGAAAACATACATGAAGGTGCTGCGCCAAATGTTTTTTTTATAGATATAAATATAGAGACAAGCAATGTTTCCTTAAATGGAACATGTAAAATAGTATGACTTCTGTAATCAGTTCAAACAATGTAGCGGACATACCTGGTCCACATGTCAGTAAGCAGCTGTTGGGATTCATGCAAATGACATCAGACACATTTATTATGGCAAAATTCTGTTTTTACAGTAGAGATGTGCGGCGGCCACTTTTTCGGGTTTTGGATCTGGATCTGTCTTTTGGATCTGGATTGGTTTTGGCAAAACCACCCGTGCGGTTTTGGATCTGGATTTTTATGAAAAAATGCTAAAAATGGCTAAAATAACAGAATTTGGGCCTTTATAAATAAAGTATTATTGACCTCAATTACATTAGTTTCCACTCATTTCTAGTAAATTTTGATCACTTCACAGCCCAAAAAATTGTTTTCATTTACTGTAGTTGGGCCAAAAGGTTATACCGAGGTAGCTGGATGACTAAGCTAAGCGACAGCAGTGGGCATCACATACATGTGGACCTTACACTTCCAACCTGGCACATCTTGGAAGCAGAGCGGCACTGCAAGGGCAGACAGGGTGGCAGTTTAATAAACTACCCCAAAAAAAGAGAAATGTTCCAAAGAGCAAAAAAATACAAAGAGGAGCAAGATGAAATTGTTCTTAGGCCCTCCCACCTACCCTTATGTTGTATACAGGACATGCACAGTTTAACCAATTGTTTCAGCGACAGGGACTTCAGCGGCAGGAACTGTCACATGTGGCTGAAACGATTGGTTTGTTTGGGCCTCCACAAAACAAGCTGGCAATGGGCAGTGCACAAACTGGTTTTACAAGATGTCATCCTCAGCATCCGATTCCTCACCCTCATCCTCTTCTTCACACACAATTAATTTGTCGTCGCTGGAATCAACCAATACAGGAGGACTGTGTGTATTAGGACGTAAGTGCTGGTGAAGGAGGTCCAGTTGGTGGAATTTGAAATTCATTTTTATGAACATCATCTTCTCCACGTTTTGTGGAAGTAACCTCCTACGCCGATTGCTAACAAGGTTCCCAGCTGCGCTGAAGACTCTCTCAGTATATATACACTGGAGGGTGGGCAACTTAAATAAAGCAAAGCCAGTTTGTGCAAAGGACGCCACATTGCCTTTTTTTCTTTCCAATAATAGAATGGACAGTCTGACATACCTATATCAATGCTATTGGCAAAGTAATCATCCACCATTCTTTCAATTGTGATAGCATCATAAGCACTAGCAGTAGACATGTCCATTATGGTAGTAAGCTCCTTCAGTCCGGACCAGATGTCAAATATATTTCCGGACTGAATAGCAGTGGGTCTCTTAGGAAAATGTAGTTTTTTCCTCACAACCCCAGTGGGAGAAACTGAAGGAGGAGTTGTGTGCCTGCCACATTCAGCTTCAGCTGACAATTTGGACCAAGAGGTCTTTGCACCTCTGCAGATTTGTGCCCATTGGTAAAAAAGTACAGCACACAGCACAGAGCACAACCACCCTCTTCCCTCTCCTATGCTGCAGTGAAGATGGCGGGGCGCGCATGTGTCTTATATAGAATCCAGATCCCGCGAGAATCCGACAGCGCAATCATAACGTTTTGTCTCGTTTTCTGTCTGGAATTAGATGGGAAGACCTCAGTCCGCTCGGATCTCGCCTCGGATCGCAATGTTCGAATGGCCCAGTGTGCATGGGCATTTTAAGAGAGTAGATGGTCTGTGTGCAGCCTCCTCCAGCTGGGTACCCTCCTCTCTGTGGGAGCAGTGCAATATGTAGTAGGGTCTAAGCACTAGAGCGCCCTTGTGCAGCCTCCACCAGCTGGGCCACCTCCTCTCTGCTCGAGCAGTGCTGTGTGTAGTAGGGTCTGATCATTAAATTACTCAGACCCTACTATGCATGCACAAATCTCCAGCCAATTTTCCAGTAATTTTATTATCCATTCTGCTGCTGGCAGCAACACAGTATTGTGGAGTCTGAGCACTAGAGTATAGACCATTTCCTGTGTGCTACTTACTATATACATTATACTTATCAGCTGAGATAGGTTGCAAAACAATGGTATTGTATAGTATTAGTGATTATTATAAATCAACTATCGAAAAAAGCATTTATTAATAAATACGAAGAAACATACAATAAAATCTAATTTATTGAGTTAAAATTAAAAAAAAAATGTTAAAGTAATTTGTACTTTATTTAGGATGTCTGTATTTTATGGTTAAGACTAGGCACAGGGCTGCCAAGAGAAATCCTGGGCCCCATTACAACAACTTTGTCATATATAAGTCCTGGCTTTTAGCACAATGGTTATTCTGCAGTTGATTTCAGACAGCACAAACATGTCCGTGCTTTCTACTGAGTGAGGACTACGAGGGGGCTGCAGGGGCGCAGGGGCATTATTATTATAATGGGGCATTTATCATTATAATGGAGGCAATATTGAGGCGTATACTATTGGGTAACTATGGGGCACACTATAAAGGGGGAATTACTAAGGAACTACTACTATGGAGCACACTATGAATGGGGGCATTAGTAAAGGGGTAATACTACTATGGGGCCACTACTATAGGGGCTACTATATGGGTACTGCTATTTTTTCTTTTTTTTTTAACTGAAGGGCTGTGCAGTATAATTTCATGGGTACTGCATGTGTGCAGTATAATTTCATGGGTACTGCATGTGTGCAGTAAAATTCTAGGGGTGCCCCATGCGTGCCGTATAATTTCAGGGGTGCCACCATGTGTGCTGTATCAGGTCAGGGGTGCCATCATGTTTGCTGTATCAGGTCAGGGGTGTCATCACCTGTGCCATATAATTCCAGGTGTGCCCCATGTGTGTTGTATCAGGCCAAGGGTGCTGCCATGTGTGTGGTGTATAATTCCAGAGTCCTGCCATGTTACCAGTATAATTTCAGGGGATCTGCCAAGTCTGCTGTAAATTTCCAGGTATGCCACCATTTGTTAGTACAAAAATCGGGCGCAAGTCTTCAAAGATATGTATAAAAAATCATGTATCTATATAGGGATTATAGACCCAATTATATTTCAATATAGATACTGTATTTATAAGATTCATGACCGATTTAAATACTGGATTCAGTATAAATACTGAATCCAGAAGATTCTAAGATCTCCTGGTCAATTTGAATCAAGCAACTCCTAAATTAGTTTACTGGGACACTAATAGGAAACAATGCATCAAAAAAGAGAGAGCTTACAATATAAAATGCACAGTTCATTTTATTACATATAAAAATAAAACTATTTGAAAAAAACAGCTAAAAAAAAGCCATCAAAATAGAATCACATAATTTGATATGCACTATAATGCTCTGATCAAATCACTTCAGCAGAATTATTTTGAGAAATTTATTTTGCCTGGTTTTGAACTCCTTAGGCTTTATCTTGGGACCTCAGTTAAGTAATTTACTATCTGAAAACTGTATCTTAAATAGTCAAAACATACCCAAAAGGGAAAGTCTCAATTCATGTGCTCCTTGTAGGTAATTAAGATCTGTATATCCAGGTAAATAAATTTATTGATTTAGAGGCTGAACCCAATGTGAGTCTCCACACATCCACCCTGTTATAATGTCTCGTATAGTTAGAGACTAATATCTCACCCGTCCTCCACTCTGCTTGAGGAATCCTCCTCAGTCCGGCTGTGTCGTTTGCACAGCGCAGGGAGACGCTCACCAATGATATGATGAGCTTAGGTAAGTTGATACTTGCGCTCACTCTGCAGGTGCACTGTGTCGCGACTAGCTGGGGCTGGTCTCCCAGCCGCACAGATGTCTCCCAGCTGTGCCGTCCATGTATGTTCTCTCCGCCGCTGCCAGACAATATCAGAACACCGACAATCAGGCTCCAGCATCTCCTCAGTTTGGATAGCGGGCGTCCCAGTGTGTGGGAGCAATTAAAGATGGTTACTTTAATTAATTTTAAGTAACCATCTTTAATTGCTCCCACACACTGGGACGCCCGCTATCCCATGTGTCATGTATAATTCCAGGGTGCTGCCATGTGTCCCGTATCAGTACAGGAGAGCTGCCTTTTTTAACAAAAAAATATTTTTTTTTTTACTGCAAGTGCCCTGTGTATAATAATATCAGGCAAGCTGCTAAGTGTCCTGTATCAGACCAGGAGAGGAGAAGACAATACCTACATGCTTTGCAGAATCACCATGCTTTAGCTCTTCCTTCACTTTCTCCAGCTGCTCCTGCATCAAGGTAATAACCTGACTCAGAACTTATTCACCAGTATCACTTAACAGCAGTATCAATGGACTTTATGGGCAGTACCACTGGACTAAAGCTATGCAGCAGTATCACTGGACTGATATTAAACAGCAGTATCACTGGACTGGACTTTAATGGCAGTGCCACTGGGCTGGACTTATGCAGCAGTATCACTGGACTGGACTTTAACCACAATATCACTGTGGCAGTACCACTTGACTTTTATGGCAGTAGCACTGGACTTTAATGGCAGTACCAATGGACTTTAATGGCAATACCACTGGACTGAACTTATGCAGCAGTATCACTGGACTGGACTTTAACTGCAGTACCACTGGACTGGACTTATGCAGCAGTATCACCGTACTGGACTTTAACTGCAGTTCCACTGGACTAGAGTTATGCAGCAGTATCACCGTACTGGACTTTAACTGCAGTATCACTGGACTGGAATTATGCAGCAGTCTCACTGGACTGGACCTTGACTGCAGTATCACTGGTCTTAAAGGTAGTATCACTAGATTTTAATGGCAATATCACTGAACTTTAAAGGCAGTACCACTGGACTTTACGGCAGTACCAATAGACTTTAATGCCAGTACCATTGGACTGGGCTTATGCAGCAGTATCACTGGACTGGACTTTAACTGTAGTACCTCTGGACTTTAATGGCAGTATCACTGGACTTTAACGACAGTACCAATGGACTTTAATGGCAGTACCACTGGACTGGACTTATGCAACAGTATCACTGGACTGGACTTTAACTGCAGGACCACTGGACTGAACTTATGCAGCAGCATCACTGGACTGGTTTTTAAGAGAAGTACTACTGGACTTTAACGGCAGTACCACTGGTCTTTAATGACAGTACCACTGGAATTTAATGGAAATAGCACTGGACTGGATTTATGCAGCAGAAGTAGGTAGTACAGTTGGCCAAAGACTCAATTATGTGGTATAAGAGCAAACCTTAGAGCGCTAGGACGCAGCTCGGACTGTCATTTATGTGTCACCAACATATAAAAACCATACAGAATAAAAGAATATACTGACATGTTTGTTCTGCTCCAGCAAAACCCACCACTCAAGGGGTTAAATTACAACATCATGGCCCACCTTAAAGCGTCACAATGGCTGTAAGTGGCTGCCAATCAGGCTGGTGGGCGGGGCTAGCCCTGGTATGTGGGAGGAGCTGAGAATGTATACAATCTCAGCTTCTGTGCAGCCAAGAGTACTGATAGGCAGAGGAGCAGAGCATTCGGCACCAGAGGGCATGTGAGTCTAATTTCCCTCAGCAGGTACCCATTTGGATTCTACTTGGACAAGAGGACAGGCCTTCGAGGGAATCCATAGGTAATGAAAGTGTGAATGAATGTATTTTGTAATAAAGTTATACTGTTCATGTGTGTGTTTTATTTCACTATATGTACTGTTTTGTAACTGCAAGTACCAGCGGACCCTTTAATGCCCTGCATGCTGGGACTTCTTGTTCTCTAAGTCCCTGCATGCTATGCAGGATTGCTGTCACTTGCAGTTCCACAACATTACACAATAGTTTAATCTATTATTAACCATTTATCAGCCCGTTGCCTACTGGGGACAGCCCTGGGCTTCAGCATGGGCAACTCTGAAGGAGAGGACCCTTTATTGGTGGTGATAAACTGGAAGGTGTACACACAATAGCCAGTCAGCCCCTAACTGACAATTTCCAAATCCACCCTGTAACTTGACATTAAAAGCTGATTGGATGGAGCATTATCACCTTCCACTTTATCACCACGTTATCACTTCACCAGGCTTAATACATCTGCCCCTATGTCACTACAAGTAAATTGTAAAATGGAATGAAAAATGGTTTCCACAATTTATTCTAAGTATCACCCAAATAAATTCTCAAGAGATAAGTGACCTTCTTATGGCATCATGTACTAGCACAATATTCTTTTGTCAGACCGTCTCTTTACTGAGCCCTTAAGTCGTTTACCAATTCTGTTCTGTCCAAGCCTTTTTAAAATGATTTTAATTTTAGAACATTGGCAGCAAACTTCATACTTTCGAACAATTCTATTTTAGCCATAATGTGTTTCATTTTAGCATCTGCACTCATTTTATTTCACTGATGCATGATTTGCATTGAGAAAAATGGGAAACTTTCCAGCACGTTATTAAATGCCTTTTTCTCTTCATACAGGACATTTACTACAGAGATTTTCAACCACATATTAGTTGCCAAAAAATCACTTTAGAAATATGAAATCCTCTTTATTGCATTTGAGTGTTTCTCTTGTTGCTCCCAGGTTACATTTGCATAATTGTAAAACTAACAAATCTCATTTTTGATCACTGCTCATAATAATCTTTTAATAACTAGTATGTTTATTACCAAGATGTAAGGGTGTTATTCGCTATATATAATTTATACATGTTTCTATAAGCATTTATTACAATTGGGAAGTGAGATTATAAAGTTTTCATGTCTGAAATGCAGCAGATTCCACCGGCAACAAATTTGTTGAAGGTGGAATGCAGCAGTTTCCACCGGCAACACATTTTGGCCCTCGGTCTGCCCCTCCTGCTGGAGGAACTGTGGTGAAGTGGGTGACGTAATGCATGTTTTCTGGTCATGCCTGGCCCTACAACCATTATGGCGAGAAGTGTTCTGTTTCATCTCAAAAGTACTACGTAAAAATGTACCTATGCACCCCCTAGTGGCATTATTCCACTATCCCTTGGGTTCCTCGTCACCTGAGGATGACTACATTTTAAGCCACATACTAATAGCTACTAAAGCCGCCATCTCTCAATTGTGGAAGTCGGCCTCTATTCCCACCATACAGTTGATAGAAAATAGGATTCATAATCACTTCATTTTTTAAACTTCTAGGTGGGTCCCCCACTCCCCCTCTTCCTCTCAACACTCGAGATGGCTTAAGTGGATAGAGTATAGAGCAAGCCAGGGCCATCCGCACAATCCATGTGCCACCTTGGATTTGACTGCCCCACACTCCCCTGTTTAGCCCAAAAATCTGATCAGCACCTCTGCCGGAGCTCACACAGAACAGCCAGCTTTTCATATACCCCCCTCTTATTCCGCCTCATTGCTTCCATAATACATGTTTCATGCTTGTGTACTTGACATGTAACTCTCTCCTTTTTTTTCCTCTTTTCTTCCTATTTTCATTCTCTTTCTTTTCTCAAGATATTGTCTGGCTATTGTATTCACTGCCATTAACTATTGAATTTACTTTTTTTGTATATTTGCAAAAAACTCAATAATGGTAAAATGCAGCAGATTCTAAAATTCTAAATAATATATGTGCATCCATTCTACAGGTCAAATCAATCATTGAAGGAATTAATTCATGTGTTAGAAGAACAGTAATTTTATATTTCTTTAAAGTACTCCCATTAGTTTTAAAATTGCGCTGTTCTACCATTATGGCAGAAATTAGTTGATCTTTTTGAATTCACAGCATAAGAGCATCTCAGTGCAACTTCAATGATTGTAATGGACCAATATGATTATGTATATGTATATCTTTCTTTCTATTTATGTCTAAAATGGAACATATTGTTCCTATGGGGATTGTGGTTGGTGACAGAAATAAATTATATAATGCATATGGCAGGGTGATCACTAACAGCTATAAATATTTTACATTTATATTTAAAATCCACACAGACATCTGTTGCACTTAAGTAGCAATGACCTAGGGACACAGATGTGTACATGTGACAGGCAGTAAGAGTCATTTATACAAGTGGCCAGGGCTTAAAGTGGTCCTGGAGAGTTGGTGGACCTCATTTCCCCTGCCCCCCATTAGACCGAGACCGGGTCAGTGCCAGGGTTTTTGGCACCCCCCTAAAAACTGCAAGTTTGTGCCACACAGCACAATCTGATTGACCACATGTGGTGACCCTTATTCAAGATATGCTACACAGTAGTACTCCTTATACATGTACGTCACACATTATGTCACACATTATGTCACACATTCATGTATAAGGAGAACATATAGGGCAGGGATGGGGAACCTTAGGCCCTCCAGCTGTTGTTGAACTACACCTCCCAGCATGCCCTGCAACAGTTTTGCTATTTGGCAATGCTAAAACTGTTGCTGGCAGGGCTTAAAGATATCATGCAGAGGTGGGAGAACTAATTTCTCTATGCCACCTAATTACCTCCCCTCCCCTACCCCCATTAGGAGATACAGGGCCAGTGGTAGGGTTTTTGGCATCCCCCTGCAAACTAGAATGCTTTTCTGTACGAATTACTGTGCAGGGCCAATGTGGAGGCAAAAATGTCCCCCCTCCGCATTAGTGGTGGTGGGACTCAGTTCCACCCCGTTCCCCCCTCATTTTAACCCCTGGTTGCAGGGCATGCTGGTATGTGTAGTTCAACAACAGCTGGAGGGCCAAAGGTTCCCCATCCCTGATATAGGGTGACATTAAATAGAATGCGATTTTATTGCACTTTTGTAAATTGCACCATATCGCCACAAATCGCACTTTTTGAACTCGCATGTTTCCCTTGTAATTTGCATATTTAATGGGATGCGAATATGCGGCTAAAAAGTGCGATGAAGTGCGAATAGATGCGATGTGGTGCGATATTATGACACATAAAAGTGTGATTTCTCCCACCGATCATGTGCGAGTTGAGGGCCAACCGGAGTTCGAATTAC
Organism: Crinia signifera; assembly: GCF_055691185.1. Taxonomy (NCBI): domain Eukaryota; kingdom Metazoa; phylum Chordata; class Amphibia; order Anura; family Myobatrachidae; genus Crinia; species Crinia signifera. Next base: position 92,020,830 of record NC_139223.1, on the reverse strand, counting down.
AACACTGTAACCCCCTAACCTATTGGCCCACCTAAGTTCCCTACATTACGCATCACACCTCCTATATAAAGGGCCACTGGCGCTATTTTAATCTTTGAGTAAGGAGCATGGAGAGGAGAGGAGGTTCTTGGAGCAGAGGAAGAGCGGCAGCAAGTGCTGGTGGCAGAGGGAGCAGTGGCCCACAGAGAGGCAGCAGCAGCGCAAGAGGAGCCAGGGGCAGAGGCAGCAGAGGAATGCTGACACCCAGCATATTTAGAGGGAGAGGCAGCAGAGTGGCAGGCAGCATGGCCACAGCAAGGCCAGGCCCAGCCCGGACCCTGGAGGAGCAGGCCCTGCAGGAGGAGGTGGAGGATCCTCTTGCATCCACATCCCATACCCTAACACAGGACCTCTTCACTACCCAGTGCCAGGAGGAGCTGCAGGAGGCCGACATACAGGATCAGAGGTCGACTCTGCAGAGGGGAATGAAGATGGAGGTGAGGAGGAGGCTGACACTGCCCTGGATGAGGAGGGGGACATGGCCATAGATGAGCTGGAGGAGGAGGTACAAAGTGGCCGGACGGTCAGGTTTTCATATGAAGAAAATGCCACACTAGTAAGGGCATTGATCCCTGTATATGACCGGCTGTTGGGCAAAAATCACCATTGAACCACTGCACAGCGCAAGAGGGCCATGTGGAAGGACATAACACAGGCGGTCAACGCAGTCAGCAACCATAAACGTATTGTTAGAAATGTGAAGAAACGTTTTAACGGTATTAAAAGGCAGCTGAAGAACAAACTGGCCACTGAGCTGAAGCAGGCAACCCAGACTGGAGGAGGAAGTTATAGCGGATTATCCCACCAGAGGTGCTCCCTGGCCTCCATATGGAGGCTACAGATAGGCCAGCAACGCCACCTCGCGCTGGTAAGTGTGCCCACATTTCATCTACAACATACATTGTAATGTTTTTTACATGTAATGTTCTCTTGTAATGTTAGCATAACTATAGTGCTGCTGTAGAACTACATATCCCAGCAAGGTAATTCTACATTAATTGCATGCTCATAGATAGAATTTGTTCATGATGCTGGGCCATGTAGTTCCACAACTGCTGGTTCTAAACAGCAGTGTTTCTTACAGATTAACATGACTGTGGGCCCAAACATAGGTGTCATGTTGATATAGCTGAAACACATACATACAACAGATTTGCGACCAGTTTACAGGCTAAAAACATATTTATTTCATTACTACGTTAAAATGATAAAAATCCATAAAAATCAAAGGGGGTAAAAATAGTGTTGCCCATCACCCATGTAAGTATTTATAGTTAATATATAAGAAATGCACATGCTGCTAATAAATGCTGTCCATGCAAAGGTGTCTAATGGCTGCCCATCATTTCTTTTGCTGGGTGGTGTATTCCCACAACAGCTGGAGACCCATGAATTTAAAACCACTGTTGTACAAGATGTGAATTATGTACTAGCCAGCATGACCTGAGCAAGGGATAGGTCAGCTTCACCAGCGTCGCCTGTAGGCCTCTGACTACTCCCCTAAATATTGGAGAATATATATGATATTTGGTATATTGTATGTGAGGACACTTACAGCAAGGGTACATGTTAGTTTAAAGTGCACTTGTCATTACCTGAGAAGTAGTGCCTGATGATCTCTGTACGCATCAGATTCCCCCTCTGCGTACCCCTCACTACCATAGGTGGGGTAGTTTCTGCTTCCTTTCTCCTCCTGCGCAGCTCCTCCAAATGGGCAAAATCACCAACTGCAAACTCCAAACCAAAATGTCCTAATGTCTAAAAGTGTCACAGGTGTCTTTAATGATGGTGGGGTATATGTGGGGGAGCTTATGATTAAAAATGAGGACACCTGTGAGCAAATCAACCATTTGTGCACTTGACCAAAGTTAGTTCTGGGCCAATTTGCCCATCAGAACCTGGTCTGAAAAATTGCGATTTTTAGACACCTCAAAATTTCCGTTTTCGCATCACATTAAATAAGTGAAAACATCTGGATGCGATAAAACTGTGATTTTTTAACGCACTTTCAGGATGTCCAAGTTTATGCACCAAAAATGCGAATTACGGCCCTTTTGCGCATCCTATTAAATAGACGATTTACTCAAAAAATGCGATAACGCCATTTTGTTGACTAATTATCGCAAAAAATGTCACAGAATAAACATTACTAAATGAAAGCGCATGTATACCAATGTATGAAATTTATTAAAGGAACAATATTAAAATGATGTTTATAAGCAATCTTGGATAAAACTAATATGGCGTACCCTTGGGCAATGTCCCTTAATTTAGTGTCAATGTCCAGAGACTGGTGTGCACCACAGTCTCTATTTTAAATTCTGGGACTGATAAAAGTCAATAAGCCTTTGTAAAGTCAGACAATATTATGATTATTGTAGAACAAGATATCTCACCACTTGTTGCTCCTTAAAGTTAGGATACTGGTTTGCGGGCATTAATGTTCTTGTAGTTCCATACACTTATGATGTTGAAAAGGTCTCTGGTCCGGAGCTTACTGGACCTAGGCAGTACGTTTGTAAGGCTCCAATATATGTCTGCAGGGTGCGATCCTCAATAATGGCACGGCAGGTGTTAGTAGAACGCAGTGTCTGGGAAGGTTTTATCAGCCGCCTGCAGATAGAAGCCCTCAGCGCCGCACATCAGGTGGCTGACGGATGCTGGATTGACGAGCCGGACAGGACTGCCCCTACCGCCGGGAAGATGTTTGATGACCACGGCTGGGGATATCGACCTGTAGTGCTCTGTGCCTAGCAGCAAGGGTGGAGATAAAGTTTCTATATAGCCCAAGGGGGTGCAGGGCTCTTTCCTTGATGCATTTCTCCATCTATTATATTGGACGGTTTCCTCAGAAGGTGTCACCCATAGTCTTCAGCATACACAGAGCCTGCTTTACTTAGTGGCTTTTCTTCACTACAATGGCAGTGACAGTATGACATCACATACACCGTGCCAGAAAAGGTTACGGCTGGGACAGGCTTTTCCGTTGGAATTACTGTGCAGGGTTGTGGTGAAGGTGGAACTGAGTTCCCCCTACCAAACTAGGTGGCGGAACTCAGTTCCACCCAGTCCCCCCCCACACACACACACACTTTAACCCCTGCAAGTGGCTAATCTATGGTACCTGAGTAACTGGTTGGTTTGCATTACCTATTTTAAGGCATTTTTTTGTCTGACCAGCTGATACTGATCAGTTTTTGACTCCAATAATTCACTTGACTCCTTGTTGTTTAATGATCCTATACTCATGGTTCTGGACAATATATTGATCTTGAACTTTTGTCTAGATTCTAGGACAAAAGTTCCTTATGAAGGCCAAAATACACCAATCCCTTGTGAGAATTCCAGCTCTCCCATGTATGCAGCGCTGCAGTCACCAGGAGGAATGGGCTGGGTACAGCTAGCATCAGACCTACACAGGTTACCTCAGGTTTGCGTGGAAGGTGAGCGGGACCCCAACTCGACGGTGTGATAGTATGCTCCAACATGTTTCAGCTTCCAGCCTTCTTCTAGGGAGTTGTGAGGAAGAAGAAGGCTGGAAGCCGAAACGCGTTGGGGATACTATCACCCCATCTATTAAACACCATTATCACCACAGCAACCAGGTATAGTGCCGGAGAGTTGAGACAAGCAAGTCAGGTCACGTGACCCGGAAGAACCGTACAGGAAGAAGCTGCTGCCAAATTGAACCATCGAAGGAGGAGAAGACGGGACCGAGGACTGAGCAGAGAGGGCACAGGATGAGGAAGGTGAGTGCGGCAGGGTCCATAGCGGAAGGTGCGGCGAAGGACAATCAACGGTCCAGCTGAGGTCCTGCTCACTTTCCACGCAGACCTGAGGTAACCTGTGTAGGTCTGACGCTAAAAAAGGGGGGTATTTACCAACAGATAAAAAGCAGGCGCCAAGGATGGGAAGTGTGTGATTCGAGCTGCTCACACCAAGGAATAGTCAATTGAGTAACTATTAGGTATAATAAATATTGTTTTATTTTGTGATACCCAGTTGATCATTTTTTTAGATAATAATTACCATATTTTCATATATTTTCCATATTCAGCGCTCCACTTCTCTTTCTCTTTTTAGGTCTGACGCTAGCTGTACCCAGCCCATTCCTCCCGGCGACAGCAGTGCTGCATACACGGGAGAGCCGGAAGGTCCGGACAGAACCGTCACCCAGTCACCTCTGCCTGATACACCCCATACTCACACAATCACTCCCGATTAAGGCCACTACCACCAACATCAATCAAAGCATTCTGCGGGATGCCGCAGTATGCTAAACACTTAATAATCATCTCAATATTCCGACAAGCCTGGCAAGCTACCCGCCCCTCATAACAAAAATGACTAGAACCTGAATTTGTGCATAAGCATCGCAATTATTGGAAATACTGAGTTGTGCACAACACATGTGCCATAAGGCATTATTTCGTTAATCACTGTACTGAAGGACTATGTAAACTATTTAGAATTGTATATATATATATATATATATATATATATATATAAGGAAGGGGGGTTGTCCAGAGTGCGCTCCAGTAGTACCACCTAGCCGGTAAGGGTATAGAGTCCCAAATATGTGTGATCCTGCAGTCACTTATGTTCAAACGGAGTGTTCATAAACTTCAAAATAACACCGAAGACTTCGAATTTAAAAGGTAGTTCTTTATTAGAAGCCCAACGCGTTTCGTCTACACGACTTCATCAGGGGCAAAGGCTAAAAGTGGTACAGAGAAAGGGAATGTTGGCAAACATTCAATACAATATGGAATCTAGATCATTAATTTTACAAGATTTGTACATACCATGGCCTGGTATGGCCAGAAATCCAGACAGAAGTATACAAATGGGAGTATCCCTTTACATGTACAGTTAAAATCTGCAATAATGTAATTAAACATCAAATTAATAAACGATTAAAAATAATTTATATGTAAAAAATACTTTATATATAAAAAAGGAGAAAACAACATGGAGGAGCAAGCAATCGAAGATGAAACTGAGAAAACACATACCGGTATTGGTAGGTATGGGAACTAAACGCCAAAGGTAAAAATCTCCAAATATAGCTCCTTGAGAGGAAATATAGAACCTACAGATAGTAGATATTAGTGGGTTAGTCCAAACATGGGGGGAGACGACCCAGTTTATACATGAACTCTTGGAGTCTAGAGGTACATACCAAAGGGGTGGAATCCAAGGTGTGAGACTGGAGGGAATGTCTTCCTCTCTCACAGCCAGCCAGATAAAATCAAATATAATAAGATCCTAAAATAGTAATCCATGAATAATAAATAATTAGCCTTAGAGGCATGTTCCAAATTCTTACAGAAAATTAAAGGGGGATAGTATGTAAATTCATAGACGTAAAACGACATCCAAAAAAGGACAATATATAAAAAATCCATACAATAAAGTTTTGCCATATAAATATACATCTAGTAGTCTTTTAGTACATGCTCCTTGGGAACAATAGATGAAAAAACAGGTTCCCATAATAGGGCTTCAGATTATATAACTAGACTAAAGGAGTCCATAATAAACTCATACTATAATAAGGGCATCAATAATAAATCACATTAACAGTTCGAAATTCAGAGGGTAAGTGTGATCTGTTAATGTGATTTATTATTGATGCCCTTATTATAGTATGAGTTTATTATGGACTCCTTTAGTCTAGTTATATAATCTGAAGCCCTATTATGGGAACCTGTTTTTTCATCTATTGTTCCCAAGGAGCATGTACTAAAAGACTACTAGATGTATATTTATATGGCAAAACTTTATTGTATGGATTTTTTATATATTGTCCTTTTTTGGATGTCGTTTTACGTCTATGAATTTACATACTATCCCCCTTTAATTTTCTGTAAGAATTTGGAACATGCCTCCAAGGCTAATTATTTATTATTCATGGATTACTATTTTAGGATCTTATTATATTTGATTTTATCTGGCTGGCTGTGAGAGAGGAAGACATTCCCTCCAGTCTCACACCTTGGATTCCACCCCTTTGGTATGTACCTCTAGACTCCAAGAGTTCATGTATAAACTGGGTCGTCTCCCCCCATGTTTGGACTAACCCACTAATATCTACTATCTGTAGGTTCTATATTTCCTCTCAAGGAGCTATATTTGGAGATTTTTACCTTTGGCGTTTAGTTCCCATACCTACCAATACCGGTATGTGTTTTCTCAGTTTCATCTTCGATTGCTTGCTCCTCCATGTTGTTTTCTCCTTTTTTATATATAAAGTATTTTTTACATATAAATTATTTTTAATCGTTTATTAATTTGATGTTTAATTACATTATTGCAGATTTTAACTGTACATGTAAAGGGATACTCCCATTTGTATACTTCTGTCTGGATTTCTGGCCATACCAGGCCATGGTATGTACAAATCTTGTAAAATTAATGATCTAGATTCCATATTGTATTGAATGTTTGCCAACATTCCCTTTCTCTGTACCACTTTTAGCCTTTGCCCCTGATGAAGTCGTGTAGACGAAACGCGTTGGGCTTCTAATAAAGAACTACCTTTTAAATTCGAAGTCTTCGGTGTTATTTTGAAGTTTATGAACACTCCGTTTGAACATAAGTGACTGCAGGATCACACATATTTGGGACTCTATACCCTTACCGGCTAGGTGGTACTACTGGAGCGCACTCTGGACAACCCCCCTTCCTTGTACTCTATCTCTGTCTCTCACTAACAGGAGAGTCGTTCCAGAGTTGCAGCTGGTCGAAAGGCCTACTCCGAGCGCAATTCCTGACCACTTTTGTTTGTTTTATATATATATATATATATATATATATATATATATATATATATATATATAGGTGAACGAGAGCTGCGGCACTCCACGGGCTAAATAAACAAGGCACAGGGACACAGCGAGTGGCCGATGTTTCGGAACTTTAATCCGTCTTCTAGGCAAATGAACAATAACATACAAGACAACACATACCTTTAAGCCGTATCTGGGTCCGCCTCCAAACACAAGCCTCCCGTCGCGTGCCGGCGTCCCTCAATGCTTCCGGCACGCGACGGGAGGCTTGTGTTTCTAGGCAAATTGTTCATTTGCCTAGAAGACGGATTAAAGTTCCGAAACGTCGGCCACTCGCTGTGTCCCTGTGCCTTGTTTATTTAGCCCGTGGAGTGCCGCAGCTCTCGTTCACCTGTCTACCCCCTTCTGCCTGTCTGCACCCCGGCACGTTGTTCTCAGTCTCCGGAGTGCCCTCACCGGCTTGCTATATATATATATATATATATATATATATATATATATATATATATATACACAGTATATATATATATATATATATATATATATATATGCATCTCATTCATTTATTTAGTTATTTTCATTTTATTCATTTATTGACATTTTAATAATAATTATAACTTTATATGTGTGAACATTAAAATCATTATTTATTTTAGCCACTCGACATGATTTATATATAGACTTATTAATCTATACAAATCTTATCTATATTTATAGGGGCAATAATTATAATTATTTTTATGGTATTGTGTAGGGGTACTATTTAAAACTAAGCACCAGAAACCACCCACTTAGGATTAATGGTAAGGGCAGAGTGCAGCACTAACTCCAAATATATATTGTAAATGTAAACAGATGTCGTCGGTAGATGAATGTATTCGGAGGTATTGTGAACCATATCCAGGGGAGGGTTGTGAGGGGAGGGCTGTGAAAACTGGTGCAAAAGTGATCCTTCATATGCTGTGAACTCATCCACTTGAAATGGACTTCTCCTTACTGTGGAAAGGTGCAGAGCTACCCAACTGTTGGATTTGTAGCCATATACCAAGAGGACAGTGTAATGTAGGTTTTGTACCTACAGTACAGTATGTCTCTAACACCTGAGTGGACTAGATTGCAAAGTTGTGGTGATATCACACTTTCTCCTTTTGATATGAGTAAGTCACCAAGTTTGAAGGTAAAAGATTATAATTTCACTGACAAGCAAAGGATAGTGTGTATAAACTAAACCATAGCTGACCCTGAGCATCCACCTTATGATGAGGAAGCTGATCTCAATGGAATGAAATTCCCAGGAGTCACTAAAGGTTGTTCTTATATACTGTACTACATGAAGACACACCAGGTGAATCTGTAAAATTAATGAGGGAGGTTATGGGTTTGAATATTTCCCTTTTCTGTGATACCCCATGCCCCCCTAACTGGGAACAGGAATTTTTTGACCCCTTGTTTGAAGCAGGACTTTATGGGATATGGAACTCCCAGCCATACACTTTGCCAAATTGTTTCTTTTTACAAATGGTTATTATACTGTACAAGTCTTTTGGGATATGCTCTTTGTAGTAACACTTATTCCTGATGTAGTGACATTAATTCATAAGGATATGAAAGAAGAGTTTTGTCTGAAAACCAAACCCTCTGGTCATACCTTAAGTTGTTACATTAAGTATTGGTTATGGTGGGACTAGGATTTGGAAATATCATAACATTTGGTACTTGGGGAAGTACATAATATCAGAAAATAATTAAGGCTTTAGAATAAACAATTGATAATAATACTGACATACAATATATGACAGCAATTAAGATATGTTGGACACAAGCTTCAGATGGCCAAGATAGAACTGGTTCAGCACCGGATGTCCATTGATTATCTTACTGCAGCTTCAGAAGGCTACTGCATCATGCTGCAAACCATATAAGGAGTAAAATGTTGTACTTATTTGACTACTGATTCTAACCCAGAAGATGTTATAGATGAGGAAATGATTGATCATAGAACCGAAAAAAAAAGTTTGCTAAAGACCATAACTATACTAGCATCATACCTGATTCATGGTTTTCCATGTGGTTAAATCCATTTAATTGGTTTAATGTTATAGGAGGCTGGATTTCAAGAATACTGTCAATTATTGCTAAAGGACTTTTGTTGCCGTTGATATTATACATTGCTATAAGGCTTGCTATGTGCATAGGACAAAAGATGCTGTCCCTGAAATGTTTTTATTCCTCTTCTACAGGGGACACAAGAACTGTCTGACCATAACCAGTCTATTTAGAACTTCTAGGTTCAGATTCAAAACATGACTTTACATCATACTACTGTGAGAACTGTCATACAAGATCTGCAAAAGGACAGAGCTGTCCATACTGTTACAAAGATGAACTGTGATGAACTATCAATTGTGTGGTGGATGAGATGATTCCAGAGAAATACAGAACAGAGATGTAAGACAGTGGAGCGTGATACTCTCACTGTGCATCCATTACATGAACTCTTAACTGTAGGAACCTAGAATCAGGGAATAGGATAGGGAACCTTGGTATCTGAATAAGGGAATGGATGCAGCATCCCATAAAGGTGTAAGCTGTGAGATAGTGTTCATTACTAGAATTAGTGACATGGTAAAGGAAGGTTAGGTTAGGAATAGAGATTTGAAAAAAAAAAAGAGAGGAATTGTTAAAGGTGACATCATTTTATTGAGGAATGCATGTTTGTTACATCATACTTAAACTGACTTTTCACATAGATATTTTGTGGAACTATCTGTCCCCTGGGAAAATTTTGTGAAACTACAAGAGTTGGGACAGTACATAGGGTCTGTCTCAATATAATGGTCTGTCTCAAAGAAACTGGGGGAAAAGTAATAGGATGAGCGATTCAGAAAGTGAGAGATTTGGTAAGGAATCTCCAGTTTTTTTAAAGCGGCAATCATTTACACTGCAAAATAAAACTGGTTTTGCAGTATAAAGGTGGCCATACATGCACGTCAGGTCAGTTGTGATTGGGAGCAGATTGCATGTGTTTTTAAGGACATGCAATCTGTCATTAGATGGCTCATACAACCAGTGTCATTTGACTCTCCCTCCCTGACTAGCAGAGAAGAGAGGCACAGCTTCTGGGCTGCCCGTGGCAGTGAAGACGCTGGGAAACGCTGAAGTTTCCAAGTGGAAGACAGGCAGGAGGCTGAAGAGAGTGGTGGACATCCTTTTGCTCAATTCTGTCACCACGCTGAAAACAGTTTTCAGAGGATTGCTTCATTAGTGCTATTTAATAATGGCATAACACAGCAGATGTTAGCAGATTGGTAGCTGTTGGCAACCTGTAAATGAAAAAAAATGGATTTTTGATACTCCTATCCTTTTGATCCTAGTAGGCCAGCCCCCTATTTAAATGAAGCTTCAATCATACAATCATGCAGCAGATGGATTGTATAATGGATTGTATGACAGATTGTGAGTACATTGTGTGTCAAAAAAACATCAAGGACTGCCGGGGAGTTTAAGGGAAATTAGACACAATCATGATTGCAAAAGCCCCATACATTAGTTCGACTTGACCTTAGGGACAAGTCGGACTTGATTTCCCCTGAAGCTCTCCGTGAGGGGAACACACGATTAGGCACTTGATGTGCCAGGTTTTGCATATGATAAATCACATGGATGCAGTACCCCGGGAGCTGCAGGGGGAGAGCTGACGCTGGGGAGCTGCAGGGAACATCCAGGCTTGGTGAGCTGACAAATAGTCAGCAGGCGGGGGACACCGGTGAGCCGGGCATGGGGAGAGCCTGGCAGGGGCAGTGGGGCAGCGGACACATAGGCAGCAGGCGGGGGGACACTGGTGAACCGGCGAGGGGAACAGGTCACGTGCTGGGCAGGAGGTCCAAGCAGCCGCAGCTTCAAAGAAGAAAAACCCAATACAAACAAATTGGGAGCCAGTGATTGGCTGAGAGCTCTCTGAGCTGATTGACTGAGAGAGCTCTCAGCCGTGACTGAATCTTAGTGCACTCAGGGGTAGATTTATTAAGCTCGGTGAAGTGATAAAGTGTCTAGTTTTTATCACCGGCAAATCACCTCCTACAGATGAGGCCGGGCTCTTCTTTGCTGGTGAATCGCCAGAACGTCACCGCTGCCGATCCGCCAGCAGCCCGGCTCGCCATCTGACTGAGACGCGTCTCAGTTTCCGTTGGCGGGGCGATGGGAAACCTGTCAGTCTCCGCTTCAGGGAGACGGATAGGGTTAGGGGGGGTGCAGGGAGGCGGTGGGGAGTGCCGTTGGAAGGAGTGCCGTCGGAAGGGGACGCGCGCGCATCTCATGCGCGCGCGTCCCCTTTTGCTGTACAGATGGCGGGTGGCGGGGGATGGCGGCTGGGTTCGCCATCGCCATCCCCTGCAACGATGAGACCTGCCCCATCTGTACCTGTCATTTTTCAAACCAAGTCTGTAACTTAACGGTTAGGAGCTGATTGGCCGGTGATAAAAACCAGACACTTTATCACTTCACCGAGCTTAATAATTCTGCCCCTTAGTCTTATGCTGATTGACTGAGTGTGTTATGAACAGAGGATCATGAGAGTCCAGTAAAAGGCTTAACTCTATTGCTTTTTGTATAACATCTCCTCTTTTCATTTTTAGAAGCTTTGGTAAATTTAAGAGAAATAAAAATCTGCATATATGCACAAAAATTTTAATTTAATTTTCTCTTAGTTATTCAATTTTCCTCTATTGATCGATTTTTAGATGTCATTTTTTTTTTTCATGAAATCCTTCCCTTCATGCCTTGAATATTAAACTTACTATATTTGGTGCTGTGCTGTCTATTAATTAGAGCTGCAGACATCTCTGAACAGGGAATCTGACGTTCTAATCCTACATGAGTCTTTATGTGGATAAAATAAGATTAATTTAACAAATAAGTAAATATTGAACTCATTTGCTAATAGGTAAGAAAGTGTCCAAAAAGCATTAACTCATCTTATGCTCCATGGCAATATGAAAAACAAGGGAAAAACATAGTAATACTGTAAACTAGTAAAAAAACAAAAAAAAACATGAGATTAATTAGGAGCCTTTCAATAATGAAAGAAAAAGCATTTTCCAGAAATGTTAGAAATACAAATATCTCCCAGAAGCATTGTTCTAAAAACAATACAAACTTTTTGGTACAGTATAATATTCTCTTTTACAAAATATGGTTAAAAGAACTCACAAAAGAAAATATGTCCAATCTTCTCCAAAAGATCTGTAGGTCAGAAGGTGCTGAGCTCCAGGGATGTAACCGCTCCAGGATCTTTAGAGTGGCTTGTCATTTTTCTGGCTCCACGTAACCCATTTTACATGTATCACTTTTGCTTCCTCAGGAAATGGTCTTTTCATGATAGAGGAAGCAGAAGTGATACTTGAAAAATGCCAGGTCAATATGTGTAAGACAAACTAAGGTCATTTTCCACTGACCTGTTGTAGATCCATTTCATATTGTCAGCAAGGCAGATTTCTGCAGACTTTTTCTAGTATTATAAGTTTTTGCCAATGTTGCCAAAGTTTAAATGAATGTAAAAGATAAATACGCTAAGGGAGGCATAAAATTAGCTCAAAATAATGTTTTAACAATTTTTTTTTACCGTATTTCAGTGGTTCCCAAACTTTGTGCCGTGGCTTCCTGGGGTGCCCCAAGACCTTTGCGGGGTGCTTTGGATTGGTGGTCCGGAACCAATTCAAATTATTTATGGTCAATTTAAAAGGCAAAAACATTGCTGGTGAGCTGCTGATAATAAAATATGTGGACAAACAGAAGCTAATTCTATCCTTCACCCATAATTAAACCTATGTATGACTTATAAAACAATTTACTTATTTTCTGAATAAGAAACTTTTGGCCCAGGGGTGCCATGAAAAAAAATTCTGATGCTCTAGAGTGCCGTGATTTAAAAAGTTTGGTGCCCTGACCATGGCTGATCTGCTAGTGTGGTTATTTTATCGGCTAGAGGACCTTGAATAAAAATTGGTTTATTTAATACTAGGGACCTCTATGCATTTTTCCCAAAAAATTTTGAATGACGGCTGGCTGAAAGAGCCCGGAGCTACAGTAATTATGCTTGTGAGGCATGTCAATGCCTGCTTGGGGTGGGCGAATTATGTCCCATGACGTCAGCGCCTGCCCCTTCTTTGCCATCTCCATACAGGATAAAAATAAGTATATCGGGCAATTCATGAGTAGCTTTTACAGATAATTTTAAGACAGCAATAGGAATTCATGCTTTATCAAATCAAAGCCAGCAATGTTCAGTGGCTTTGACAAACTGATTCACAGACAGACATATATTTATGTTTTATATATAACTGAAAGGTAATTCTATACAACTAGCTAAGCCTGCTTGAAGCAAAAGCTTCAAAAGCTAGTCTGCTACCTTGTGCCTCTGTGTTTCTGTTTGTATGTGTGAAAGATAAAGAGATGTAGTTTCACTCGCTACCAGCAGATGGCAGTGTTTCAGTTACATATGGACACTAACCCCTCATTTAGGCCTTCAGGACTGAGGGTCCTCAGATTATACATCCAAAAGGATTTTCTTTTTAACAGCAGTTTATCTCTGTTCCCTCCTCTTATATCTGTGGTTACTGATTCGATTCCTACAAATCTCGTACCTCACGGGTCTCCCCCTTGACATTTCAAAAAGTGTCGTGGGACACTATGATTAGACAATCAGTTTTTAATGTTCCTATAGTGCTCTAAAATTCGAATTTTAAGAGACCTTTTTGTTTGTCCCATATAATGCATGGCACAGGCACAAGTGAGGAGGTATACCACATATGTACTGTTACAATTAATTAAGTTTTTTATTTTCCATTTTTTGTCTTAATAGACAACAGCTTATACAATATAAAGATAAGAGAAAAGAAGCTGTGAATTTTTGTCCCTTTGTTACTCAGTATAATGCCCAGAATGTAGAAATACCTAAAACGCTTTTGTCAAGCGTGGCTTGACACAAGCTCCAAATAAAGGAGTTGAAACGTTGCCTAAACCCATGTGTGCAGTCCTCTTCTTTCTGCTAAACCTGCTACTAAAGACCATAATGACGCCGACCTGTCGACCTACATTACAGCACGCTCCTCGAGCTGATTTTGGAGGGCACCCGGCACACACAGTGTATTGGACTCACAGAGTGCCGACTCGAAAATTGCTATATATGCATTGGGAGACTCTAGCCCTCCAGCCTCATCTAAAAGATAAGCACTTTTCTTGTTGTTCAACCTAATTTTTGTCCACCCCCTCTTTATCTGAATATTATCTTTAAAAAAAAAACAATTTTTAAATATTTTTTCTTGTAAAATCCGTCTGTATTGTTTTTACTATATTTTATCCTATTGTTCTATAATAAATATTCTTACCTATATCCTGTATATATATATTTTTTAATATTTTTAATATAAATTCTTACACCCTAGTCCAGATCCGTTTACATTCCCACCACCAGCATTTATTGTATATAGAGCCTGTATATAGAGGCTTTACACTCCTATAGACACGCATGCTTAACATTCATCCAAGCAGTTCTTTACCGCACGTCCCACATAAACCCACAAGGTCGACACTGTGTCAACCTCTTACACGCAGGACTTCACATACCCACAATGATGTAAACATGTATGGTATTTGTGTTATATTTATATTTATGTTGTAACCAACATATCTTCTTCACTGATTTATTGTCTCCCAATCCAGGTCGACTAGCCAGCACGACGCAATGTCCCTCACAATATCCTCCACCAGCACGCACAGCACAAGACACTGCTGGAGTGACCACAAAGCGGATCACCCAGGTAACCTGTTAGCTTGCGTTCCATCCACCCGGCTACTAGCGTTCCATTTCCCGGAAGTTGACATTGACGTCACTTCCGTTTTCACGCATCCCGGCAACTTCCGGCTTCTGAACGGGGCGTCCTGCATCGTGCTGGTTACCGATCTCACCCTCCCTATTTAAGGTATTCACTTTTGTTATTCTTATGTTATCACCTACACCTTGACAAAGGGGCATCTGCCCCGAAACGTTGGTCGTTATTTTTTGAAATACAAAAAACTTTTCACAAATCCCAGGAGTGCCAGTCCTTTCTTCCGTCTATTGTTCATCTATTTGAACGGGCACCCGGGTAGCTGAACAGGAGGGGTGAGTGCCGGGCCGCAACCCAGAGATATATATATATATATATATATATATATATATATATATATATATATATAGTACACTGTGTGTCCGGCACTCGTCGCTGGATGTAGCTTTAAATACCTGGTGCCTTCCCAAAAGACCTTTTCAGCCTTGGTAACATGGATGGGGGTGTGGGCAGCACTCACAGATTTTCAGACAAATAATGCTGGTGAAAAACGTCTTTAATCCGACATGTTTCGGGCTGCGACCGTCTTCAGGGATCAATAACATACACACAGTGCAAACAATTTAAATACTCCAAAGAACCCGCCCCCAACACAGATATTATGTATGGATTAACCCAGGGCTGGGCAACACCGGCCCTCCAGATGTTAGTGAACTACACATCCCAGGATGCTTTGCATTAGTTTTGCTATGTGGCCATGCTGAAACTGTTGCAAGGCATGCTGGGATGTGTAGTTCACTAACATCTGGAGGGCCGGTGTTGCCCAGCCCTGGATTAACCTCACCTGCGGCATCTCATGCCCGGTGTCAATCCTGTGACCTCACCTGCCGTCGCTCTGTGCCGTGGATGACTTCCTGGAGCCAGGCCTCGTTCTGGATGCCGTAGCTTCTGGTATCCATAGAAATCAATACACACTGAAATATATAAAACATTACTAAAAACGTGCATATTATTAAGAGGCTTAATGTAAGCCATTTATGAGGCATCAATCTGCCATTATACAGTGAAACAAAAAACAGTGCCTTGTGAAGAAAAATAATAAAGATTAAAAATACACTTGTTTACACAGGGCTAGAACATAATGCTTCCATATCATACATCTATATTATCAGCAAAAGTTAATAAACATATGCACAGCATATAAACATTAGATCCTAGCATTTATGAACTAGTAGCCGGTTCCACTAGATATATATCAAGGGGCAAATTGGTAGTTATTATATTATATGAAACTTTGTAACCCATGTTGTTCATTTAACCCCTTAGGTGATATTGTATCCAATTGGAAAATCCATCTGGATTCAGCCTGTAACAGCAGTCTACCCCTGTTGCCCTCCCTAACATTAAGGGGAATGTGATCTATAATTTTTGATCTTATGCTGGCTATGCTATGCTTTTTTAATGCACAATGTCTCGTGACCGGCTGGTCGCTTGTACCTGTGCTCAATGCATGACGGATGGCAGAACAATGGTTCGCCATCCGTTCTTTGAATTGATACTCTGTCTTGCCCACGTAGTATAACCCACATGGGCAAGACAGAATGTATAAATGCTCATGGATTTGCTGCTATTGGTAGTCGATGAATCCACAAAAGAATCATCGATGGTGAGGAATAAAATCCAAATACTTGAGTCCACACATGCGTCAACTCTGACAGGAGATGCAAGCACAGATTGGAATACAAAGTTGAAGAATCAAATAGACCAATATCAAAAAGATCTTACAAAATTTAAAAGGGAGAAGCGTAGAAAAGTGCAATTAGATTATGAGCAGAATAGAGTGTATCAATGGCTCAGCATGGCTGGCCTTAAATGGCCTCATATGTCACCAATCGCAAACTGCGGCAGAGACAGAAATATGCGGATTATGATGGTACCAGCACCTCTGCAAGCGATACAGATAACCAGCTCCCTACTACATCTAAGAAAACCCTCCCATTAGGGTTACCAGCTCCCTACCACATCTAAGAAAACCCTCCCTTTAGGGGTAATGACCATGGCAGGTCACAAACCCCTGGCAGGCGGAAGAGGTGGACACGGCGTGGTGGCCAAGCAAAAATGCAAAACAGGCCAGAAAGTAGGCCGCAAAAAAAAGATCTTGTCTTCAACTTATCAAGTACACCGCTCAGTGAGTATGAGACAGCGGTTCTTTCAAAGGGACTGATTTTTATTCCAAGCCATGCATATAAGTTCAGACGATCCCTACGCTTGAAGGAGTATTATCATGACAAACCCAATAATCAGCCAAAAATGAATGACATTCCAGCACAAGTAAGGAAACTCCAGCCAAGGTCCAAGTTTGACCCACCAACCACCAGCCCTTCTATTAAGGCATTTTCCAGAATGATGGAGTCTATAGGGAACAACAATAGTGGAGACACTAAGAAAATCTCAGATTTGACAAGCAATGAAAGGAAAGCCTTGCAAGATCTTCAAAAAAGAACAGATATAATAATCCGCAAAGCGGACAAAGGTGGCTCGGTGGTTGTGCAAGATGTCATGGACTACTTGAATGAATGCCACAGACAACTTGGAGATGCTGAGGTCTATGAGTTATTGCAGAGTGATCCTACCATATGTTACAAAAGGGAATTGGACACATTGAGGACAGCTGCCAAGGATAATACCATCTCTGAGGAACTTGGTAGGGCCATCCCCGTAATTCCAATGTTTTACATGTTGCCCAAGGTGAATAAGAGGATTGAAAGGCCCCCTGGCAGACCAATTATATCATCCAGGGGATCGCTTTTTCAATCTATCCTAGATTTCTCTACAAACTTGAATCCTTGTGAACAGGCTACTAAATCATACCTAAAGGACACCATTATGCTAAAGAACGGTTGAAAGATCTGGGGACCCTCCCAGACGATGTGATCATATGTAGTGCAGATGTAGTAGGGTTGTATACCTGTATTCCCCATGAAGAGGGTATACGAGCGGTAGAAGCACTCATACGGTATTGTCCTAGTTATGAAGGCCCAGAGTACACATTTTTCCTTAATCTCTTGTCACAGGAACTAAATAGGAATTATTTCTATTTTAATGGGAAAATGTATTGCTAGCGCCTGGGTGTGGCTATGGGGTCCAATGTTGCCGCATCATATGCAAATGCATATATGAATGACATCGACCAGAAATTAATTTATCAAACAGCATATGTAGGGAAGGTGTTATTATACCTTCACTACATAGATGACTTGCTCATAGTCTGGCAGGGCAGTGAGGAAGGGTTGAAGTGCATATTGGAGGCCCATAATGCTAGTGGTTGCCCTGCGAAGTTGACATTTACTATGAGCAAATAAGAAGCTAATTTTCTGGATGTAAGGATTTGCATTGATAACAACAAAATTAATACATCAATTTATGTGAAGGAGACTGACCGGAACACCAGTCTCCATTACGAAAGTTGTCACCCCAGGGCTTTGCGATATGGCCTGCCATTTTCCCAAATGTTACGGGTAAAGAGAATTACCAGTGAGGAAGAACAGGTCAATAGAGATTTAGATAACATGCAAGAGAAATTTGAGGAAAGGGGATACAAAACTGAGGAGTTGCTCACTATTAAACAAAAAGTTTTGAATTTATCCAGAGAAGAGGTATTAAAATCAACAAAAAAGGATAAGCAATTAATAGATAAAATTCCTTGGGTAACACAGATTGCTAATAACAGTAATGCCACGACAAAGAAAGTTAAAGCTCTCTGGCCCATTGTATCTACTGATGGTGACCTCAAGAGCCTGCATGGGACCAAGATCATGCCGGCCTATAAAAGAGGTAGTAATTTAGCTGATATGTTTGTCAAAACTGATGTAACCAACTTGACCAAGACACCAACCCCCAAACACTTCCTGACACGCCCAAAGGGATGTTATAAATGTGTTGGATGCACTACGTGTAGTTCTATGTTGGCGGGGGACACAGTAAGTCAGCCACACATGGGGCGCAAAATAAAAATCAAGCATTCGGTGACATGTTCAATGAGATTCGTTGTATACATTCTGTCTTGCCCATGTCAGTTATACTTCATGGGCAAGACAGAGTGTCAATTCAAAGAACCGATGGCGAACCATTGTTCTGCCATCCGTCATGCATTGAGCACAGGTACAAGCGACCAGCCGGTCACGAGACGTTGTGCATTAAAAAAGCATAGCATAGCCAGCATAAGATCAAAAATTACAGATCACATTCCCCTTAATGTTAGGGGGGGCAACAGGGGTAGACTGCTGTTACAGGCTGAATCCAGATGGATTTTCTAATTGTATACAATATCACCTAGGGGGTTAAATGAACAACATGGGATACAAAGTTTCATATAATATAATAATTACCAATTTGCCCCTTGATATATATCTAATGGAACCGGCTACTAGTTCATAAATGCTAGGATCTAATGTTTATATGCTGTGCATATGTTTATTAACTTTTACTGATAATATAGATGTATGATATTGAAGCATTATGTTCTAGTCCTGCGTTAACCAGTGTATTTTTTATCTTTATTATTTTTCTTCACAAGGCACTGTTTTTTGTTTCACTGTATAATGGCAGATTGATGCCTCATAAATGGCTTATATTAAGCCTCTTAATAATATGCACATTTTTAGTAATGTGTTATATATTTCAGTGTGTATTGGTTTCTATGGATAACAGAAGCTGCGGCATCCAGAACGAGGCCTGAGGATGGGCGCATGTCGGATTAAAGAAGTCTTTTCACCAGCATTATTTGTCTGAAAATCCGTGAGTGCCGCTCACACCCCCATCCGTATATATATACGAAATGTGTATTATTTTAGTTATCTAGTTTTATGCATGAAAAAAAGTTTGGGTACGTTGAATCATTAGGAAGCAAATGTCTAACTATCTCAGTGGTGCTCAAAACATGTTGTTTTTTTGGAATATTTTGTTTTATCTTGTTTGCATAGTGTATGGTGAATTGTGACTCAGTCATCATCTTGTGCATAGAGACAACCACAGCCAGGGTCTCACATGGGTTGGCATACTTAAGCAGAAACATTAGAAACATTACGGGCAGTACGGATGGTGTAATGGTTAGCATTACTGCCTCACAGCACTGACTGTGCTGAGTTTGTATATTCTCCCCGTACTTGCGTGGGTTTCCTCCGGGTACTCCGATTTCCTCCCACAATCCAAAAATATACTGGTAAGTTAAATGGCTCCCAAAATATTAACCCTAGAGTGTCTGTGTGTGCATGTACATGTGGTAGGGAATATAGATTGTAAGCTCCACTGGGGCAGGGACTGATGTGAATGGTCAAATATTCTCTGTAAAGCGCTGCGGAATCTGTGTGCGCTATATAAGAAACTTCTAATAAATAATAATAATAATAAATAAAAAAATAAATAAATGCAAATTAGTCAGGTCATTACAGTGGCTAACTACAGAAGGGAATGCCCTGAAAAAGCACCTGCATATTTCTAGTCACCCCTTGTTACCTTCCCCATATACTGACTACCTGTCATCACTTTGCAAATAAACCCTCTGTGTATATGCAATTGTGCTTCTGCATTGGCCCATGCACAGTGGCAGATAATGCTTTCACTATAGATGTTTGACATCGAAATTGAGTGCACATCTAAATCAGACCCTATGGGTGAGATTTAATAGGATGAGAGATTTGGTATGAAATTTTCAGGGTTTTTTTTAAAGCGGCAACATTTATACTGCAACATCAAACTGGTTTTGCAGGGTAAATGATTGCTGCTTTTAAAAAAAACTGGAGATTTCTTACCAAATCACTGTATGAATCTCTCCTATTAAATGTCCCGCTATACTGTATATGAACTTGTGCACATTAAGAATCATATGAATAAACTTGGCACTGTAAAATGAAATCAAAAGATGAACAGGTTCAAACATGTTCTTAAGAATTGAATATGTTCTTCCTAATCAAATACTTTTTCCCCCAAAATCTTTCAAGTGTAAAATGCGATTAATATCATTAAAGGCTTTCAAGGCATTCAAGGTCAGGCTTTCGTGCCCAATACTCCACAGAGACAGAATTGACTAAAGTTGTGAATGTACATACAGATAGTGGTAGATGCTCAAATTAGTTCAGTAATACCATTCAGGTGCATGCAAGGGAGCGGTTAACACTGAGTAAGAACTTTAATAAAGAGAAATAACTTTAATAAGGAGGATCCTGTGCGGGTGACCACCCCCTCCTTTTCTTGCTCTTTAACACTGAGTAAGTAAAACAAGACATTGGTTCCCCCAGCACACTAAATGCTGCACCCTGCACCTTGATATAGCGCTAGGGACTCCCATTTACAGAGAAGCCTTGATGTGGCTTGGGGGCATATTATACACCTGCGCATGTATATGTAACCAATATCTCTGAATTCTAATATCATGCAGTCTTCAAGATTGGTTACTAATCTGGGGGAACCTATTTCTTGTTTTACTTAAAGTTGTGAATGATCTGGTCACTGCTAAAGGCCACTATTCACTACTAATTATTCTAGATCTCTCTGTTGCTTTTGACACTGTTGACCACACACTTCTTATACAAACACTACAATCCCAAGGTCTTAAAGACACAGCCCTCTCTTGGTTCTCAACCTACCTATCTAACGAATCCTTTAGTGTTTGTTTCTCTGATTCTACCTCCTCTTCGCTACCTCTTTCAGTTGGAGTACCTCAGGGTTCAGTTTTGGTACTCTGCTTTTCTCAATCTATACCTCATATCTTGGCAAACTAATCAGCTCTTTTGGATTTCAGTATCATCTGTATGTGGATGATACTCAGCTTTACCTATCCTCCCCGGACCTGTCCCCATCTGTATTGAGCCATGTCTCTGAATGCCTTTCTGCTGTTTCATCCTGGATGTCATGTCGCCACCTCAAACTTAATATTTCAAAAACAGAATTAATTATATTTCCGCCAATAAATAGCAGTTACCAACCTGATATCTCTATTGCTGTTGAGAATATGACAATCACTCCTACCTCTCAAGCTCGCTGCCTAGGTGTTTTCCTTGACTCTGAACTTTTCTTTGTACCCCACATTTAATCTGTCTCAAAATATTGCCACATGCACCTAAGAAACATATTCAAAATTCGCCCTTACCTTACACAAGACACTGCAAAAACTCTAATCCATGCTCTCATCATCTCACGCATTGATTATTGCAATAGTCTCCTTATTGGCCTTCCCCAATACAGACCCTCACCACTACAGTCCATCATGAATGCAGCTGCGAGGCTAATCTTCCTAGCCAGACGTTCATCGTCTGCAAAGCTACTCTGTCAGTCACTTCATTGGTTACATGTATTTTACCGTATTCAATAAAAAAATATTTTACTTACACACAAAGCTATAAACCAAACTATACCAACATACATATCTTTTCTTATCTCAAAATATCTTCCAACACGACCTCTACGCTCCTCCCAAGATCTGCGTCTCTTATCCACACTCATTACTCGCTCCCATTCCCGATTGCAGGACTTTTGTTTGAGCTGCACCCACTCTGTGGAATGCCCTCCCAAGCACAGTAAGACTCTCCTCCAGTTTCTAAACCTATAAGCATTCCCAGAAAACTAATCTCTTCAGGCAAGCTGATCAAATTCCAGAACCAGTCACAGAACCTTGCATTCTAGTGTATCGATGCAATAAAGAATACATCCTTATGTATCAATGCCTATTTCCCTATAGATTGTAAGCTTGCGAGCAGGTAGCCCTCCTACCTTTTGACTGTCTGTAAATATCCTGTTTGTTGTATCACTGTCTCCTTTTGTAAAGTGCAACGGAATAAGCTGCGCTATATAAAAAACTGTTAATAAATAAATAAATGAAAACAAAATAATGTTCACATTTAAAAAAAAAAAAATATTAAAAAATATTTAGTCAATTAAGCTAAACTCTTAATTTTTGCAAAACCATAATGCTAACTAGAACTATGTACATGAGCTTGTGAGTTAACATATTATTCAATTCCATGCAAGATGCTACCACTGTGTCCATCTTAGTACATTACTGCTTATTCTGGTAAGGAATTTTTGCTGTGAGCAAAGGCATTTTGCCACATTGGGGCAGATGTATTAAGCCCAGAGAAGTGATAAAGTTGCCCCTAACTGTCATTTTCAAATCCTGTCTGTAATTTGATAGCTAGGAGCTGATCAGCTGGTGCTTTATCATTAACCACTTTATCACTTCATCAGGTTAATAAATCTGCCCCATGGTGTCTAAATGACCATTCTTCAGTCACATTGCAGAGAGCGAAATTGCTTCTTAGTAGCTGTAAAATACACACAATGACAGTCAAGACAAACACAATTACATTTAAAACTCCTTTGAAAAGTTTGAACATTTCTAGTGATCAGTCAATTCTATTGTAATTACAGAGTTTAAATTTAAACTGACAAAAAGACAATAGAATTCATGCTTCCATGGAAACTGAAATCCTGCATTAGCTACTACTGTATTTATCCATTTAGCAGTTACAAACAGAAACAAAAAAGTTGCTTCAAAGGCAATGGATGAAACATTGATCACATTACTTTCACTTTGCAGCATATATGAAGTTGGAAAAAGTGATTATACTATTTTAATATTGAATATGCATAATTTGTGACATTTAAAAACTTGGAATTTAGATCCCTGACCTAAACTACTTTTCAAAGTTACCTTGACCAGCATATCTCTTGACATTGCGCTAGTAATGCTTTTTAAAAGCCATTATATCTCTATATAATTAGAACCTGCTTGTTTTCTATGTTAAACAATTTCCACCTTTATTATTAAGCCATTTATAAATGCACATTTATGTGAACCTGTCATACTATTCTGTCTTCAGAATGACATTAAATCAATTCACGGTCTTAAAATGCATTAGCATCATACATTTTAGTGGCATCTAAGATTAGACTTTCAAAGAATTTTATCAAGTACTTCATTTTTAATATTGATGTTCCACACACTGAATTCAGAATGTGCATATTAGCCATTATAATGCAATCTGTGAATTATCAAAACAGAGGTTATGCAAAACAAGAGATAGTTGAAGGGAAAGCATTCATATTAAGCTTATGAACCAGTAATCTTATAGTGAAGCAGTGTCCCTTACCAAATGCATTAACTACTATGGTGTTAAAGATTATTCTCTATTTGGAATTGCTATTACTAAGGCTGTATGACAGTGTAATTGAATATAATTTGAAAGCCTTGCAGTTTGCTACATTCCTACAGTGGTTTACTACTGTATATTGTGACTCACAACAAAAGATTTACAAGTTGATGTGGCACAATGTATGTCGCTATAAAATAATAATTGTTTCTGTCATAAAATTAAAAAAACAACAACCAATAAACATTTGATAATTTTAATTAATTAATCTATCAATCAATAATTTTTCTCTCTTAACAAAATGAAACAATCCCTTTCCCACTAATATATTAGTAAAACTAGTCTTAAGTCTAAAACTAGTCTTAAAGCGAAAGTTTATGCTTATGCAATTCTCAAAAGTTTTGTAAAGTAAAAATGTTTTTCATTTAATGGACCCTTATAGGCCTTTGACCCCTTCTGTGAAATGACCGGAAATTACTTGGGCTGAGCTGTGCTTCAGGAGCGGGCTCTCCCAAGAAATTTCTGAGAATTCCACTGTGTGCCAGCCATGCGTCCGGCGGTGAACCACTGGCACACCATTATCCCCCTGTCACTGATCCGCCCAATCCCCACCCCCATTGCTGATCCTCCCGTCGATACTCGGCGAGAATTGTGGCAGCTCTAGGAGGATAAGGGCAGCTCGGGGAGGTCCAGCCGCGCTCGGCTGTTTGTGTGTTTGTTTGGGCATCCAAATGCAGGAATTTGTTTATTTTAGTTATTTACAGTTTCGTATATAGCACAGCAGATTCCATTGCGCTTTACAATTGTAAACAGAGATAACACAAACTGGGTAACAACAGACAGACTTGGAGATATTAGGGCCATGCGGCAAGCTTACAATCTGTAGGGACATATGAGGGAAACACAAGTAATAGCATAGCTTGTAGGTCCAGAAGGGAAGCTGTTTAATACATAAGTGCCTCAGAGGGTTATGCATATGGAACTTAAATATGATAGGCTTGCCTGAAGAGGTGAGTTTTCAGGGAGTGCTTGAAAATATGGATGCTAGTGGAGAGTCTTATTGTGCGTGGAAGGGCATTCCAAAGGGTGGAAGCAGCCCGATGGAAGTCCTATAATAGTGAATGGGAGCTGGTGATCCATGCAGTAAAGAGACGCAGATCATGTGCAGAGCGAAGTGGTCAAGATTGGAGATTTTTTGTGATAAGTAAAGAGATATTAGCTGGTGCAGTATGGTTAATAGCTTTATATGCGAGTAGAAGTGTTTTATATTGAATATGGTAAAACACAGGTAACCAATGGAGGGTCTGGCAGAGCGGATCAGCAGACGATGAGCATCTTGCAAGGAAGATCACCCTAGCAGCAACATTTAAAATGGATTGCAATGGCGAGAGTCTGTTCTTGGGAAGACCAGTTAGGAGACTATTGCAATAATCAATGCGGGATATAAATAGTGCATAGATCAGAGATTTAGTAGTGTCTTGTGTGATATAGGATCATATTTTGGATAGGTTTTTTAGATGTGTATAACATGATTTGGAGACAGATTGAATGTGGGGAGTCAAGGATGACCCCTAG
This sequence comes from Crinia signifera, assembly GCF_055691185.1. Taxonomy (NCBI): domain Eukaryota; kingdom Metazoa; phylum Chordata; class Amphibia; order Anura; family Myobatrachidae; genus Crinia; species Crinia signifera. The sequence continues at coordinate 91,995,453 of NC_139223.1, read as the reverse complement.
GCAACGAACTTGTGGAGTAGGGTAGATTGTCAAGTTGTCAACAGTGATGGAGATCTGAGGATGGTAATTGTTCTTATCTGGTAGGAATATAAGTAATTCAGTTTTTGAAATATTGAGTTTGAGGTGGTGAGAAGACATCCAAGATGAGATGGCAGAGAGGCATTCAGAGACTCTGCCCAAAACCACTGGTGACAACTCTTGGGTTGATAGATAGATTTGAATATCATCCACATATAAATGATACTGAAATCCAAAAGAGCTGATTAGTATTCCAAGATATGAGGTATAGATTGAGAAAAGCAGAGGACCTAAGACTTAGCCTTACAGAACTCCGACTGACAGAGGTAGTAAATAGGAGGTAGAGTCAGAGAAGCGAACACTGAAAGAGCAATCAGATAGGTAAGATGTGAACCAGCAAAGGGCTGTATCATTAAGACCTAAGGACTGCAGTGTTTTTATGAGAAGAGTATGATCAACAGTGTCAAACGCAGCAGAAAGATCTAGAAGAATAAGTAGTAAGTAATGGCCTTTAGAGTTGGCAGTTCCCAGATCACTCACTACTTTAGTCAGTGCTGTCTCAGTGGAGTGTTGGGAATGAAAGATTGGCTGAAGCAGGTCTAATAGTATGTGAGAGTTAAGAAAGTGTGTGAGGTGAGAGTAGACAAATCTCTCCAGTAGCTTGGAGAGGCATGGGAGCAGAGAGATAGGATGGTAGTTAGAGAGAGAATTAGGGTCAAAATTGTGTTTTTTCAGTAGAAAGAGAGAGATTGCAGATTTTAGTTAAGGTTGGGACAAGCACAAGAGATATAGGGCCTTATTCTGGTTGGTGCGGCCGGGCCGTACGCGTACGTTCCGGGGTTTTCCATGATCTGCGCATGCGTACATTCGCTAATGCACAGGCGCGAACACTCCACAATGCTTACGGACGGGTCTCTCCGTGCGAAAAAACCTGTACGCGAGTGTACGGGCATTGGGGGCGGCATAGGGGCGTGTTGAGGGGAGCGGCCGAAATAATGAGGGAAAATGGGCGTAAATATGGGCGTACACGGGGGTGTGCACCAAAAATGAGCGGTGCTACTACCGCACGATCGCCTAAAGCACCGTTCATTTTGGACACAAAACAGGCGGCCGCCAACCGCCAGCTCAGACCACCCCTACAGACATAGGCGTGCGCAGCACATTTCATTAGGGGGTGCACATTTCATTAGGGGGTGTCTTACACGCCCATTGGTTGTGTCTAACACCATCAATCAGACGTGTCTACCATCAGCTATTCGCACTCACTACAATATAAAACATCTCTCAGCCACACCATAATCTCCGGCCTAGTTCAGTTTTAATGTTCTAATAACTCTGTGTAACAGTACATGCAAATACAGTCATAAACATATATGGATAACGCAGGTATGTAGCGATATGACAATGGTCTAGTACAATTAACAATGCAAAACACACATTATTGATTGATGGGCGCTTGTTTTAATGGAATACCAGTTCTAAAAAGCAAAAGTATATAAGGGCGGGCACAGCAATAGGGGGTGCCTGTGCACCCCTAACACTCTATGTGCGCACGCCTATGCCTACAGATACCGCATGCCTGCGTGCGCCTGGGTTTGCTAATTTACGCTGATTACTACTCAAACACATACACCTGAATGTAATAAGCAATGCTGCAGTCTATTAAGTCCAAACCATGATTTCACTACCTGCAAGCCACACACAGCACTCAAACACATTGGAAGCTTATCTTTCTATACTTCTCTACATTTAAAGGTTTGTTTAATTTAAGGTAAGAATCTTTTTGAGACCTGCTTATATATGCTAAGGTAGGTATTTGTTAAACAGTTAGACACATTCACTACGTGCTTTCATAGACTTTACACAGTAGCACACTCAATCTACACAAGTCGACATGTGTCAACGTGTTCACTCTAATACAAACATAGGTTTTGTATTTATGATACAATAACATAAACCATATCTAACACCTACAAAGGATGTTTCAGCAATGTTTTAAGCCCATGCCCACTATTTTGCACACAATCTTTGTATAGTACCCAAAATACAGAACTGTGCCACTATCTGATCTGCTATGAATTGGATTTTACTACACTCTGGATGTAAGATGCCACCAATCACATTATTGCACTCACATCTCTCTAACAAAGGATTCCTACATCTGCTTATGACACTGTAAAATCATATATATTTAAAAAGTTATACATGTTTGTTCACAAGCAATTTTCTCATGTTTGGCCGATTCACACATCTTTTTTTAGGGAGGACACATATGCATTCCTACACAAATGTACCTTTTGACCCTTGTTTGTCTGCCTCACCCACTCCATGAGGAAAGCATTGTTCTGGACCTGCTTTTACCTACTACTGTAGGAGCTACCTCACCTGCACACAAACTGCTTTCTCACCTATTAAGTGCTGACACAAACTAATTAGCAGGGAAAAGTTGGATAGGAACATGGGAATGGCCATGGAGAGGGTTACACATGGGAAACTTCTACCACACTTCAACAAATGTTCAAAAATACCCTGGTCAGTAAGTACACATAAATGTAGTATTTGTTTCACACAAGAAATTACACATACAACAATTTTGTTTTAATTGGTAAAATAAATTTATTTGCTGTTCAGCACCACAGCTTATTTGACACTTTAATGTCATAAATCAAATAAACAAATAAAATAGACACAAAAATAAAAAAACAGCCAGAACAAGAGGTTGCATATCTCCAAACATGTGTTACCCTGCAAATGCAATGGTGAAAGAAATGGGGACACCAGAATACGTACTGCAACAACCAGGGTGAATACTAAGCAAGATACACACCACCAAAAATTTATCCTGCATTTGTAGAGGTCAAAATAAGAACTTTAATGCCCATGGCACGAAAATGGATCGATGGCCAACTCAGGAAGTGGATGTCCAGTGCAATTTAAACATTTGGGGTCCAACCACAGAGGAAGTGAACCAGGTCTCATTATTTGGGCCCTTTTTTCCCCCTTTTAGATGGGGCCTTGGGGACAGGGGCCTTTGGCTCAGATGGCTTGCGGCGTCTTCCCCTAGTGGACACAGGAGGGTCAGCAGAGGTGGAAGGTTGGGGAGCAGCTTGGGGTGGGCCAGCAGATGGGGGATTGTCCCTTAGGGACCTGGCGGTGGTCAGCAGCTCCGCAAGAATTTCATTCTGGCGGCTGAGGTGTTGGCCAATGCTTTGCATGCCAGCCGCCAGAGTGTCATTCATGCGGTTGAAGGCCTCACACTGCTGCCTGTTTGTGGCCTTCCACTCCGCCAGAAATTCCCCAACCTGCTGCTGACGGATCGCAGCATCCACCCCTTGCTGCTCGATCCTCTCCAGCATCACCATCACGCTCTCATCCCATGTCTCCTGTGGCTGGGGGTGTCGTCTTGGTGGAGGCTGGACCACTTGCTCCACCTGTGGCTCTGCAGAGGAAGATGCTGCCGGTTCATCCTGGGTTTCTGCTTCTTCTAGGATAATAATTGAAAACAATGTCACCATCACATACGCACAAAAAAATAAATTTCAAAATACAATGCATTACTGTGACTTACCAGCAAAAGCAGCAGCAAAGACCTCCGCCGGGAGCTCACTATCCATATTGGATATCCCCCTGACCTCGGCCACATCAATGACGTCCAAGGCGTCCTGCTCCAGGGGGGTATACTCCAAATTATCTGGCATAGGACCTCTCCCGGTGGACATGCTGTGGTTGTACCGGTCAGTCATCTTCCTCTTCAGTGTCGTTTTGAAGTCTGTCCACCTACAAGTTTAAAAATACAAATATCACCATGAGATATGTGCACCACTGTGCTACGTGACATTTCCTAGTGTGGGTGATCTTATGTTTTTTAGCCATATGTGTCCCACACACACATTAATGTCTCCATTAGGAGGCATTTCAGTGTCTCATCTCATTCATTAGGCCACTAAATGCACATACATAGATCACTATGCAGAAATGACATCATCCATGGCCAAATTATGCACCTCCACCTGTTGTGAAACTACACATTCCACCATAGCTTGACAGTGTGGTTATTATGGAGTAATTTAACTATGGGATGGCATACTGGGATGTGTAGTTTCTCACCAGCTACATGTGCACAGTTTGGTCATTCTTGTTTCAGTAGCATCATATGGAACATGTTACAACAACTCTTTCAAAAACACACTTTCTCTTGTCCCATCACATACTTCACATACTTCACATGAGCAGAACTGTGCCCATAACCTCACATCACACCAATGGTGCATGTTTCATATATCAATGTGGGTTATTAGACATTTTTGTGTTCACATGTGACATTGAAGTGTAGCACTATCTACAAACACACCTTTCTATTATTCTCCAAACATACATGTAACATATGTACACACATATGACATTATCAGGGGGACAAACACACTTGCCTTTTCTTCACCGCTAGCCAATCTCTGACCACTGGTGACACCTGGTTCACTTCCTCTGTGATCTTGTCCCAAAGGTTTCTCCTTGCACTGGCACCCGGCTTCCTGGTTGGCAATTCGATCCATTCGCGTGCTCTGGGCACTAAAATTCTTAATTCTGCCTCTACAAATGCAGGGTTTCTCTTTTTGGTGGTGGTATCCTGCTCAGTCCTCACCCTAGATGTTGCAGCTCGTTTTCTGGTGGCCCCAGTTCTCTCACCATGCACCTGCTGGGTCACACCTGTTTGGAGAGATGCAACCTCTTGTTCTGGCTGGTTGCTTGGCCCTTGTGGAGCTGGTGGAGGTTGAACAGGGCCTGTTAGTGAGGGGCCCGCTTGGTCTTGCAGGCTACTTCTCTCTTGAGCCCTCCTTCTCCGCTCCTGTTCCCTCTTCTGTAAAGCTTCAAGCAGGGATTCTGCTGTAGCTCTCTGTAGAGCGTCCTCAGCTGCGGAATCATCTGAGCTAGACATGTTTGCAGCAATTCTGGCCTGCATCTGACTGAATATTTATATGTTAATCTCCCGCCATGAACAAGGGGGCGTATATTTTTCCCCGCAATGTAGTTGCTAATTTACACCGATATTTCCCGCCGATAATTGCCGCTTAAATTACGCAGGTCTCAACGCACCTGATCAATCACCTGTATATGCACATACACAGGTTGTGGAGCATTGTGTGCTACATCGTGAAATGTGTGCACCTGTCATTCCAATGATGAGTGTTGTCAGCTGGTATCTGTTGGAGTTCTTGTATGCTTTGTGAGTCACATTTCAAAACATCACGTTATAATGCTTTCCTTACATATGTAATGAGTATGAAATTGTCATACACCAACATGTTGCATTGTGCCCCTTTTAGCAGCGTATTTATTAGTAGACGGTTGCGTGTATTCTTTTCCGCACACTGTATATACAGTACGTCTCTCCATGGAAATCGGTGTATTGTGCCCCTTTTAGCAGCGTATTTATTAGTAGACGGTTGCGTGTATTCTTTGACGCACACTGTATATACAGTTCCTCTCTATACATTGAATGCATGCTGTTGGTTATATTGTGTGTATATCGGAACGGTCCGCGTAAGTTTCTATTCGCATCCAGTTTGTTCATGTAAGGATTAATAAAGTTAATACTAAACAAACAATTTTTTACACCAATCAGCAAGCACCAAAAGTGATATATGTACCTGCAATTAATAACTGCGCCATTGCCACTATGACTTCAACCAGGGCTAGGGCGTTTTCTACCCAGGAGCTGTTGGCCTTGGTTGAGGTCATGGACCGGCGCCTGGGGCCCAGGGGCCCATATGTGTCCAACATGGACAAGCGGCGGCGTATAATGCTGCCCGCCGGCTAATCTACGCCCGGACCGGCGTCCGCAGAAGCCTGGCCCAAGTTGAGCGGCGCTGGTCTGACCTGCGCCGGCGGCAGCCAGTGTTGCTTTCTACACTTTGCCGCCATATTGCCCGATGTAAGTTTTTATTTACTAGTATGTCTGCGGTTTTTTGCAATGTTTTCTGTACTTTTTATAAATATGTTCCTGAGTATGTGGGTGTATATGGGGTGTATAGGGGGTGTATATGGGGTGTATATGGGGTGTATAGGGGGTGTATAGGGGGTGTATATGGGGTGTATAGGGGGTGTATAGGGGGTGTATATGGGTGTATATGGGGTGTATATGGGGTGTATAGGGGGTGTATAGGGGGTGTATATGGGGTGTATATGGGGTGTATAGGGGGTGTATAGGGGGTGTATAGGGGGTGTATATGGGGTGTATAGGGGGTGTATAGGGGGTGTATATGGGGTGTATAGGGGGGGTTTAAGTAGTTGCTCAGTTTTTGGGTGTAGCATATCAATTAGTTTGCATGATAAATGTCTGAAATATAACAGCAATGATCATTTGGAAGGTTATGAGCATGACTAATGTGAATTTTTCTTTCCCCCTTTTTTATGAAACCCAATCTTCGATTTCTATGCCATCAACATGAACATTTCAGCACGGGCAAGAGCACGCATAGAAGCCCGGGAGCAGGCAGCCCGGGAGCAGGCAGCCCGGGAGCAGCCAGAAGAGGAGGAGGAAGAGGAGGAGGAAGAGGAGGAGGAAGAGGAGGAGACAATGGGTCCAGCTGGGGCCCACCATATTTCGCCATCCCCTTCCACCAGCCACTCCCCAACCCCCACCCCCTCCAGGAACAAGGGTCCCCTTGGTGGTTTTTTGGAGTGTGGCCATGGCTCACCCCTTGAATAATTGACATAACAGTACATCCAATGAGATATCCGACATTAGTGGTGTTGTAGTTATGTGGGTCCAGGTGTTGGGTAACTCCACTTCCCAGCATGATGTGCAACATTAATTTATAGATTGTTTTGTTCATAGTGTGTGAGGCCATGCGGATGCATGCTTTACAAACATAGCTTTAGGCCTATAATTTGTACAGCAATGTCCGAAATTTAAAATAGTAAGGAGTGCTTAAGCCGCAACAATGTCATAACCCTTAAATAGCACAGCCTAATTGTGAGGTTAGAGGTGAGTCCCCCAAAACCAAACTACCAATTGGGATACAGCATACATTCATCCAATAAGGAGTAATTTTTTTTATTTTTATGTAATATGTACAGTATGTGTGTGTCAACAGAATAGTATTTTGGACCATGTTTACAGCATACCCATCTTCAATGTAGTGGAAAAATGTATGTGGCCTTCACACTTAACTCACAAATTCATATTATGTTACAATGCAATAAACATTTATGTATATGATATATTAATTATAATGTGTTTTTCCCCTTCACTACAGACACTGAACAGCACCAGGAGGAGGTGGACAACATTTTGCGGGAGATATTCCTAACCCTATTTTATTTAAATATTCTTTTTTTACGTTTGGAGGCCCTCATTTAATTTATTTTTATTCCCCCCCCCCCCCCCTTATTATGTTTGTACGAAATAAACGTTTTTGTTGAGTTAGAAGTTGGCTGTGTTTTTAATCATAAATATGTTATAGGGTTTGTAAGGGTAGGTACATACAGATGTGTAATGTAAGTTATATTTGTAATTTGAGGTGAGGGGTAACGATTGCTGTGTGAATGTGTTTGTTTTTTAGTTAAATAACATGAATGAAAATGCATGAATGTTCGATTAAAACATCACACATAACATCAGGGTAGGTATACATGTTAAAAAAATCAGATCAAACTAATTATGGACATAATTTAGTACATACACACAAACACCAACATAAATTTATTTAAAAGTAAAAGCAATGTGGGGACACATAGATAGTGATTAAAATGCCACATTAGAACATAACAAATATACATGTAATGAGGGTTAAAATGTTGTTTGATTAGGGTCTTTATTAAGGTAGACATTTGAGTTAATAGAAAACAATAATTGAATAACAATTAGAATAATTAATTAATTGTCTGAATTTTAGTTGAAAGGCAAGATTTGCAGGTCCATACATGTGAAGGGTATGCCAGCGTACACGGACGTACGCTCACTCTCACGAGCGGTGACATAAGCTGAGTTTTCCATTGAAAACAATAGCGACCCGTCCGTGCAAGCTGGCGTACGCTCAGATAGCCGCAAGAAGTCGGTGGGAAGACGGACGAGAGACGTCCGTAAACGGTGGCGTACGCTGTCTTGTACGCCAGTTGTCGGAGTGTAAGGGCTGGGCCGTCCGTGTACGTTGGCGTACGCTCAATTGTACGCCACTCCCCTTTGACGTTGTTTCTGGCCGTACGTATGCGCCTGAGTTGTGGGTGGACTTAACCCCAACGGCCGCGTACGGAGAGCGTACACTAATATGGAACGTACGCACGTTTGGCCGCTCCGATCAGAATAACCTCCATAGTCTTAATGACTTGTGCAGGTATAGGATCAAGAGGAGAGGTAGTAGAGAAGGAGGATAAGAAGAGTGCAGAAACTTCCTTTTCATTTGTAAGCTCAAATGAAGAGAAAGTGCCAGAGGGTTCAGTTGGGGAAGAAAATGGGTTAAAGGTTGTGGAAGAGCATACCATTTCATCTCGGATGTTCTTGTGCACTGATGGTAGCCAGTGGGGGAGGAGAGGGAGGGTACAGAAGAGACTAAAATGTGTTTCAAAGTCATTTGGGGTTGGTGGCATGAGAAGAGATGAGAGATTGGAAGTACGTTTGCTTGGCAGTGTCCACAGTATTGCAGTAGGAGTAGTAGCTAGTCATATATATGAGGAAATCAGTCAGATTATGAGATTTACTCCATTAGCGTAATGCCTGAACACATATGGCTGAGCATCCAAACATCTGAGGGCTCCCGATACCACCACCCCCCCCCCCCCCAAGGTTTGTCCTGCCCCAGGAAAATCCACCACTCAAAGGGTCCACTTAAGGGAATCTGTTGTTGTGTTTTATTCAGTGCCGTCAAAGGGGGGAGTGAATACCTTTTACCCTCCCCTAGGTCACACCCCCCCCCCTCACACAGGCAGTTGGAATAGAGAGCAGAGGCTGCCGCAGCAACACAGCTTCTCTTCTTGCTCAGTACACACTGTTCATTGCCATGTTCTGAGCTGGTGGAGAAGCAGCTGTAGCAGCAGCCAGTGTGCCTACACAACCTGCAAATTTGTGTTGTTGTTTTTTTACAGGGGTGTGACTTTGTCCCTTTTTATTAATGGGCCCCAGCAGCGCTTTCAGCTGTTCTGGTTGTATTCAGAAAGTCAAAAGTTTTCCAACAACATATCAAAATGCATGAAAACAACAGAAATAGCATGAACCCTTATGACAGTACCTTTAAGGGGTCAGCCGATTAAACCCATCTTCCAAATTAAATTGTCCCTTAAGATGATAAGGTAGTGTCTAAAGTTTAAAGAGTTACTATGGAACATCCATACATACACACAAACATAATTCAATTATAATTATGTAGATAGTATTTCCCTCATAAGAGCAGTGGCGGAACTCCCAGAGGCAATGGAGTTATCTGCCGCTGGGCATCAGCCTTAAAGAGGGCACTGGCTCCATAACCTTCTGATGTTCCGAGCCAGCAGTCAGATGGGAGACTCCACAGAAGTGCCCCGGGCCCCGCTGGGTTCCCACCCTGTACATATATAATGAGCGGGGAAGTGGTGCAGTGCATTTTGAATGAGCAGGGCCCCGTCCCATGCATATCTGATGAGCGGGGACCTAGCGCAGTGCACATTGAATGAGCAGGTCCTCACTCATTAAATATGCATGAGTGGGGACCCTCTCATTCAATATGCACTGCGCTGGGTCCCCACTCATTAGATAAGCATAGGGCAGGGACCCGCTAAAGCAGCAGATAGCAAGGAGCCAGGCAAGGGTTGTACTACAGCAGGTGCTAGGGGTTAAAAGGGCAGTGCAGCTGTCTGCCGGGCAAGATTAATTATTTACGTTTTTAACGTGAGGGCGACAGGGTTACATGGACAGCCAGGCCTGGCTGTCGAAGTGGGCTGTGATGTGATTGCAGGAGGTGGGGGTATATCTGTGAGTGTAGGGCAACAAATTGCTTAGAGCCGGCTATGTGCATTATGTTTAATAAAGTGGTGGTGGTGTGTGTGTGTGTGTGTGAGGGGGGGGTGGGGGGAACAAAATTCTTGCCTCTGAGCACCTGGGATGAAGTTACATCACTGTATAAGAGAATTGGCAATGTTACTGTACATTACAGTATCTGCTCTTCAATTCATAATTTTATGTTTTTTTATGTTTAAGGTTTAATGGCAGTTTTATAGTGGGGGGTTTATTTGGTTGTGGGGCTAGGGGATTTTGTCATTGAGAGGCAGTAGACACAGTAGACCATCTGTGAGTATATGTGTATATAGATAGATAGATAGATAGATAGATAGATAGATAGATAGATAGATAGATAGAGAGATCTATTTCAAAACATGCAGCGGCACTCTATAGGTTTTTATAAAGGTCCTTTATAAAAACCTATGGAATGCCGCTGCATGTTTTGATATAGATCTCTACTGTATAGCTCCAGGAGGCACCCGGATCTTCCCACACACTCAGGGAGAGTGCCGATCTGACCAACGGATATATATATATATATATATATATATATATATATATATATATATATAGTCGAATGGGTCCCGGCACTCAGTAACGAGGATCAACAGCGACTTGGGTTGCCTTTCCAATCCAAATAAGGACAAAATGTAGCAAACGGGCAGGATGGCACTCCCAAGATTTCAACGATGTATATAAAGAAATAACAGTCAAACACCAATAGCTTGTGTCAACGTTTCGGGCTGAGCCCTTTATCATGTCTTGATAAAGGGCTCAGCCCGAAACGTTGACACAAGCTATTGGTGTTTGACTGTTATTTCTTTATATACATCGTTGAAATCTTGGGAGTGCCATCCTGCCCGTTTGCTATATATATATATATATATATATATATATATATATATATATATATATATATATATATATGGAAACAAAAAGGGGGCACTCTCCATTTGTTGAATAAATGTGCAAAAAGTTTTAATGTTGCTCACATGACCAGGCTAACGTTTCGGTCTTATCAAAGACCTATATCAAAGCCACACAGTACAGAGAAGAGGTCCTTCCACCATGAACACGAACATTCAAACCTGATCGCAGTAAAAATTTGTTCTCAAAATGGGCAAAAAAAATGCTGCACTGCAGAAGGGGGGGGGGGGGGGGGGGGCAGATGTAACATGTGCAGAGAGAGTTACATTTGTGTGAGTTATTTTATTTTAGTGCAGGGTAAATTCTGGCTGCTTTACTTTTACACTGCAATTCAGATTTCAGATTTTAGTTTCAACACACCCCACCCAAATCTAACTCACTCTGCACATGTTACATCTGCCCCCCCCCCCCCCCCCTGCAGTGTAGCATTTTTTTTGCCCATTTTGAGAACAATTTTTTACTGCGATCAGGTTTGAATAAGGGCTAAAAGGCAGTGATACAACAGTTCACAGAAAAGCCTCATTACCATTTCACTAGTAATGTCCTACCAATATACTGTATAACAGGACATTAGCACATATGGAGTAAAGCTGATTATATTTTTCACAACCTTATATTAATTTATTAATGTTTTGCGATAGTAATGTCAATAAAATATAATATATAATATAATAAAATAAAAAAACACACTGTTTTTGAAATCTGTAAATTTAAAAAAAAACATACTATTTGGCATTGTTTGGAGCACTGTGAGTGTGGTATATTGTGTCTTATTAATAAGAGTGTCTGGTTGTCAGATCTTGCTAATAAGAAATAACTGTTGCAGTCTGTTATTGAAAAACAGTAACTGTTACAATAAGTATTACAAGTAACAGTGTAAACTGTTTAATGTATCATTTTAAATATCACTAAACATCATAGGTGAAATTTACTAAGATGGGAAATACACTTCACAGGTCATGTTGCTATGGGCAACCAATCACATCCTGTCTACTATCTTGTAGAGGGTGGTAAATAAATAAGAGGTAGCTTTTGATTGGTTGCCCAGAGCAACATGACCTGTGAAGTGTATTTCACATCTTAGTAAATTTCACCCTAGATGTATTTGTTTATTACATCATAATACACTTCAACATATTTGACTGTTAATATATTTGCTTATCTTTGGCATAACTATATGCCGTAATGCATAGGGGATGCAAAACAGTTTTTCAGACCAACTCTTGTTTAAAATAAACTGCCACAAGTAAAAACAATAAACAGAAGTGTTTTAAATCCTGCACCTACTGAACTTACTGGAGCATTCAGTAAGGCGTTTGTTGGACATTAGAAGACACAGAGGTGCACTATTCTATTAAAGGCAAACGAAAGGGATTTACCCTGTTTTTTTTCCCAACAAGTTTCTTTTCTTGATCACATCAATTAAATAGCATTCCCACCCCACCCAAAAAAAAAAAAAACGTTCCAGAGAAAACACCATATTCACAATTGAAACCATGAAAATGGGTCATTTATCAGGGATTTTTTCTCCCGCCAAAGTCAGTCACTTTGCACTAGGACAAGCTCATACTCTCTTTTACTAAGCTAAAGTATATTAATAAGCCACTCTAAGACATCCTGACATAATTTTAACTAGATCGGAGCATCTTCACAGTTTTCGTCATTTTCACCAAAAAAGTGAAACTTCAGGCCTCTTGCCAGAACAGAAGATGTTGACTCAGATCAATAAGCTTTTGCATATTTCTTATTCAGGTCAAGTCACAACTTTCCCACACTAGCCGATTTTGAATTTCTCAATTTCAGTTTCTTCACTCCGCCCTGATATACATATATATATATATAGAGAGAGAGAGAGAGAGAGAGAGAGAGAGAGAGAGAGAGACAGGGGGGGGGGGGGCGTCTTTTCCAGTTCGGGGTTCAGGTTTTGCATTTTTCAATCCCCTGGAGCCCTGCTAGAGTAGAGACCTGCATTGGAACTGGGGGGAGGTGAGTATGTATGTATACTTTTCTGGTTGTCAGTGTGTATTTATTGTAACATCGGTCATGCTGTGGAACTACAAGTCCCAGCGGGCGCTTTAATGCCCCGCTTGCTTGGAATTGTGGTTCTCCATGTCCCTGCATGAGGTGCAGGCTTACTGGGACAGCAATATGGGGACAGCCATATTCCACAGCAATATGGGGACAGCCCAAGACTTCAGTCTGGGCAGGTAAATTCTGGAGGGGGGAACCCCTTCACTGGGGGGTCCCCACTTCTCCAGGATACCTGCCCAGACTGACCAGTCAGGGGTTAATGCTTTGGTATAAAAAGACTGGTATAAAAAGTCTTCCCCCCGGCTGTGACCTTACCCTGCTGGCTGGTTCAGCCTGGTGCTGGTTCATAAAATATGGGGTTACCCCTACTCATCTTTACCCCCATATTTTGGGAACCAGGACTGGCCCTTGGGCCTGGCACTGGTTTAAAAATAAAGGGAACCCCAACTTGTTTTGTTCTTGATTATTTTAAAACCAGGCTCTGTGAGCCTGGGGCTGGTTATGACCGTGGGGGGAGGCCCCACGCCGTTTTTTTTAAATAATTTTTCATTTTTTCAATTTTTTTATATTGAAGCCTGCAAGCATCTGACTAATCTGTGCAGGCTTTTCTAGGCGTATTTTCATGGCAATTAGCGGCCGTATCCTGCTAATTAGCGGCCATATTTTACATACAACTTAGTAAATTAGGTATCACCATTCGAACTAATGGTGATTCCTAGACGTATTGTTTTGATGGAGTATGCATTACTATTCGTAAATACGAATACAAATGTGCCATGAATATGAATAGGAATTGACGTATTTTTGGAACAGTAAATGTGGATATTATGAATACGCATAATATAGGCGCATTTTCTTATACGAATACGCGTATTTATGTTAGTAAATTTCCGCCACTATCTATTATCTTCTAGAAGGTGCTACATAAATAAGAAGTAGATTAATATTAGTTGCCCATAGCAAAATCCCATGTGAAATAGAACTCCCATCTTAGTAAGTTTACCCCAATATGTCTAAACGGACAGGGACCTATTGATAATGTTCTTGGAACATTCTCTTTTTGATTGTAAGGTTTATCCTTGATTATATAACAAATCTTTACTTTAATCGTAATGTGAATTGTTAGCATATTATGAGAAAATAGCTTATAATGTGAATTAGAATGAAACATAGGGGGTTATTCTAGTCCATTCTTTCTGACAAAATCCTTCTTAGATGGACAAAACCATGTGCACTGCAGGTGGGGCAGATGTAACTTGTGCAGTGAGAATTAGATTTGGTGGGGTTTTACTTCAAAGTGAGATCTATATTGCAGTGTAAAAATAAAGCAGTCAGTATTTTCCCTGCACAGAAACAAAATAACTTACCCAAATCTAATTCTCTCTGAACATGTTACATCTGCCCCCCCTGCAGTGCACATGGTTTTGTCCATCTAAGAAGGATTTTGTCAGAAAGAATGAACTAGAATAAACCCCATAATTATCAGAGTAATATTTCATTTCAAATTTAGTAGGTTTTAATTATTGCAGCTACCACATTAACAGAGTTTGGGGAAAAAACACATTTAAATGTGTAATATACAAAATGCTTTCCATATGGTTGAGATGAATAATATTTTTGCTAATATGTTTTTCACTTATATCATAATGTCCACACATTTGCATTCATCATTTGCGTGCCATTAAAAATTATTTCTCAACATTTCAAAATGTTAATGCACAAAATACCCACTATGGGGTTTATTTACTAAAATGGGAGCTATAATTCAGATGGGATGTTGCTATGGGCAACCAATCAGAATCTATTTCTTAATAGATTTTGATAGGTTGCCCATAGCAACATCCCATCTGAAATGAAACTCCCATTTTAGCAAGTATTGAAAGTGTTCCATAGTGTAGGTAGTCTACTGAAAGCTTACATTGTGTTGCAGATTATGCATGCATTCTACCCCATTTTATTTTATTATTATTTTTGCTACAAAATGTACATTATGTTACCAAATAATACGCCTTCATCACTGTGCAGCCTCTCATCACATTACGATAAAGAAAGCACCTCCTCAACACATCCCCATGATTGCACAACCCCCTATAACATCCCCATCACTGCACATCACCCACCTCTCCAAAAACTCTCTTACAGCCCCCCCCCCCCCCGAAAGTGATAAGTGAGGTGTATGTAAATTTAGAAAAAAACTTTACTTTTCAAATGAGGGAGGGAGGTGGGAAACCATATTTTGATTTTCAATTCTAGCCGTTAAGATTGAGAACTGTGATATACCCAATATGTCCTTCATGGCCAAATCCCTTCACAAGCATGCAAGAGTATGTGTTCACTAACACTCCCCCTTGCATGCGGCTGCTGGCAGGAGAAATCATATGGTCGCTCCCCATCAAATGATTTCTCCTGCCTTCGGTAATAAAAGTCAGTCTCAACTGACTTTTATTACAGCCCCTGATTGCTGAAGATGGGCGCTGATGTCATGTGACATCAGCCACCGGTGCTGAGCTGGGCATTCCCCTGCTCTGGCCTGATGTCTGCCCCTGTCTGCCCCCTCTGGAGGAAATGCCTCAGCAAGTGTAAAAACTCAGCGAAGCCCTTCGCTCCCGGGTTTCACAAGCACAAATACGCACATGCGCAGACCCCTCAGTATCGGAATGGGGCCGGATTCACCCCATCCGCTCAATGTGGAATCACCCCCATAAAGCGCACAATTTAATTCCATTCCCTGGGGTAATAGTTAGACCCAAAGGTAGATGGGCTAAGATAAAGCAGGAAGCTGAAAATGTGTTTTAAGTAGGATTGGAATGCATCACATCCTCCCACTGACCGTATGCATACAGTATTAGCATTTATTAATGTTGTATACATGGCTAAAGGGGGTTATTCTGGTTAATTTGCAAAGGCAAATTCACTCTCAGATGGACAAAACCATATGCACTGCAGGTGGGACAAATGTAACATATGCAGAAAGAGTTCGATTTGGGTGGGGTATGTACTTCAAACTGATATCTATATTGCAGTGTAAAAATAAAGCAACCAGTATTTACTCTGCACAGAAACAAAATAAAACCCAAACCTAACTCTCTCTGCACATGTTACATCTGCCCCACCTGCAGTACATTTGATTTTGTCCATCTGAGAGTGAATTTGCCTTTGCGAGTGAACCAGAATAACCCTCACAGTCACAAAGGACTGCTCTTGGGTGTATGGGTATGAACAAATGGGTGTAGAACCCTGAGTCCAATCTGCGCATGTGTCCATTGATGCATGCACCTCTTGGGATGCTGTGAGGGATACAGTTGGATATCTGCCATATACTGTAGATTTTTATTAGTATAATTGGTACTTGTGGATTATCACGGCTCCCATCGCATGCCATCGCATGCCATATATAGTGGCATGCGATTTTTTACGGTTTTTACCATTTTTAACAAAATCGCATGCGTTTTTTAACTGAAAAGCATCCAAATGAATTAAAATTAGTATGAAACATGTTCAATGGCCCCCAAATGTCATTTTTGAGGTTGTACCACCCCCACTATCAACGCGAGCTCGAAGCGTAACGAGCGCAGCAAGCCCGCGAGGGGCGGCGGTACGCGTCCTACAACCTTTTCATACCCCCACTATCCATGTCGGCGTGGAGTTGAGAATAGAAAGTGTGCCGAGCCCGAAGCGTGGCGAGCGCAGCGAGTATTTCGCAGCGCCGTACAAAGGAACAGTACAGGGATAGAAAAATTGGTATTACATTGAATAAATAACAAAAAGAAGAGTACAAATAAAGAGCGCCACAGTTCAATACACATTACAGCTTAAATATAAGTAGTGAGGACTCAATCAACATACAATTAGAGGCATGAGGCCAATGATGGAGATGAGTATGCTGACGAAGATGGTCACTGAGTGTTCGAGTATAGGAGAGCTGTGAGTGAAATGTGAAAAGAAGTGGGCTTTGACAACAGGAGGAAAGAGGGACCTGCTCGGAGGAGCTTACAATCTAGTAGGAAGGGGAGACAGATTACAGGTGCAAGCAAGTGGGTGGTAGCTAGATAGCCGGATGTAAACCGGCAAGGGGTCGGAGAACCAGCTAGTTTATGCAGTGGAAGGGTACGCTTTGATGAATAGGTGAGTTTTCAGTGCCCGTTTGAAGCTTTGCAAGGTCGGGGAGAGTATAATGGAGCGAGGGAGTGCTTTCCACTGACGGGGTGCAGCACGGGCAAAGTCCTGTACTCTAGCATGGGAAGCAGTGATCAGGGTGGAGGAGAGACGACAGTCGTCAGCTGACCGTAGAGGGCGGGAGGGTGTATGAATGGAGATGAGGTTAGAGATATATGGAGCAATGGAATCAGGGCCGTCTTAACATTGTCAGGGGCCCCTGGGCAGAACAGTAGTGTGGGCCCCCCTCACATACGGCACCCCTCACATACAACCCCCCACATACCTATGGGCAGCAGGGTCTGAGCAGCGGCGTCTGGGAGTTGTAGCGCTATTTGCTGGGTCGGTGGGAAGCGCTGCTGATTTTGAAAAGACTGGCCCCAGTTTCAGTGTCCCACCGACCCGGCAAATAGCGGGACAATGTCCAGCTGCTGTCAGGCAGGCAGATGGAGCACAGTACACCACTCCGCTACGCCCGTTTGTCAGGCAGCCTGCACACAGGATGCCCCCCCATTACCATATCCCAGCTAGCCGGAGCACCACTTCCCCCAGGTACCTGGGAGGCTGCAATGCTGTGATTGGCCGGAGCGCGCACCCGTCAGCTGATGCAGCCTATCCAGCGGAGAGGGGGTGTGCGGGTGGGCACTGCTGGAGGCTGCACCGGGCTTGACGGAGAGCAGGCGGATGACTGACAGGACTGCCCCTAGCTGCCACCTCCAGCTGGTGTGGGTGTTCGTGCAGTGCTGTCTTCCCCATTGGGGTGGGCCCTTAGGTCAAAGGGCCCCTGGGCAACTGCCCATTCAGCCCAATGGGAAAGACGGCCCTGAATGGAATTAGAGATGGCCCTGTAAGTGAGTGTGAGGTGTTTAAAGAGGACTCTGTAGGGGAATGAGAGCCAGTGCAGATTTTGTTGAAGGGGAGTGGCAGAATTAGAGCGGCGGGGAGAGGAAGATAAGCCTGGCTGCAGCATTGAGGACAGATTGGAGAGGAGCCAGATATTAGTTTAGAAATGCCCCTCTCACATCTAAATGTCTGTGTACAGTTTACATCTTCCGCATCTACAGCGCAACATGGGTTGTCAAGGTATACTGGGCCTAATTCAGATAGGTTGGAGTAGCTATCACTGTTGCTTACATAGAAACAAAAGAGATAATATGGTATTGCAGTAAAAGGCATCAAACCTCCTGCATGTATTACTCAGTGGCGTAGCCACCGCGGCTGCTTGGAGGAGCAAGCGCCAGCGGGGTCTGCTGTGGGCGCCTGTCAGGGACAGGCTGTTTGTTTACAGTAGTTATCGCGGGACCTAGATGCTGCTGATTGACAGCGCCGTATAGGGTGCCGGAGCGTATAGGACAGGACAACTGAGCGATGGCTCAGCTGTCCAATCGTATTGGACACAGCAGCCTGCGGCTCAGTGACTGGCTGAGCACACAGGTTGCAGGAAGAAGGAAGGAGGAGTGGACCTGCAGTGTTGTGCACAGCCTGTCTGAGCCACCAGGTATCTACATAAGTGACAGTAAGTACAGTATGGGTTTGTGTATATACATATATGTATATATAATTTCAGCCACTTGGAATTTATATATATATATATATATATATCAAGCAATGGGAGAAAGGCACTCTGCGGGCTTTGGTACATGCATTCAATAAATGACACTTTGGTACATGCATTCAATAAATGACACTTAAGTCAATCATAGGTTTAAAGCAACGTTTCGAGCATTTATTGCTCGTCCTCAGGCTCAACCAGTACAATACAAAAGACTTACCTATATACCACCCCCGTCACCGTGAAGAGGCTGCCACGCTGCAGAACGGAGTCACCGGTGGGTGACGTCACAGAAAAAGCGCCCCGCGCCAGCCGGCGCTGTCGGGTCTGTGTGTATTGCTGTCATGGCAACCCCTGTAACAAAAAAATGTGCGATACATGAAAATAAAATACAAAAGCAGACCAAGGTAACGATGTACGTGTAAGTCTACAGCAAACTGCAGACACCATGTAAACAATTATAATGTGAACAACATGGGAACATCTAATGCACATAATTTAACTGAAATAAATCACAATATATGGTAGTGTGCAGGAAGCACTCAATACATAACTAGCATACCTCCCAACTTTTGAAGTTGGGAGGTCGGGACGTTCGCGCGGCGAAAGGGGGCGTGGCCTCGATAAAAGGGGGCGTGGCCTCACAGGGTGACGCGAACTCCGGCCACGCCCCCGTTTTCGCCGCTCGTCGGCGCTGAATAGATGCTATGTGCATGCGCACAGTGTCTATTCTCGGCAAGCCAACTGTCCCCCCCACCGCTGGACAATGGCGGCCCCGGGCGGGACGCGGGAACGTCCCCGAATATCGGGACGTTCCCGCGGAAATCGTGACAGTTGGGAGGTATGAACTAGGTCATAGAAGAACATGATAGAAAAGATGTACGGTAAGTTAAAGAAAACAGTTGAAGCTACAATATTAATTTAGACCATAGGGATGTACAGTGTTTAATTGGTGTATCCACCTAGTCTCTGCTTGAAGCAGGAGTTTTTTGCGATCTCCTCCTCTCTTGTTGTCAGGGACCTGGTCTATAATCTTATAGCGGAGGGTTGATAGCCCATGGCCTCTTTCCCTAAAGTGCCTGGGTACAGGTTGTTCATTTTGAACAATTTTGCCCTCCACTGCATGTCTAATCGTGGAACGGTGGGTTGCCATCCGCTCCTTAAAAGGGCGGATGGTTTTCCCCACATATACTAATCCGCACGGACAGCGAATAATGTATATTACGAAGGGACTAGTACATGTGAGAATATGCCTGATGGGGATTTTAGTCCCTGAATGTGGATGTGAGAAAAAGCTACCAGTTTCCAGATAGCTACAAGTAGTGCAGTTTATGCACTTGTAGCAACCTGGTTTTTTGGTGAGAAAAGAACTGGTATTTTTCTTGCCCATGTTGGTTATATCATTTTTCACCAACATATCTTTGAGATTATGTTTTCTGCGAAAACTGGGTAAGATGGATGAATGGGCAAACGTTTTTAAACCAGGATCGTTAGTGATCATTGGCCATAGACTTTTCGCTTCTTTGACTATACTGTTGCTGCAGGGATTGAAACTTTGCACAAATGGGATTTTCTCACACATGTTATCAGGTTTTCTATCATGTTCTTCTATGACCTAGTTATGTATTGAGTGCTTCCTGCACGCTACCATATATTGTGATTCATTTCAGTTAAATTATGTGCATTAGATATGCCGCTACAACATGTTCCCATGTTGTTCACATTATAATTGTTTACATGGTGTCTGCAGTTTGCTGTAGACTTACACGTACATCGTTACCTTGGTCTGCTTTTGTATTTTATTTTCATGTATCGCACATTTTTTTGTTACAGGGGTTGCCATGACAGCAATACACACAGACCCGACAGCGCCGGCTGGCGCGGGGCGTTTTTTCTGTGACGTCACCCACCGGTGACTCCGTTCTGCAGCGTGGCAGCCTCTTCACGGTGACGGGGGTGGTATATAGGTAAGTCTTTTGTATTGTACTGGTTGAGCCTGAGGACGAGCAATAAATGCTCGAAACGTTGCTTTAAACCTATGATTGACTTAAGTGTCATTTATTGAATGCATGTACCAAAGCCCGCAGAGTGCCTTTCTCCCATTGCTTGATATATTGAGTGGACTCCCACTGTTTACAGTGCACCGCGGCAGCAACTTACACTCCAGCAATTGAGTGCCTATCTGCAACATATATATATATATATATATATATATATATATATATATATATAGTATATATATATATATATATATGTATATATTTATGTATATACACACACACACACACACACACATACTCTACTTACACATATATATATATATATATATATATATATAATTCCCCCCACCTTGTTCTTCCCAGCCTTTCCTTCCTTACTCTCCCCCTCTCCCTCTCACCCCCACCTCCTGTCATGTCCCTGCCCCAGCTAACCTAACCCTTGTGTAATTTTGATTGTCTTAATTGATATAGAATGTGCATATACTCCCATTATGACAGGTCTGTGTGTATTGCTGTCATGGCAACCCCTGTAACAAAAAAATGTGCGATACATGAAAATAAAATACAAAAGCAGACCAAGGTAACGATGTACGTGTAAGTCTACAGCAAACTGCAGACACCATGTAAACAATTATAATGTGAACAACATGGGAACATGTTGTAGCGGCATATCTAATGCACATAATTTAACTGAAATGAATCACAATATACAGTATGGTAGCGTGCAGGAAGCACTCAATACATAACTAGGTCATAGAAGAACATGATAGAAAACCTGATAACATGTGTGAGAAAATCCCATTTGTGCAAAGTTTCAATCCCTGCAGCAACAGTATAGTCAAAGAAGCGAAAAGTCGGTACTTGTTTCCTAGAACGGCCACAATCGTGAGTGATCGTGGCTCTTAATTAAGGGACACGATCCTCACGATGTGGCCGATTTTTTACACTTTTTTCACTTTGATTGACAGAAATCGGGTCAATCGGTCGGTCGCGACCAATTAAAATCGGCCGCGATGCGACCGACCGATTGACCCGATTTTTCCATAGACTTCAATGTTAAAAAATCTTTTAACATTGAAATCGGGAGGATCTTGTCGGTCTTGTGCCATTATAATGGCACAAGATGAGATGGACTTGATTAAGTCCATCTCACATAGGGAAAAATGTTAAAAAAGGTGAAATGGGCCAATATGACCCATTTCACATTTTTTATGTGCCCGCCATGACCCCACGATAGACGTCAACCCGAAGCGTGGCGAGCGCAGCGAGCCCGCGAGGGGCGGCGGTGCGCGTCCTCCGACCTTTTCATTCCCCTACTATCCACTAGGGCGTGGAGTGAGAATAGAATAGTGTGGCGAGCGCAGCGAGCCACCGAGCCCGAAGCGTGGCGAGCGCAGCGAGCCCCGCGAGGGGACGCGTATACCTGTGAAGTTAGACGCGTCCCCTCGCGGGGCTCGCTGCGCTCGCCACGCTTCGGGCTCGGTGGCTCGCTGCGCTCGCCACACTATTCTATTCTCACTCCACGCCCTAGTGGATAGTAGGGGAATGAAAAGGTCGGAGGACGCGCACCGCCGCCCCTCGCGGGCTCGCTGCGCTCGCCACGCTTCGGGTTGACGTCTATCGTGGGGTCTAGCCCACTTAGTAACATTTGTGGGGGCAATTGAAAATAATCAGGTGTAAAAAAAAAAAAAATCGGGTGAAAAATCGGTCGATCGGATCGGTCGCATCGTATGCGACCAAATCGCATGCGATGCGATCGATCCGATTTTTTATCTTACGACCACAACGATCCAAATCGTTGTGGCCGTTCTAGGAAACAAGTACCGAAAAGTCTATGGCCAATGATCACTAACGATCCTGGTTTAAAAACGTTTGCCCATTCATCCATCTTACCCAGTTTTCGCAGAAAACATAATCTCAAAGATATGTTGGTGAAAAATGATATAACCAACATGGGCAAGAAAAATACCAGTTCTTTTCTCACCAAAAAACCAGGTTGCTACAAGTGCATAAACTGCACTACTTGTAGCTATCTGGAAACTGGTAGCTTTTTCTCACATCCACATTCAGGGACTAAAATCCCCATCAGGCATATTCTCACATGTACTAGTCCCTTCGTAATATACATTATTCGCTGTCCGTGCGGATTAGTATATGTGGGGAAAACCATCCGCCCTTTTAAGGAGCGGATGGCAACCCACCGTTCCACGATTAGACATGCAGTGGAGGGCAAAATTGTTCAAAATGAACAACCTGTACCCAGGCACTTTAGGGAAAGAGGCCATGGGCTATCAACCCTCCGCTATAAGATTATAGACCAGGTCCCTAAAAACAAGAGAGGAGGAGATCGCAAAAAACTCCTGCTTCAAGCAGAGACTAGGTGGATACACCAATTAAACACTGTACATCCCTATGGTCTAAACTAATATTGTAGCTTCAACTGTTTTCTTTAACTTACCGTACATCTTTTCTATCATGTTCTTCTATGACCTAGTTCATACCTCCCAACTGTCACGATTTCCGCGGGAACGTCCCGATATTCGGGGACGTTCCCGCGTCCCGCCCGGGGCCGCCATTGTCCAGCGGTGGGGGGGACAGTTGGCTTGCCGAGAATAGACACTGTGCGCATGCACATAGCATCTATTCAGCGCCGACGAGCGGCGAAAACGGGGGCGTGGCCGGAGTTCGTGTCACCCTGTGAGGCCACGCCCCCTTTTATCGAGGCCACGCCCCCTTTCGCCGCGCGAACGTCCCGACCTCCCAACTTCAAAAGTTGGGAGGTATGCTAGTTATGTATTGAGTGCTTCCTGCACACTACCATATATTGTGATTTATTTCAGTTAAATTATGTGCATTAGATGTTCCCATGTTGTTCACATTATAATTGTTTACATGGTGTCTGCAGTTTGCTGTAGACTTACACGTACATCATTACCTTGGTCTGCTTTTGTATTTTATTTTCATGTATCGCACATTTTTTTGTTACAGGGGTTGCCATGACAGCAATACACACAGACCCGACAGCGCCGGCTGGTGCGGGGCGCTTTTTCTGTGACGTCACCCACCGGTGACTCCGTTCTGCAGCGTGGCAGCCTCTTCACGGTGACGGGGGTGGTATATAGGTAAGTCTTTTGTATTGTACTGGTTGAGCCTGAGGACGAGCAATAAATGCTCGAAACGTTGCTTTAAACCTATGATTGACTTAAGTGTCATTTATTGAATGCATGTACCAAAGCCCGCAGAGTGCCTTTCTCCCATTGCTTGATATATTGAGTGGACTCCCACTGTTTACAGTGCACCGCGGCAGCAACTTACACTCACCAGCAATTGAGTGCCTATCTGCAACATATATACAGTATATAGTATATATATATATCTATATGTATATATTTATGTATATACACACACACACACACATACTGTACTTACATATATATATATATATATATAGTCCAGCAAGAATACTGTGGCACTCCAAAGTTTTGATGCTAGTAAATTTATTGGCAAATTAGCAACGTTTCAATGCCTACTTGGGCATTTTCTTCAAGGCTTACAATACAAACACAAAGTGTCCTACCTTATAACAACCACCAAGACTCCGCAATGCCGCGAACGGGACCACGCACCCGGGCGACGGCGCAGGAGGAGTGACGTCATCACGCTGGCGCTTCTCACAGCGTCAGCGGCGTACGTCGCATAGCAACCCTGCGGGGGGAGAGACAACAACAACAAACCATAGTGAGATACATGTAACAGAGATACGTAAAACACACTTATAAAAAAAGGGAAGGGAAAAACGGGACACGGCACAATGACAAAGCTGTATATATACAGTAGCAATAGTAAGAATAACTGATCGCAAAAGACATTATGTCTAAAGCACACAAAATGCTAAAAATAAAAAGAGTCTACCATATCTACACAGGTAGAGAAGCGTGCAACTGGATGCACACCACTCACAGAGATGTGATAAAGGAGCATAACAAAGCTATCACCATCCCCTAAGAAGTTTTAGAGCTAGTTAAAGATAAAGTGAACCTATATATGGCCAAGGAAAAAATGACAGAATGTTGTACATAAACAAGCTAATAGAGCTGGAGTTACTGATGTAGTTGAAAGGAGACTACAATTGAGCGGGGAATACAAAGAATGAACCCAAAAGGGGTGAGAACTCATCATGAGGACAATACACTTATCCCTGAGTATTCATTCAACCCGTTAGGGGTTACGGTCCCTAGTCTCATAATCCACCTTGCTTCAATCTTCAGCAAACTCAGACCTCTATTGCCTCCCCTCAGAGATCCTGGTACATGATCAATCATGCGATATCTCAATTGAGACATCGCATGAGAGGCCGTAACCCAATGGCGGGCCACTGGTTGTTCGCTATGGCCAGACTGGAGGGCATTCTTGATAGCTGACCTGTGGGCTGTCATACGTTCCTTAAAGGCACGTTCGGTCTTACCGATATATGACAACCCACAGGGACAGACTATTTGATACACCACGTATTTAGTGTTACACGTGAGTGTATGGTTAATATACATATCCCTCCCAGTTTGTGGGTGAGGGAAGGTATTACCAACCATTAGAAATCGACAGGTGGTACAGGTGCAACGAATGTTGCCTTTTTTGGAATTCCTAGTACTGGTGCCCATAGTGACCTCAGTTTTCATCAGGCAGTCCTTTAAATTTTTAGGTCTTTTATAGCAGGCCAGTAAATCTGTATTATTTAACCCGAGTTCTGGATCTGATTTTATCATGGGCCAGAGTTTTTTGGAGGTGGTATTAATTACTGCACTGCTAGTATTGAAGGTGGTGAC
The DNA here is from genome assembly GCF_055691185.1 of Crinia signifera. NCBI lineage: Eukaryota > Metazoa > Chordata > Amphibia > Anura > Myobatrachidae > Crinia > Crinia signifera. The sequence continues at coordinate 91,969,980 of NC_139223.1, read as the reverse complement.
CCAGGGCATACGGTCACCCAAAGTATTAACCTTTGTCTTAGGCTTCAACAAGTCCTTTCTTGGTAGGGCATCTACACGATTTTTGGCAATCTCCAGAACCGAGGAGGGATAACCCCTATCCTCAAATTTTTGAATCATGCCCTTCATCTGATGTTCTGCTTTGATGGGATCGGAATTAATGCGTTTAGTGCGCAGTAATTGGGAGTATGGCAGTCCCTGTATAGATGATCTAGGGTGGCAGCTGGAGAAATGGAGCAAATTGTTGCGGTCTGTAGGTTTGGAAAAAAGGCTAGTTGATAGTTTACCAGACTCACACCTAATCTCCACATCTAAGAAGGTAATTACCTCTTGACTCTGGGTAAAGGTGAATTTTACCGGACTGGATGTGAGATTATGTAGCTCAATATGTCTAATCAGGTCTTCTGCTGGACCTTTCCAAAAAATCAGCAAATCATCTATATAGCGGGTGTAAAAAACTATACGCCCCGCTATAAGATGATTACTGAAAAAAATTTCCTCCTCCATACGAAACATAAATATGTTTGCATATGAGGGGGCTACCGCCGCCCCCATAGCACACCCTGTTAACTGGAGATAAAAGCCCCCATTGTACAGAAAGAAGTTCTTGGTCAAAATGAGCTCAAGCAACTGGAGGACCAGTTCAATATCTGGTCCGTCATATGCAGGGTGGTCTGTGATGTAGTCCCTCACCGCGGCCATCCCTAAATCGTGAGGGATGACCGTGTAGAGGCTACACACATCCACAGTGAACATACACACATCCACATCAAGACAATCAAAAGACTGCAATTTGCATAGTAATGACGTAGTGTCCAAAAGGTATCTCGGATGAGCCCGGATACAAGGCTGTAGCACACTGTCAATCAGAATGGAAGATGGTTGGAACAGTGAATCCCGGGCCGCAATAATTGGGCGGCCGGGTGGGTCTATTAAGGTCTTATGTATTTTGGGTATAGTGTACATAAGGGGAACCAATGGAAACGCAGGAAGTAGAGCCTCCTTCACCTGACAAGAGATGGATTTGCTGTCAACTGCTTGTTGGAGTACCCGTTCCAGTTCGTTTTTAAAGACTATAGAAGGGTCTTTAGTCAATTTTTTATATGTTGACACGTCGTTCAAATGTACCATCACTTGTTCGTGATATTTGTCACGGTCCTGGAGGACAAGGGCTCCCCCTTTGTCAGCAGGTCGAAAGATGAGTTTGTCATTTTTAGATAGTTCTTGTAGAGCCAAACGTTCTGCTTTAGGGAGGTTGCTCCTGGTAGGTGGTTTTTTAGGGACTTCAGAGGATACCTCATTGTGAAGAAGACGCATAAATGTCTTGATGGTCGGGTTGAAGGATTGGGGGTCGAATTGAGATTTTGGTAGTATTTTCTTTAACTGGGGTGGTATAGTATCCCATCCAATCGCTTGGTCTTTAGGAACTGTCGATGATTCTCTAGGCTTTGAGAAGTAGTCTTTGAGCCTAAGTTGTCTGGCTAGTCTATGATGTTCAATATGCCAGTTGTTTTTGTCAAAATGCGATGTGGGAATATAAGACAGGCCTTTTGAGAGGAGACTGGTTTCCACGGGGTTAAGGGGATATGAGGACAGATTTACTATCAATTCTTGTCCCTCCCTCCTGGCGGTTTTTTCCCAACGTTTCTGCCTCTCGGCCTGGCCCCCTCTACGGGTGTACGGTCGCCTCCGCCCTGTGGGGTGCGTTTGTTGCGAACCCCTAAAGGGTGAGGCAGACTGGAAGATGGAAGGCCCGCTCCTACACATTCTCCTTCACTATTTGAAGAATTAAATTCTGTTGAGGACCCCTGTGTCCTACTGGTACCTCGATATTGCCTACGAAAAAATGTTTTTTTGGGTCCCCCTGTTTGCTGCGGGTTGGTCCACTGATAGACAAGGTTGAGGTCGTAATCAGTTTCAACCTTCACTTTTTTCTCCCTCTTGAATTTGATAAGGTTCCTTTTATAGACCTGTAACTGTTCATTCAATTTGGCATACCAGTCCGTGGAAGGGTCCTCACTCAGACTGGTTTTATGATTTAATTCAAAATCAGTAATTTTCTCCTTGGCTAATTTCACTTCTTGTGTAGAATACTCGATAATTAAAAGCATTAGATCGAAGGAACATTTGTTCACAATGGCAACCCACTTACGACAGAACGTGGGGTCATGTCTGCCTATCGTGGGGCCATTTTTCATACGGAGACCCCTCGGGATCTTCTTCGCCCGGTAGTATTCACTTAAAGATAAGCCGTGATAATAGTAATCTATTTCACGTTTCTTTAATTTTAATAGGTCTCTGAACAGTTCCTCTAATGGTGCGGCTTCTGACAGGTCATCCAATAGATTACTATAAAGGATACCTTCAGCTTGTTCAGGGGTATAGGAATAAGAGGCCCCCACCGGATAAATAATGGGACAATAACCACTTGCCGCTTGATCAGTAGGTGCTTGTGACATGCTATTACAGTCACTGCCGTAAGTCACTGGGACCAATCTGGTCCACACAAAAATAGGTATAAAAGTGAGAGTAACAACAACTCACGGGGCAGCCCGTTGTCCACGGATCGCTGCAGAGGTCCTGGAAGATGTTAAACAGGGAATAGGGGGTGCCTTGACAGGGGGTTTTTCAGACACGCTGATGGCCCCAATAGGTACAGTTCAACAGAGTCCGGCACAATCCTCCAAACAACAGAAGTACTTGGGTGCCTCCAAAGGGGGTATAGACAGTCCAGCAAGAATACTGTGGCACTCCAAAGTTTTGATGCTAGTAAATTTATTGGCAAATTAGCAACGTTTCAATGCCTACTTGGGCATTTTCTTCAAGGCTTACAATACAAACACAAAGTGTCCTACCTTATAACAACCACCAAGACTCCGCAATGCCGCGAACGGGACCACGCACCCGGGCGACGGCGCAGGAGGAGTGACGTCATCACGCTGGCGCTTCTCACAGCGTCAGCGGCGTACGTCGCATAGCAACCCTGCGGGGGGAGAGACAACAACAACAAACCATAGTGAGATACATGTAACAGAGATACGTAAAACACACTTATAAAAAAAGGGAAGGGAAAAACGGGACACGGCACAATGACAAAGCTGTATATATACAGTAGCAATAGTAAGAATAACTGATCGCAAAAGACATTATGTCTAAAGCACACAAAATGCTAAAAATAAAAAGAGTCTACCATATCTACACAGGTAGAGAAGCGTGCAACTGGATGCACACCACTCACAGAGATGTGATAAAGGAGCATAACAAAGCTATCACCATCCCCTAAGAAGTTTTAGAGCTAGTTAAAGATAAAGTTAACCTATATATGGCCAAGGAAAAAATGACAGAATGTTGTACATAAACAAGCTAATAGAGCTGGAGTTACTGATGTAGTTGAAAGGAGACTACAATTGAGCGGGGAATACAAAGAATGAACCCAAAAGGGGTGAGAACTCATCATGAGGACAATACACTTATCCCTGAGTATTCATTCAACCCGTTAGGGGTTACGGTCCCTAGTCTCATAATCCACCTTGCTTCAATCTTCAGCAAACTCAGACCTCTATTGCCTCCCCTCAGAGATCCTGGTACATGATCAATCATGCGATATCTCAATTGAGACATCGCATGAGAGGCCGTAACCCAATGGCGGGCCACTGGTTGTTCGCTATGGCCAGACTGGAGGGCATTCTTGATAGCTGACCTGTGGGCTGTCATACGTTCCTTAAAGGCACGTTCGGTCTTACCGATATATGACAACCCACAGGGACAGACTATTTGATACACCACGTATTTAGTGTTACACGTGAGTGTATGGTTAATATACATATCCCTCCCAGTTTGTGGGTGAGGGAAGGTATTACCAACCATTAGAAATCGACAGGTGGTACAGGTGCAACGAATGTTGCCTTTTTTGGAATTCCTAGTACTGGTGCCCATAGTGACCTCAGTTTTCATCAGGCAGTCCTTTAAATTTTTAGGTCTTTTATAGCAGGCCAGTAAATCTGTATTATTTAACCCGAGTTCTGGATCTGATTTTATCATGGGCCAGAGTTTTTTGGAGGTGGTATTAATTACTGCACTGCTAGTATTGAAGGTGGTGACCCAGGGCATACGGTCACCCAAAGTATTAACCTTTGTCTTAGGCTTCAACAAGTCCTTTCTTGGTAGGGCATCTACACGATTTTTGGCAATCTCCAGAACCGAGGAGGATAACCCCTATCCTCAAATTTTTGAATCATGCCCTTCATCTGATGTTCTGCTTTGATGGGATCGGAATTAATGCGTTTAGTGCGCAGTAATTGGGAGTATGGCAGTCCCTGTATAGATGATCTAGGGTGGCAGCTGGAGAAATGGAGCAAATTGTTGCGGTTAGGGGATGGTGATAGCTTTGTTATGCTCCTTTATCACATCTCTGTGAGTGGTGTGCATCCAGTTGCACGCTTCTCTACCTGTGTAGATATGGTAGACTCTTTTTATTTTTAGCATTTTGTGTGCTTTAGACATAATGTCTTTTGCGATCAGTTATTCTTACTATTGCTACTGTATATATACAGCTTTGTCATTGTGCCGTGTCCCGTTTTTCCCTTCCCTTTTTTTATAAGTGTGTTTTACGTATCTCTGTTACATGTATCTCACTATGGTTTGTTGTTGTTGTCTCTCCCCCCGCAGGGTTGCTATGCGACGTACGCCGCTGACGCTGTGAGAAGCGCCAGCGTGATGACGTCACTCCTCCTGCGCCGTCGCCCGGGTGCGTGGTCCCGTTCGCGGCATTGCGGAGTCTTGGTGGTTGTTATAAGGTAGGACACTTTGTGTTTGTATTGTAAGCCTTGAAGAAAATGCCCAAGTAGGCATTGAAACGTTGCTAATTTGCCAATAAATTTACTAGCATCAAAACTTTGGAGTGCCACAGTATTCTTGCTGGACTGTCTATACCCCCTTTGGAGGCACCCAAGTACTTCTGTTGTTTGGAGGATTGTGCCGGACTCTGTTGAACTGTACCTATTGGGGCCATCAGCGTGTCTGAAAAACCCCCTGTCAAGGCACCCCCTATTCCCTGTTTAACATCTTCCAGGACCTCTGCAGCGATCCGTGGACAACGGGCTGCCCCGTGAGTTGTTGTTACTCTCACTTTTATACCTATTTTTGTGTGGACCAGATTGGTCCCAGTGACTTACGGCAGTGACTGTAATAGCATGTCACAAGCACCTACTGATCAAGCGGCAAGTGGTTATTGTCCCATTATTTATCCGGTGGGGGCCTCTTATTCCTATACCCCTGAACAAGCTGAAGGTATCCTTTATAGTAATCTATTGGATGACCTGTCAGAAGCCGCACCATTAGAGGAACTGTTCAGAGACCTATTAAAATTAAAGAAACGTGAAATAGATTACTATTATCACGGCTTATCTTTAAGTGAATACTACCGGGCGAAGAAGATCCCGAGGGGTCTCCGTATGAAAAAATGGCCCCACGATAGGCAGACATGACCCCACGTTCTGTCGTAAGTGGGTTGCCATTGTGAACAAATGTTCCTTCGATCTAATGCTTTTAATTATCGAGTATTCTACACAAGAAGTGAAATTAGCCAAGGAGAAAATTACTGATTTTGAATTAAATCATAAAACCAGTCTGAGTGAGGACCCTTCCACGGACTGGTATGCCAAATTGAATGAACAGTTACAGGTCTATAAAAGGAACCTTATCAAATTCAAGAGGGAGAAAAAAGTGAAGGTTGAAACTGATTACGACCTCAACCTTGTCTATCAGTGGACCAACCCGCAGCAAACAGGGGGACCCAAAAAAACATTTTTTCGTAGGCAATATCGAGGTACCAGTAGGACACAGGGGTCCTCAACAGAATTTAATTCTTCAAATAGTGAAGGAGAATGTGTAGGAGCGGGCCTTCCATCTTCCAGTCTGCCTCACCCTTTAGGGGTTCGCAACAAACGCACCCCACAGGGCGGAGGCGACCGTACACCCGTAGAGGGGGCCAGGCCGAGAGGCAGAAACGTTGGGAAAAAACCGCCAGGAGGGAGGGACAAGAATTGATAGTAAATCTGTCCTCATATCCCTTAACCCCGTGGAAACCAGTCTCCTCTCAAAAGGCCTGTCTTATATTCCCACATCGCATTTTGACAAAAACAACTGGCATATTGAACATCATAGACTAGCCAGACAACTTAGGCTCAAAGACTACTTCTCAAAGCCTAGAGAATCATCGACAGTTCCTAAAGACCAAGCGATTGGATGGGATACTATACCACCCCAGTTAAAGAAAATACTACCAAAATCTCAATTCGACCCCCAATCCTTCAACCCGACCATCAAGACATTTATGCGTCTTCTTCACAATGAGGTATCCTCTGAAGTCCCTAAAAAACCACCTACCAGGAGCAACCTCCCTAAAGCAGAACGTTTGGCTCTACAAGAACTATCTAAAAATGACAAACTCATCTTTCGACCTGCTGACAAAGGGGGAGCCCTTGTCCTCCAGGACCGTGACAAATATCACGAACAAGTGATGGTACATTTGAACGACGTGTCAACATATAAAAAATTGACTAAAGACCCTTCTATAGTCTTTAAAAACGAACTGGAACGGGTACTCCAACAAGCAGTTGACAGCAAATCCATCTCTTGTCAGGTGAAGGAGGGCTCTACTTCCTGCGTTTCCATTGGTTCCCCTTATGTACACTATACCCAAAATACATAAGACCTTAATAGACCCACCCGGCCGCCCAATTATTGCGGCCCGGGATTCACTGTTCCAACCATCTTCCATTCTGATTGACAGTGTGCTACAGCCTTGTATCCGGGCTCATCCGAGATACCTTTTGGACACTACGTCATTACTATGCAAATTGCAGTCTTTTGATTGTCTTGATGTGGATGTGTGTATGTTCACTGTGGATGTGTGTAGCCTCTACACGGTCATCCCTCACGATTTAGGGATGGCCGCGGTGAGGGACTACATCACAGACCACCCTGCATATGACGGACCAGATATTGAACTGGTCCTCCAGTTGCTTGAGCTCATTTTGACCAAGAACTTCTTTCTGTACAATGGGGGCTTTTATCTCCAGTTAACAGGGTGTGCTATGGGGGCGGCGGTAGCCCCCTCATATGCAAACATATTTATGTTTCGTATGGAGGAGGAAATTTTTTTCAGTAATCATCTTATAGCGGGGCGTATAGTTTTTTACACCCGCTATATAGATGATTTGCTGATTTTTTGGAAAGGTCCAGCAGAAGACCTGATTAGACATATTGAGCTACATAATCTCACATCCAGTCCGGTAAAATTCACCTTTACCCAGAGTCAAGAGGTAATTACCTTCTTAGATGTGGAGATTAGGTGTGAGTCTGGTAAACTATCAACTAGCCTTTTTTCCAAACCTACAGACCGCAACAATTTGCTCCATTTCTCCAGCTGCCACCCTAGATCATCTATACAGGGACTGCCATACTCCCAATTACTGCGCACTAAACGCATTAATTCCGATCCCATCAAAGCAGAACATCAGATGAAGGGCATGATTCAAAAATTTGAGGATAGGGGTTATCCCTCCTCGGTTCTGGAGATTGCCAAAAATCGTGTAGATGCCCTACCAAGAAAGGACTTGTTGAAGCCTAAGACAAAGGTTAATACTTTGGGTGACCGTATGCCCTGGGTCACCACCTTCAATACTAGCAGTGCAGTAATTAATACCACCTCCAAAAAACTCTGGCCCATGATAAAATCAGATCCAGAACTCGGGTTAAATAATACAGATTTACTGGCCTGCTATAAAAGACCTAAAAATTTAAAGGACTGCCTGATGAAAACTGAGGTCACTATGGGCACCAGTACTAGGAATTCCAAAAAAGGCAACATTCGTTGCACCTGTACCACCTGTCGATTTCTAATGGTTGGTAATACCTTCCCTCACCCACAAACTGGGAGGGATATGTATATTAACCATACACTCACGTGTAACACTAAATACGTGGTGTATCAAATAGTCTGTCCCTGTGGGTTGTCATATATCGGTAAGACCGAACGTGCCTTTAAGGAACGTATGACAGCCCACAGGTCAGCTATCAAGAATGCCCTCCAGTCTGGCCATAGCGAACAACCAGTGGCCCGCCATTGGGTTACGGCCTCTCATGCGATGTCTCAATTGAGATATCGCATGATTGATCATGTACCAGGATCTCTGAGGGGAGGCAATAGAGGTCTGAGTTTGCTGAAGATTGAAGCAAGGTGGATTATGAGACTAGGGACCGTAACCCCTAACGGGTTGAATGAATACTCAGGGATAAGTGTATTGTCCTCATGATGAGTTCTCACCCCTTTTGGGTTCATTCTTTGTATTCCCCGCTCAATTGTAGTCTCCTTTCAACTACATCAGTAACTCCAGCTCTATTAGCTTGTTTATGTACAACATTCTGTCATTTTTTCCTTGGCCATATATAGGTTCACTTTATCTTTAACTAGCTCTAAAACTTCTTAGGGGATGGTGATAGCTTTGTTATGCTCCTTTATCACATCTCTGTGAGTGGTGTGCATCCAGTTGCACGCTTCTCTACCTGTGTAGATATGGTAGACTCTTTTTATTTTTAGCATTTTGTGTGCTTTAGACATAATGTCTTTTGCGATCAGTTATTCTTACTATTGCTACTGTATATATACAGCTTTGTCATTGTGCCGTGTCCCGTTTTTCCCTTCCCTTTTTTTATAAGTGTGTTTTACGTATCTCTGTTACATGTATCTCACTATGGTTTGTTGTTGTTGTCTCTCCCCCCGCAGGGTTGCTATGCGACGTACGCCGCTGACGCTGTGAGAAGCGCCAGCGTGATGACGTCACTCCTCCTGCGCCGTCGCCCGGGTGCGTGGTCCCGTTCGCGGCATTGCGGAGTCTTGGTGGTTGTTATAAGGTAGGACACTTTGTGTTTGTATTGTAAGCCTTGAAGAAAATGCCCAAGTAGGCATTGAAACGTTGCTAATTTGCCAATAAATTTACTAGCATCAAAACTTTGGAGTGCCACAGTATTCTTGCTGGACTGTCTATACCCCCTTTGGAGGCACCCAAGTACTTCTGTTGTTTGGAGGATTGTGCCGGACTCTGTTGAACTGTGTGTATATATATATATATATATATATATATATATATATATATATATATATATAATTCCCCCCACCTTGTTCTTCCCAGCCTTTCCTTCCTTACTCTCCCCCTCTCCCTCTCCCCCCCACCTCCTGTCATGTCCCTGCCCCAGCTAACCTAACCCTTGTGTAATTTTGATTGTCTTAATTGATATAGAATGTGCATATACTCCCATTATGACCCTCCATACTAGCACACATATCACTGCACATGCATGTGAGCACTATTTATTTATTTATCGGCATGGTTTTGCACAGGGGTGTTTTCAATTTAATAAATATATTCTATATACATAACACATACACACCACACAACAGGTCACACATACCAGTGACGTAGACACTGCTTCATACACCTTCAATAAGTTATGACACCGACACTTACAGCATCCAGGTAGCACACACACCTACATGACATATCGGAGGGCATCAGAGTTGCACGCATATGACAGCGGGAGGCCCGGGTAACCCCTACTACATACATACTACTGACATCATAGATACATAGAACCAACAGCAACAGACACCACAAAGGTTAGCAAGGCTACACAGAGTCCATCTGAGATGTACACAACAGTAGGAATAATAACAGATAGTTAACCCATTATAGAGATAAGGTTCATACATGCAGCTAACAAATAGTCCCAAGCAACACATGCACATATTATGCTTATTTTTCAGTCTCACTAGGGTGCGGTAGCGGTGACCATGGTTACCGGCAGCGTCGGACAAGGGATCCGAACCAGAAGTTAATATGAGCAGTTCTGGTATCCCCGGACCACGGCCTCCCACGTGAATGGTGGGAGGCCTCACCACAGGCATTTAAGGTAAGCAGACACATTGCAGACACATTGCCACTTTTCTCTCTCACCTTTACAAAGGGGCACGTTAAGCCCCGAAACGATGGTTCTTGGAGACATGATTGTTTAACATTTTACTGCACAAATATATTGCATTTATAAAAAGACTTCGGAGTGCCACTGTGTATTTGGCTATTCTGGTTTGATATCAGCGGGAGGCACCAGAGTGGCTGTCTTCTATTGAGAAGTGCCGGACCGTGACTCACCTACATTGCATTGCAGTGTGTGGCATATTGTGTAATGGGCAAAGCAGTGTGTGGCATATTTAATGGGCATTGTGGTGTTTGGCATATTGTTTTAACAGGCATTGCATTGTGTGGCATAATGTGTAATGGGCATTACAGTGTGTCATTTTGTATAATGGTCATGTGTGGCATAATGAGTAATGGACATTACGGAGTGTGGCTATATGATTGGACATTACGATGGGTGACATATTGTTAATGGAAATTGCAGTGTGTGCCATTTTTGTAAAGGGCATTACCCCTTGAAACTGTCTTTATGTCAGAAGCAATAGTTTCTAAAGTGCTTTCCCCCAGCAAATAACTAATTATCAATAGTCAGATATAATTATGGTGCACAATGTTTCTCATTAATATAAAAAGCAAAAAACATGAACTTCTATTAACTATGTACATTTATTAAAGTTACAGTAAATCTGTACAGGGGTTTAATAACAACATAAGATTGTCAGTATACTGTGTATTGTGGTCCCTTTGCCCCTCCCATACCCATTATGTCATATTTCTGAAGATGTGTTTGCTGCCACCCCACTGAGCTGCTCCTGTGCACATTCACTTGCGTGCACATACCCCTGTGCAAGTTTGCAGCTATGCACATGTAACACTCAGGTTAGTATAAATGGAGTTTACTCTTTTTCTTCTCTTTGGAATCATTCTCTTTGGTCAGTTAAGTATTCCACAATTGGTTAGGATAAAGGTTCACAGGTTTTTTAAATTATAACAGTATGAAAAATATTACAATATGCATACCTACCAACTTTCAGTGTCCTCGAAGCGGGACACTTGCGTGCGCTGCAGGCGCATGCCCAAAATTTGGGGCTATAGCCCAGCAAAAAGGGTACATGGCCTACAAGTGGCATCAGCCCATGAGGCCACGCCCCCATTTTGCTTCTAGCCATGTCCCCAGCCCTCTGGATGTGGGAATAGATGCTGTGCATATGCGCACAGCGTCTATTCAGTGCTGCTCAGCGAATGACAGGGGGAACTCTTAGCTCCCCCCCCCCCCCCCGGCCACGGAATGCTACCAGGATGTTCCTGCGGAAAGTGGGACAATTGGTAGGTGTGCAATAAGTACATTTTACAGTTCAACCGCTCAATCCACTCTGAAAACATCAAGCAACATTTTCTTTCACTACATCAGGGTAACCTACCTGACTCTCTCCTCCAGGGAGAAATACTCTGTTCCTGGACTTCCCTTGTAATGTAGGATTGCCATCACCTGTTGAGAAACACCTTTATAAATGACCTAGCTCCCCACAGGTGGTGGTAATCATACATTACCAGGGAAGTCCAGGAACAGAGCATTTTCTCCCTGAAGGAGAGGGTCAGGTAGGCAACCCAGAGCTAACCTCATACACATCAAATGTCTCCCTTCACCCCCCAAATCACTAAAATGGTGCATCCATCCATGACCTCTTCATTTCAAACAACTTCAATCTGCTGGCAATAACAGAAACCTGTCTCTGCTTATAGTGTTACCTACCTGGCTGTTGTCCATCACCCTTCCTGGGGTACATGTAGTGTATACCTGTATGTGTTCATGTAAATCTGCAGGGGCGGATCCAGGAGAATATGACATGGGGGTACCATGAGAGGGAGTGGATGGGGGGGGGGGGGGCTAGTGTGCACGCTCAGAGAGAGAGAGAGAGAGAGAGAGAGAGAGAGAGAGAGAGAGAGAGAGTGGAGGAGAGCAGAGAGAGGGGGGAATGGTATTATACATAGATCCTGGGCTTTAAACTGCACAGGCCCACCTTGGTGTCAAAAGTGAAGGATGTAGTAGTGCGCATACCAAAGGCTCCGGGAAAGGGGTGTGGCCACACAAAAGGGGGCATGTCCTTGAGTGTAGTGTACCACACCATAGACACTTCTACACATTATGCAACAAAATAGTAGACCCCATTATACTTTCCCCTAACACATGATGCGAAACGGAATGAGCTCAAATTCACATAATGCCACACAGATTGAGCCAAAATTCTCATAATGCCACATGGATTGAGACAAAATTCACATAATGGCACACGGATTGAGAAAAAAATTCACACGGATTGAGTCAAAATGCACAATAAATTTAAAAAAAAGGGACATTGCGCTCCGAAGGTGTGCGGCAAAAAATTTACACCGTGATACCCATAACACGTTAAGCCAGACACCATAATTTCCATTACATAATATGCCAAACACTGTAATGCCTATTAAAAATTAAGCAACACACAATTTCTGGAAGATTTTTCTGCATGGCTCGCTCACTTCCTTTCCTCTGACATCTCAACCATCATCTTGGGTGACTTCAACATTGTTATTGATAGCCCAAAATCTGCTGAATATGCCCTCCAAACTACCCCCCCCCCCCCCCATGTCCTCTCTCGGTCTCTCCATGACTCCTCCACTCATAGGGGAGGTTAATGCCTTGATCTTGTATTAACTAAGCTATGCTCTTGTCTGAATTCACCAATACTCCTTTCCCTCTCTCAGATCACAACCTTATCACCTGCATGCTCTCCTCTATACTTCAAACTCTAAAACACTGAAATCCGCAATCCATCTAGAGCCCGCAGAAATAATAATATTATTTTTCAATAACAACACCTTGCATCTATTTCTTAATTCAATAATCCTGAGATGGTGGTATCACACCTATACCTAACTCTCAAAACAGCCCTTGATGAAGTGACTCCCAGTTACCCACCACACTCCACATAGGCCTAGAAGCCAACCATGGCACTCTAAATTAACAAGACACCTACAAAATCTCTCACGGAAAGCTGAACATAAATGGCATATATCTCGCAGTCAATGGATTTCCTCACTATCTACCAGTTCCTATAGATATGCCCTGGAAACTGCCAAACAAACACATTTCCAAACTCTCATTTCTGCTAAAGCTTCTAAACCCAAAATGTACAGTATTTTTAATACATTTAAATTACTCCTCAAGCCCCCTCCCCCAAGCCACCAGCCACTATCACAAGATCTTGCTTCCTACTTCAAGAGTAAGAATGACAAGATGGAATTGCTATGCCCTGACTCATTTGGTGATCTCCTCAATTCCCTACTTGAGCCCCTAGGACACATTGACTTAATTTGATCCTACAAATGAAGATGAAGTATCCGCACTTTTCTCTTCCTACCATTCTACTACCTCTCTTCTTGACCCTCTACACTCACAAATAAGTAAATATCTATCTTCTGGGCTCATCCCAACCTTAACTAAAATCTGTAACCCTCTCTTTCTGGTATCTTTCCATCATTGTCCAAACATGCAGTTATTACTCAGATTCTGAGAAAACAATTCAGACCCAATCTCTCTCACAAACTACAGTCCCATCTTTAAGCTTCCATGCACCTGACTGCTACTACAAAGACTTGCCTACACTCGCCTCACATATTTTCGTAACTCGCACAACTTATTGGACCCACTTCAGTCAGGCTTTTGTTCCCAACACTCCACAGAGACAGCACTGACTAAAATTGTGAAAGATCTGGTCACTGCTAAGTCTAAAGGCCACTACTCACTACTAATTCTTCTAGATCTCTCTGCTGCTTTGACACAGTTGGCCACACACTCTTTCTTTTTCACATTTGCATCCCTGACCCTTGGACAAACTACTGGGTCACCCTATCATACAGCACACCAGGAACATGTGCATTCGGGTGGAATTAATGAAAGAAAGAATATCTATCCTTGTGTATCATTGCCTATTTCCCTATAGATTGTAAGCTTGCGAGCAGGGCCCTCATACCTTTGACTGTATGGATATTTAATCCAGTTTGTTGTATCATTGTCTCTTATTGTAAAGCACAACATGATATGCTGCACTATATAAGAAACTGTTATAAATAACTAAGTATTGTAAAGGGAATTTACAGTTATGTGTATTCCTTATGTCTTTACATTTGTAAATCCTGTATATGTTTTAAATGCTTTCAGCACTGTCAGCTTCTATTTAGTTATATTTTATATAACTTTATATTACTTCAAGTGCTTTTGAAAGTTTTACTGAGTAGCTTGGAAAAGTATATAACTGAAATTAAGGAGCCTTTCAATTGTATCAAGCAAGGACACTTTGTAACATTTCCTCCCTTTCATTTACAGAAGTAAAGCTTGCTGAATTCTCCAGTTGAATGTCTGCTTTGACAGGTAAGCTGTTCTCTATCTAGGCAAAATAGAAAATCTAAAGTTAAATGTTTCACTTTGTTCAAAATGCCACCATGAATCTAAAGTTATGCTCTGGGGAATATTCTTATGTCCTTCCCTTTAGTTATGCTATGGAGAATATTCTCAGGTCCATCCCTTTAGTTATGCTCTGGGAATATTCTCTAGTCCTTTCCTTTAGTTATGCTCTGGGGGATATTCTCTAGTCCTTTCCTTTAGTTAAGCTCTGGGGGATATTCTCTAGTCCTTTCCTTTAGTTATGCTCTGGGGAATATTCTCAGGTCCTTCCCTTTAGTTATGCTCTGGGGGATATCTCTAGTCCTTTCCTTTAGTTATGCTATGGAGAATATTCTCAGGTCCATCCCTTTAGTTATGCTCTGGGGAATATTCTCAGGTCCTTCCTTTAGTTATTGCTATGGAAATATTCTCAGGTCCATCCCTTTAGTTATGCTATGGGGAATATTCTCAGGTCCATCCCTTTAGTTATGCTCTGGGGAATATTCTCATGTCCTTCCCTTTCGTTATGCTATGGAGAATATTCTCAGGTCCATCCCTTTAGTTATGCTATGGGGAATATTCTCTTTTAGTTATGCTCTGGGGAATATTCTCATGTCCTTCCCTTTAGTTATGCTATGGGGAATATTCTCAGGTCCATCCCTTTAGTTATGCTCTGGGGAATATTCTCATGTCCTTCCCTTTAGTTATGCTCTGGGGAATATTCTCAGGTCCTTCCCTTTAGTTATGCTATGGGGAATATTCTCAGGTCCATCCCTTTAGTTATGCTCTGGGGAATATTCTCAGGTCCATCCCTTTATTTATGCTCTGGGGTATATTGTTAGGTCCATCCCTTTAGTTATGCTCTGGGGAATATTCTCAGGTCCTTCCCTTTAGTTATGCTCTGGGGGATATTCTCAGGTCCATCCCTTTAGTTATGCTCTGAGGAATATTCTCAGGTCCATCCCTTTAGTTATGCTCTGGGGAATATTCTCAGGTCCTTCCCTTTATTTATGCTCTGGGGTATATTGTTAGGTCCATCCCTTTAGTTATGCTCTGGGGAATATTCTCAGGTCCTTCCCTTTATTTATGCTCTGGGGTATATTGTTAGGTCCATCCCTTTAGTTATGCTCTGGGGGATATTCTCAGGTCCATCCCTTTAGTTATGCTCTGGGGAATATTCTCAGGTCCTTCCCTTTAGTTATGCTCTGGGGAATATTCTCAAGTCCTTTTGATATATATATATATATATATATATATATATATATATATACCGGCATTTTGTAGATGGAAGACTTATGGGAGTGCCAGGGAAAGCAGAGGCGTGCCCAGGGTTTAAAGTGAATTCTTATGATGTCAGCTCCTGCTGCGACCTGCATGGGTCTATCACAGCCACCGATTAAGTCCGGGGCTACACACAGACTGCATACAATGGAAAAATTATCCAATAGCAAGCGGTTTATGCAGGGGTGTAACTAGAACTTTGTGGGCCCCACAGCAAAATTTTGGAATGGCCCCTATTCTAACGAGAAAGGGTGACACACATATATAGAGGTAAAGTTGATGGCACAGGGTTACACATGGTTAGAGTGGAGGGTACAGGGTTTCATACACACACACACACAGGTATAGAGGTAGGGGCTCCCTGGGCTCTCACTTCTCTGTACTCTCATGACCTTGGGTGAGCTGCAGGGTGTCGGTGTTTCCCACAGACCAAGGTACAGGCCCTACCTAATCTAGCTGCCTAACCACCACGTGTTTCCAAGTGCCTAACCCTTCCTCCCCACAGCTTAAGCCTAAGTCCCGCACCAGTGCCTAAACCTAACCCCCCACCCCCTTCCCCGGCCTAATAGTGCTGCTGCCCACATACATATGTAGCCGGCAGTCGGAATTCTGGCGCTGACATTCTCATTGATATTGCCATTGCAGCGCTGGTCTCTTGGCGCTAGTTAGGATGCTGGCGACAGTATTGTGACTGGCGGCATCCTGACTGCCTGGATGCTAAATGCATTCTGTCTGGACAAGTTCCACACTGAATGTGGACATCCCCTCACTGATAGAGATAAAGTATAACTCAGAAGCTGGACCCCACTAAACTCTTACCATGGAGGCAGGAACAAACACCATAACATTTCACACCCCTGGGTGTCCCATCCTGCAGTACACAGCCACCCCCCCCCCTCCCCCCCTTACAACCTCACACGCACACATAACTGATACTAAACTGCTGTAACCCCATACCCTGCCCTCCACACACACTCTAATCCCCCACATACACACCCTACCACAATGACCAACCCCCCTCCCTCGCACCCAACCCTTCACACAGCCTGTACCTTGGTGGATACTTCTTCAGTGTGATTGACAGCAGCACCCTTTCCCCTCTTAGTAGCTTCTCTCCAGCACGGTCAGCTCCACACAGTGCACCTTGGCAGAGCTGGCATCAACGAGACAAGTCTGTAGCCTGGTGGGGCAGAGCTGTAGCTGAGAGGCAGTGCAGGAGCAGAGCAGCCTATGTCCAGAGGAACTGCTTGCGTCACCTATCCTCCTCCTCTAGAAGTGTATGGGCAGCTCCGGTTCTTAGGATAAGTAGTGCGGGGTGCCCACAACTTCTAGCAAATCCGGATGCTAGTAGTGCTGCTAGTGGTGCTGCACAATCAGTGCACGTCCATCAGTCGCACATCATCAAAGCCGCTACTAGCTGCTGGAAATCGATAGAAGAAACGACTTCACCTCTCCCAGCAAACAAACAGCCGGAACAGCAGTAAAAATTTCCCCCTGCACCCTCTATAGTTACACCGGGCTTATGAATGGATTTTCAGCTGATCGCAGATCCAGATGATTTTCAAATCCCATGCTAAGAAATTGTCAGGTTGCACAGGGCATGATTTCGCTATGCCTGGACACTGCATACCTGATCACAGGGCTTTGCAATTTAGCAGCCAGGTGTACACGCCTGAATAACCCCCTATCTGGATATTAAGATTATTGAACATGTCCCAATCAATAATAATAATGCCTATTTTACTGTAAAACATTGATGACACTGTAGAATACCTTTACAATAGTAATTTCTACAAACACTGCTGTGTGAAAGTCAGTCCAAGTTTAGGCCTTAGAAAACAATAACTTTTGGACAGCAAATTACAATCAAATCAATTAAAATTTTATGTATTTGATGATCTGGAGTTGAGCCAAAAACTTCTGTATTCAAGCAGTTTTACAGAATTAATAACCACTGAAATGTATCTAAGCGGAACTTGAAAACTATTTTGGGTTATAAGAGTTAAATAGAAAATGTTTATCCATTCACACATAAATGTATGCTGTTTTCAACTTCAGCATCTCACAGTTAGCTCAATGTCAAAACAAGGGTCCTCGTGGACTTCCTGAACCTTACAAATAATAGCTTCATTTCTGAGAAGTGTTATCTACTTGCATGGTTACCACTTAACCTCATCCAACTGGGAAAAGAGCTTTATTTAGCTCATTACTAAATCCGTTCAGGTATTAGCATCCACACAATTGTAGAAGAGATTCTCTTCTTTCGTCATTAGGGAATGATCTGTGATAACAGACAGGGTATTCTGGACTGCTGCTTAGGCCCAAGAGAATTAACTTTAGGGTTGAACATCTTTATTAACATCTTTATTGAAATGCCTTTACAGAAATTGCCAGGCATTATCACTCCACTGTGGAACGGTTTGTGGTTCTGGCATTATCTGTTAATGTCTCCAGAGGTGGGCTTTCATAGTGACTAAACTTGCATTCGTTCCTGCCTAAGAGGCCTTACTCAATAAACCATGCAGCATCTAAGTTAGTTTAAAGCAATGCACTCATAATTACACATATGTAGCAAACAGATGACAGTATTTAATACAACTTTCAGGGCCACTATCTTGTTTCACAATATACTTCAATCAACATACAGTACATCCAATTATTGTGTAGGTCTACAGCTATATTTATAAAAAATTTCAGTCTGCCATCAAAAATTAAGAACCCTTATCACTGCAAATTGCTATACATGATGGCGATAATATTAACGATATTATTGTGCACATTTTCTAGTTTGTCCCCAGTACAGTATATTGTTAACGACTAGGAGCATATGATTCAGCATCTACGAAGGATAAAGATACATTTTTCATAAAACAGAATCGTCTTTGGTAAAGCAAACACTATGGATGACATTTAATTGGATAAGATATTTTGACTTTTTTGATTTTTAGTCAAGATATGGCCGAATTCGCACGGTTTCTGAAAACATGTAATTTGTAACTTTCGATAGAAATCACACTTTTTGACGTGAAAATCACATATTTCAACCTGTTTTTTCTCACACTTCAATTTACATCCATATGTTTTCCCAATGTAGTAGGATGCGAATTTGGTAAACGTGACCAAAATTGCAAAACAAATAGACCAAGTTCTGGCAGACGAGTTTGACAGAATCATGCACACACCAGTGAGATCTGTG
The DNA here is from genome assembly GCF_055691185.1 of Crinia signifera. Taxonomy (NCBI): domain Eukaryota; kingdom Metazoa; phylum Chordata; class Amphibia; order Anura; family Myobatrachidae; genus Crinia; species Crinia signifera. The sequence goes on along the minus strand of NC_139223.1, from coordinate 91,951,085 downwards.
CATATTTCTGTCCCAAAAAATGTGTAAAAGAAAAATTTGAAAAAAAAAAAAAAAAATCAGCGTGGGTCCACTCCTGAGCACAACCAGCTCCGGGCTCAAAGAACCAGTCCTGGTTTTAGAAATTTAGGGGACAAAAGACAGGGGATTCCCAGGGTTTCTAAAGCCAGCACCAGGCTGAAGGACCAGTCCTGGTTCCCAAAATATGGGGGACAAAATAAGTAGGGGTCCCCCATATTTTGACGCCCAAACACCCAACAGGATAATGAAAAATTTCAAACAAATTGGACATTTTTCAGGTTTTTCCTGATAGTTTGTAGTTGAACTATTCATTTGGTGATCCAGCAGCAGCAGGACAGAGTTTAGAGCTTAATTTTGTGTCCTTGTTTGCTTTTTTGGGGGGTCTCCCCCTCCAGAGTTACTCCTGCCCGGGCTGAAGCCCAGGGCTGTCCCCAGTGCCCATGGATGGAGGGCACCAGGCTGATTGTTGTGTAAAAATAGGCATAACTATTTTACATTGTTGTGGATCTACATGCCCCAGCAAGCATACAATGAATGCATAGGCAGATAGTGGCAATAAAAAGAAAAAAGACCAAGACCATAGACCAAGGCTACCCACAAAGTCTAGTCCATAAAGCCCACAAAGAAGTCACAAAAATAGAAAGAACGAATCTTCTTAAAACTACGACCTCTAAAAAGAAACAAAGGACAAGAGGTACAGAGGACAGAAATATAGCGTTTATAACGCAATATAATAACTGTGCTCACAAAATTCAAAAAAATCATTAATAAAAACATGTTTATTTTAAAACAGGATGATTTGCTAAAAGATGTTCTGGGGACGAAAAATAAAGTCATTTTTAGAAAAGGGGAAAATTTGAAATCAAAACTAGTAAAAAGCCATTTTAATAATAAAAAGGGAAATAAAAATACACAGACGAGTGGCATGGAAAATAAAAATTGGCTATCAAATCTTCCCATAGGGTTTCACAAATGCGGGAACAGTAAATGCCAAACATGTATGTATGGAAACCAAAAAAGTACAAAATTCACGTCCTTTTCCAATAAAACTATGTATAAAATAAAGGATTTTGTGAGTTGTAAAACTTCAAATGTTATTTATTTGATAGACTGTGGGTGTGGCCTCCAGTATGTGGGCCGCACTACGAGGAGTTTACATACTCGATACATGGAACATAGGCGGAACATACTGGCAGGGATCAGAACCCACCCCCTATCGAAACATATATCGCATTGCCAACAGCAATCTATTAAAAATGTACGTATTAGAGCAATAGAACATATTAAACCTACAGAAAGGGGGGGAGATCGCTTTGGGCGACTATGTAGAAGAGAGGCCTACTGGATATTCCAGTTAGGAACAATGGTCCCCAATGGCCTAAACGACTCCATTGAATTGAATAATATTTGAATTTTCTGAATGTAGAAATGTTAGTAGTACTACCATCTGTAGGTAAGACTTCTAACTCTATAAGTCTCACATTTAGAAATGTTCATGTTCCCTAAATATATCTATTGCTAAGAATACCCCTGTGTCTAGTAGTATCCCTTGGCTAAAAATCCCCTTTGATGATGAAAAGCAGAGGTAATATATTGACTGTACTCTCCTTCCTTTCTTTTCTCCCCTTTGTTTTCCCTGCTCTCGTCTCTGTCGTCCCCCCTCTCTTTTCTCACCCTGATGGTAAAGAACATCATCCCACTAAATATGTACTGGTATATACCACCCCACCAGTCCAGATTAATGATTAAAATGAAAATTAATAGAAGTCGACTAGAGTTAAAATTGGTAATAACAAAATATTATTCATATATACATGCCCTTACTGTGGATTATATACTCCTTACTATCTGATAATCTAATGCATAAAATAACGTCACGATTACATTTGATTAGATGTATATCGATATATATGGAATTATATTGTGCTTCACAAATTTCCCCCAATTGGTGAAAGGTGGATTCATATAAATGTATATAAAAAAATGCATATAGTGATAAGAAGTTTTTTTCCCTACTGTATACTATGTACATATATGTGAGAAGCCTGATTTGTGCTACCAGATTAAATATATACATGTCCGTGCATATGTTCTATCTCTCAAATATGCAGGCGGTCACAACCATGGAATCGATCTCTCTCCTGAGCGAGTGATCTCTATTACTGTGATTTAAAAAATTTTTTTATCATTGTGAGTTATTTTGTTTCATTTGGTTCTATTTTCATTATTTTCATTTCTTTGAAAAATAATGGCGACATATTGAAGAGTTATTAGTTTTTAATAAGTCTGTTCTAATTATGTCTTAATGATGTATTTTTTATTATGTTTTTATTTTTATTGTTTATAATTGATAAGGTGCAGACTATAATAGCAAGATCTATAATATATATAAAAATGAGGCTTGGTTGCACATATATGCAATGTGTATAAGGAAGTAAAAACGTACATGAGATCGAGGCTTGGATCTAAAAACAAATGCGCATGTGCCAAACAGATTTAACTGATGATGTAAGAATGAAAACGCCCATAAGGGCGGCGCCTGCCCCGATAAATACGAGCAAGGGGGCACCCACAAGCTATCTGAGGAAGCCGCTGACTCTCTAAGAGGCGGGGAAACACGTCATCCAGGAGATCCTATCTGCTAATTTACACTCTGCAACACCGCTGGGAGACCCGGAAGCCGGAGCAGTGCGTTCGAGATAAGGCTGACCAGCTCAAACAGCCGGGAACCCTCTCCAGGCGTGGGCAACAGAATCAACTCCTAACAGTGGATTACAAACGGAGCATAAGTATAATTCTCTGCATCCATTTTCTAAAAAAGCTTTCTAACATCTTTAAGCTTATCTATGGCTCTAATGACTGAGTTTTAATGAAAAGTTTGGCTGGAAACTAACCCTTGGCTGTGCATAACAAAGTGTGTTTGTTTGAAGTGCTTTTTGAGCCTCCGTTCACAGACTAACATTGTCTTATACCAAAGACTGCTGGAAATTAACCTATGCATGCCTAGATTGCCTATAAAGCTTTGCAAAACATATGTGCCTCATCTTATGGTTAGCCATAGTATAGGATAGCTATAAAATTCCGCACATTTCTCTGAGCAAACCATATGTAGCATATTAAGAGATGCTTTTGAATTGTTAGTTATGCACCATTAGGTTTTTTTAACCATATATATATCACCGTCCGGTGTTTTCGATTTTATAATTGACTGAATATTGTGATAATTGTCTAAATAAATTTGTACTTTGCTTTTACTACAACATTATGTGTCTATAGTGTCCTTTAGCGCCGTCTACTTTTTTTCTATAGATAGTGGCAATGCTTTTGGAACACTAAGTAAAAGATTTAGCATTTTTCACAAAGCCATCATTCTGCATATGGACTAAAATGTCTGGTTGGTCATAGCATGGTGTGAGTTGCTCAATTTTCCACCCGTTAAAAGCCAACATCAAGGCCCACTTGCACTGTTTTGCTGATTAAGTGAAACATGTAAGAAGTAGGATAGATGCACCACTTGCATCACACAGAACTCAATCATGTGCCAAGTAGACCCAGGAGGGCTACATATTATATTTCAATGGAATGGGTGCAGTGCCATGGCAAGATTATATTATTAGATAATAATTAAGAATGCACACAACAAATTCAAATGTTCTCATTATAAAACTTACCATCTCCATGACACAAGCTCTCTTGATCTGCATCCTCTTTCCAAGACTACCAAATGTAAGGTGACTCTCTGCTCATCTTGGTCCAGGGTGAACTTCAGCAAGTTGTAGTACCAACATTTGGTATGCTACTCATCTACTCCTGCCATGGATATTTTTGAGTCAAGAATCTTCTATGTTCCTTGAGGAACACAGTGCAGCAGCTCTGGACTTTTATTTGGCCTCACTATGGTACAGCTTGCTAAGGCAGTCAACACCTCGATTTTTGAAAAAGAAAAAAGTGTGCTCTGCGTTTGGATTCAGCAGCTTTTTTAGAAGGGTTGAATTCGGTTTACTGGAGAAAAAAAGCGCTTGTGTATTCTGATTATGTGATACAATAATGAACGTAATGTATAATGAAATAGGGGATTATATAGCAGTAATAGAATGGTGACTGATAATGTGCTTAACCGCTGAAAAGGAATGGTGGTTAGTAAAATGTTTACAACCCTGATAGTGCTTTTTGTGGGGAACGAAGATTGCGGGTCCCGGCTGAGGCTGAAGGTTGAGCACTATAAGTGAAGATCCCCGGCAGGCTACTAACTGTCCCTAAGCTTACCTAGATCTTCTGGCTTCAGGCTTCATGCTTTTCTTCCTCGCCGTGTATCTTCCGGACCTCCGCGAGAATGCCGCGATTACCGGAAGTTCGGGTGCGCTGACTTCCGGAATCGGCGGTGTGCGGACTTCAGTGTTCCCCGGCTCCAACGCGTTTCGAGAGACTTGCTCTCTTTGTCTATATTATATTATTATATACTGCTATATAATCCCCTATTTCATTATACATTACGTTCATTATTGTATCACATAATCAGAATACACGAGCGCTTTTTTTTTTTCTCCAGTAAACCTCGATTCCTGAAGCACACTTGTTTAAGTAGATTTCTGAAGCATACATGTTTAAGTAGTCCTTGCTTATGACCTTCCAAAGACATTCATTTGACTTTAAACTTCAATAAGCTCTTTAGTAAATGTATTGCTCTTTTCCAAGGACATTTTGTAATTTGAAATTTTGACAGTAAAGTTCAATTTTAAACTCTGTTTTCAATTTGAATTAATGTTTTTGTTGCTGAGATTGTTTTTTATGTCAAATTGTAGTTTTGTTTTTTTAAATGATGTTGAATAATAAATGTCTGAACATTTTTTTTTAAATGTAATTGAACAATAATCACAAACAGAGTCACAAACACATATATACTAGCCATTCAAAAGTAACAAGTTATGCAGAAAAAAACAGAGAATTGTAAACCATGCACTCAAGCTGCCAACCAGCAACACTTCTGGATAAATGTATCACCATCCATCAAACCAAAGAAATACAAGTGTGTCTCCATCATAACAGTGATGTCAGTGCTGGTGGATGCATGTGTCCGAATGGAGCAACAGTTAAATTACACCGTCGGGAACCATTTAGTGGTTGCCGGTGCATACAACACTTGAATTTCCACCATAGAGATGAGGAGCAGTGTTTGCTTTTTATTATAGAATATTGGTGTGTACAAAACAGCCCTATATAATAAAATGCATTACATTTTCAATATGCACATATTTGACCACTAGGTGATTCATCGCGCCCTACGGGCGCTCTTCACACCGTCGTAGGGGGCTATGCCCCATTAAAATGAGAGCACACTGTGATTCTAATGACACATTATGCCGCACACCTTGATGCCCATTACACCCCATACTGTGATGGCAATTACCCAGTGCTGCCCACACCGTAATGCCCATTACGCCCCATACCATGATGCCCATTACACCGCACAATGTGATGTCCACAGTGCCAGATATACCCCCACAGTGCCAAATACACATATGCCCCCACAGTGGCAGATATGCCCCCACAGTGGCAGATATGCCTCCACAGTGCCAGATATTCCGCCACAGTGCCAGATATTCCGCCACAGTGCCAGAGACACATATGCCCCCACAGTGCCAGAGACACATATGCCCCCACAGTGCCAGAGACACGTATGCCCCCACCGTGCCAGACACACGTATTCCCCCACAGTGCCAGATACACATATGCCCCCACAGTGCCAGATATGCCCCCACAGTGGCAGACACATATTCCCCCACAGTGCCAGATATTCCCCCACAGTGCCAGACACATATGCCCCCACAGTGCCAGATATGCCCCCACAGTGGCAGATATTGCTGGGAGGAGGGGGGGAGATATGCCCCCAGAGTGATAGATATTGCTGGGGGGGAGCGTGGAGTGCCAGATATGCCCCCACAGTGGCAGATATTGCTGGGGGGAGGGGGGAGATATGCCCCCACAGTGCTAGATATTGCTGGGGGGAGCGTGGAGGGGGAGCGCTTACCCAGTCTCTGTCTGCGGCCCGCGCTGGACCTCCTCCAGCCCTCCTGCGCTGGCCGCGGCTTCCAGAACACGGACGTACATGTCCATTTTCCTGTAGCCGCGGCCGTGTTCTGCTTCTGGAAGCTGCGGCCAGCGCAGGAGGTCCAGCGCGGGCCACAGACAGGGACTGGGTAAGCGTGCCGGGGGGCATATGGCACCCTGCCCCCCGGCCCAGCGGGGGGGCAGCCGGGGGGAGGGGGTGTGTGACCCCGCCCAGCGTTACGGACACAGTGTCCGGATGATTGACACATGTAGCCAAATATATAAGAGATAGTAACTGCACTTGTAAGTGCAGGATCCCCATCACCTTTCCATCAGTAGTGATGTTGTGCTGGGTATTGTCTAGTACAGTGGTTCCCAAAGTGTGTGCCGTGGCTCCCAGGGGTGCCTTGGGACACTTGCAGGGGTGCCCCAGGTTGGTGGTCCAGGACCAATTCAAATTATTTATGATCAATTATTTATTTACAAAACCAGTGCTGTTTTAAAATATGTGTACAAACAGAAGCAAATCCTGCCCTTTGCCACATAACAGAATCTAAGAAGCACATACAGATGGAGCAGCTCTCATCCTGGCAGGGGTTGGCGCTGGCGTCGCCAGCCATCATCCCCCGCCAGCGCCATGGCGATGGCAAGAAGGGGACGCGCGCGCACAAGAGGCGTGCGCGTCCCCTTCCGACGGCGCTAACATCCGTTCCCCCGGGTCCCCGCCGGCTTGCCGGCGGTAACCCGGGGTCCCCGCCGCCTGCCCGCACCCCCCACCCTAACCCCCCCTAACCCTGTCCGTCTCCCAAGGCGGAGACGGACAGGGTTTCCGTCGCGCTGGCGACGGAGACTGAGACGCGCGTCTCAGTATATTCGCTGGCGAGGCTGCTGGCGGGTCGCCAGAGGGGACGTCCTGGCGACCCGCCAGCAAGGATGAGACCTACTCCATCTGTATAAACACAATCTACTTAATTTTATATATTTTTTGGGGCCCTAGGGGTGCCATGGAAAAATTCTGATACTCTAGGGTGCCGTGAAAAAGATTGGGAACCTCTGGTCTAGTATGTACCCAGCTTAAGCCTGATCCAGCAGCACTGCAGTGTATTTTGTCTGTTATCCACCAAAGCACCCCCCACCCCCAATTAGGTTTATTACAATGTATATTCATATATTATCATCTGCATTATTAGTCTGGTCAGTAATGAGCACATTGGTGGGACCTGTAGTCCCCTATTCTACTATCTGTATATTTGTTTAGCAAGTATATGAGCCCAGCATTGCAAAAGGCATATACATAGTGTTGTGCGTTTACAGTAATAATAGTGTGTGGCATTATATTCCCTCAGATCTGCAGGGCAAGGAAAACTGAGCTTCAAGCACAAGCCTCTTTAACGCTTTGAGTGCCAACATTGCTTTGAGAGATGTGCAAAATATCCGCTAAAAATGCCAGTGTTGGAGGAGGCGGGGCCACGGCTGAGCGTGAAGCAGGAGAGTGAGTGAGGCGGCAGCTCCCCGGCGTTCTCCGTGTGTGGATTGATTGGCGGCTGGAGGGTGTCAGCGTCTGCGGCTGTCGAGTGCTGAGTCCCGGCGCCTGCTGCATTGCGGAGGTTCCCCGGCGTCTACTGTGTAGCGGAGACTCCCCGGCAGCTGTTGGGTTCCCCGGAGCGGTGGAGTGGTGTTTGTAGGGGTCGGGTGCTGTATCTGGAGGTGCCTCTCCCAGGCCTCCATAGTGGAGTGTGGAATCCGGAGAGCTGGCGGGCGGCGGCGAAGAAATCCCGGCGCGCTCTTGCTAAGAGCGAAGGACTGTGCAGAGGACACCTAGCCTGGGCAGTAAAAAGGAGGATAGATCCGAATGACATTGTGCAGCAGTGGTGAGTGGGGCTGCTCAGCAAAATAGCTGGTGGCTGGCAGTAAGGTTTGGCAACAAATATAAATTGCTGTACAGGTGTTCCATAAGTATTGGACTGCACGGAAAGGCACGTGGCACACCATTGGGGGCCATAAAATCAGTGTGCTGGCACAAGGAGTATTGCGGATAGCTGTACTTTATTGGCTCCAAACTGAACATATAGGTGGCAAAAGCATAACACAAGTTAGATGTGCCTCATATGTCGGCTAGCCCAAATACCATAAACCCAGTCTATAGCAAGTATAAACACTGCAAGGAAAACAATGGGTAAAACTGGTAATACAGCAGCGGCAGCCCGCTTGGAAAAATATGCCAGATCACAAGCCGGCAATACATCCCAATCAGCACTCACCACCCCCCAAACCACCCCAGCAAAAGGATCGCATCCTGCCGCTACCCCTGACATTACACTGCAGCAGATTCTTGAAGCAATAAGTAATAGCGAAACACGCCTGACAGAAAAAATAAATGATGTACAGGCTGATATAGCTCAGATCAAGCAAGATGTAATCACAGTAAAGGACAGGATGAAAGAGGCAGAAAGCCGGGTGTCTAAACTGGAAGATGTAACAAATAAATTGCAAAGCACAGTAGATGTGATGGCGGGACAGTTCCGTGATATTCAGTACAAACTGTCAGACGCAGAAGGAAGGCTGCGACGAAATAATATTAGGCTGGTGGGGCTACCAGAGAGAGCGGAAGGGAATGAAGTGGAAAAATTTGTGGAACAGCTTCTGTGTGATAATTATAATGCCACTTCTTTTTCAAACCAGTTTGTAGTTGAAAGGGCACACAGGGTGCCAGCCAGGCCCCCTCCACCAGGGGCCCCACCCCGTACTATGATCTTTAACCCCTTCATGACAGAGCCAGTTTTTGCCTTCCTGACAGAGCCCTTTTTTTCAAATCTGGCATGTATCACTTAAGTGGGGATAACTTTTTTTTGCTTTTACTTATCCCAGTGATTTTGAGATTGTTTTCTCGTGACACATTGTACTTCAAGTTAGTGGTAAATTTTCGTCGATACAGTCTGTGTTTTTTTGTGAAAAATACCAAAATGTCGTAAAAAAATGGAAAATTTTGTGATTTGCAAAATGTTAAATTTTCTGCTTGTGAGACAAATAATCGTACCACTCAAAATAGTGAATAACTAACATAGACCATATGTCTACTTTATGTTGCCATCATTATTTCAACCTCATTTTCATTTTTTTGGACACTAGGAGGCTTAAAATATGAATAGCAAATTCTCAAATTTTCAAGAAAATTTCAAACTCTGATTTTTTTAGGGACCAGGTCAGTTATGATGTGACTTTGAGTGACTTGTATGTGAGACACCCCCATAAATGATGCCATTTCAAAAACTGCACCCCTCACAGTATTCAAAACAGCATTTTGGAAGTTTGTTAACCCTTTAGGTGTTTCACAGGAATTAAAAGAAAGTGTAGGTGAAATTTCAAAATTTCATTTTTTTTGCAGATTTGCAATTTTAATACATTTTTCTAAGGAACACAGTAGATTTTACTAGAGAAATGTGACTAAAAATTGATTCCCCCAATTCTTTGGTTTTCATAAATATCCTATATGTGGCCCTAGTGTGCACGGTGACCAAACCACAGGCTTCATAATAGAAGGAGCACCTACTTGATTTTGGAGCCTCCTTTTTATGAGATTATTTTTTAGGCACAATGTAGGTTTCTAGGCACCATAAGATGCTAAAAGTTAGGTACCCCCCCCACAAGTGACCCCATTTTGCAAACTACACCCTTCAGGGAATTCATCTAGGGGTATAGTGTACATTTCAAACCCCCAGGGGTTTCACCAATTGTGGTACAACTGGGCAGTGAAAATGAAAAAAAATTAATTTTTCATTTTCAGCCAGGGGGCACTGGGAAGGGGACAGCGTACACGCAGGGGGCACTGGGAAGGGGACAGCGTACACGCAGGGGGCACTGGGAAGGGGACAGCGTACACGCAGGGGGCACTGGGAAGGGGACAGCGTACACGCAGGGGGCACTGGGAAGGGGACAGCGTACACGCAGGGGGCACTGGGAAGGGGACAGCGTACACGCAGGGGGCACTGGGAAGGGGACAGCGTACACGCAGGGGGCACTGGGAAGGGGACAGCGTACACGCAGGGGGCACTGGGAAGGGGACAGCGTACACGCAGGGGGCACTGGGAAGGGGACAGCGTACACGCAGGGGGCACTGGGGGGCAGGGAACAGCATACACACGGGGCAGGGAACAGCGTACACACGGGGGTACTGGGGGGCAGGGAACAGCGTACACACGGGGGTACTGGGGGGCAGGGAACAGCGTACACACGGGGGCACTGGGGGGCAGGGAACAGCATACACAGGGGGGCAGGGAACAGCGTACACACGGGGGCATTGGGGGGCCAGGGAACAGCGGACACACGGGGGCACTGGTGGGGGCAGCGTACACACGGGGGCACTGGGGGGGACAGAGCACACACAGGGGCACTGGGGGGGGCAGAGCACACACGGGGGCACTGGGGGGGGGGCAGAGCACACACGGGGGCACTGGGGGAGGAACAGAGCACACACGGGGGCACTGGGGGAGGAACAGAGCACACACGGGGGCACTGGGAAGGGGACAGCGTACACACACGGGGGCACTGGGGGGGGAACAGCGTACACACGGGGGCACTGGGGGGGGGGGACAGCGTACACACGGGGGCACTGGGGGGGACAGCGTACACACGGGGGCACTGGGGGGGGGGCAGCGTACACACGGGGCCCCTGGGGGGGGGGCAGCGTACACACGGGGGCACTGGGGGGCCAGGGAACAGCGGACACATGGGGGCAGTGGTGGGGGCAGCGTACACACGGGGGCACTGGGGGGGACAGAGCACACACGGGGGGCACTGGGGGGGGACAGAGCACACACAGGGGCACTGGGAAGGGGACAGCGTACACACGGGGGCACTGGGGGGCCAGGGAACAGCGGACACACGGGGGCACTGGTGGGGGCAGCGTACACACGGGGGCACTGGGGGGGACAGAGCACACACGGGGGCACTGGGGGAGGAACAGAGCACACACGGGGGCACTGGGGGAGGAACAGAGCACACACGGGGGCACTGGGGGAGGAACAGAGCACACACGGGGGCACTGGGGGAGGAACAGAGTACACACGGGGGCACTGGGGGAGGAACAGAGCACACACGGGGGCACTGGGGGATGAACAGAGCACACACGGGGGCACTGGGAAGGGGACAGCGTACACATGGGGGCACTGGGAAGGGGACAGCGAACACATGGGGGCACTGGGAAGGGAACAGCGTACACATGGGGGCACTGGGAAGGGGACAGCGTACACAAGGGGGCACTGGGAAGGGAACAGCGTACACATGGGGGCACTGGGATGGGGAACAGCGTACACATGGGGGCACTGGGATGGGGAACAGCGTACACATGGGGGCACTGGGGGGCCAGGGAACAGCGGACACACGGGGGCACTGGTGGGGGCAGCGTACACACGGGGGCACTGGGGGGGACAGAGCACACACAGGGGCACTGGGGGGGGCAGAGCACACACGGGGGCACTGGGGGGGGGAACAGCGTACACACGGGGGCACTGGGGGGGGGGACAGCGTACACACGGGGGCACTGGGGGGGGACAGCGTACACACGGGGGCACTGGGGGGGGGGCAGCGTACACACGGGGCCCCTGGGGGGGGGGGGCAGCGTACACACGGGGGCACTGGGGGGCCAGGGAACAGCGGACACATGGGGGCAGTGGTGGGGGCAGCGTACACACGGGGGCACTGGGGGGGACAGAGCACACACGGGGGGCACTGGGGGGGGACAGAGCACACACAGGGGCACTGGGAAGGGGACAGCGTACACACGGGGGCACTGGGGGGCCAGGGAACAGCGGACACACGGGGGCACTGGTGGGGGCAGCGTACACACGGGGGCACTGGGGGGGACAGAGCACACACGGGGGCACTGGGGGAGGAACAGAGCACACACGGGGGCACTGGGGGAGGAACAGAGCACACACGGGGGCACTGGGGGAGGAACAGAGCACACACGGGGGCACTGGGGGAGGAACAGAGTACACACGGGGGCACTGGGGGAGGAACAGAGCACACACGGGGGCACTGGGGGATGAACAGAGCACACACGGGGGCACTGGGAAGGGGACAGCGTACACATGGGGGCACTGGGAAGGGGACAGCGAACACATGGGGGCACTGGGAAGGGAACAGCGTACACATGGGGGCACTGGGAAGGGGACAGCGTACACAAGGGGGCACTGGGAAGGGAACAGCGTACACATGGGGGCACTGGGATGGGGAACAGCGTACACATGGGGGCACTGGGATGGGGAACAGCGTACACATGGGGGCACTGGGAAGGGGACAGCGTACACATGGGGGCACTGGGAAGAGGACAGCGTACACACGGGGCACTGGGGGGCCAGGGAACAGCGGACACACGGGGGCAGCGTACACACGGGGGCATTGGGGGGGACAGAGCACACACGGGGGGCACTGGGGGGGGACAGAGCACACACAGGGGCACTGGGAAGGGGACAGCGTACACACGGGGGCACTGGGAAGGGGACAGCGTACACACGGGGGCACTGGGAAGGGGACAGCGTACACACGGGGGCACTGGGAAGGGGACAGCGTAAACACGGGGGCACTGGGAAGGGGACAGCGTACACATGGGGGCACTGGGAAGGGAACAGCGTACACATGGGGGCACTGGGATGGGGAACAGCGTACACATGGGGCACTGGGAAGGGGACAGCGTACACATGGGGGCACTGGGGGGGGACAGCGTACACACGGGGGCACTGGGGGGGGACAGCGTACACACGGGGGGACTGGGGGCGGGACAGCGTACACACGGGGGCACTGGGGGGGGGACAGTGTACACACGGGGGCACAGGGGACAGGGAACAGCGTACACACAGGGGCACAGGGGACAGCGTACACACGGGGGCACTGGGGGGCAGGGAACAGCGTACACACGGGGGCACTGGGGGGGGCAGGGAACAGCGTACACACGGGGGCACTGGGGGGCAGGGAACAGCGTACACACGGGGGCACTGGGGGGCAGGGAACAGCGTACACACGGGGGCACTGGGGGGCAGGGAACAGCGTACACACGGGGGCACTGGGGGGGGCAGGGAACAGCGTACACACGGGGGCACTGGGGGGCAGGGAACAGCGTACACACGGGGGCACTGGGGGGCAGGGAACAGCGTACACACGGGGGCACTGGGGGGGCAGGGAACAGCGTACACAGGGGGGCACTGGGGGGGCAGGGAACAGCGTACACATGGGGGCACTGGGGGGCAGGGAATAGCGTACACACGGGGGCAGGGAACAGCGTAAACACGGGGGCACTGGGGGGCAGGGAACAGTGTACACACGGGGGCACTGGGAGGCAGGAATCAGCATACACAGGGGGGCACTGTGGGGCAGGGAACAGCGTACACACGGGGGCACGGAACAGAGTACACACGGGGGCACTGGGGGCAGGGAACAGCGTACACACGGGGGCACTGGGGGGCAGGGAACAGTGTACACACGGGGGCACTGGGGGGGGGAGCGTACACACGGAGGCAGGGAACAGAGCACACACGGGGGCACTGGGGGAGGAACAGAGCACACACGGGGGCACTGGGGGAGGAACAGAGCACACACGGGGGCACTGGGGGAGGAACAGAGTACACACGGGGGCACTGGGGGAGGAACAGAGCACACACGGGGGCACTGGGGGATGAACAGAGCACACACGGGGGCACTGGGAAGGGGACAGCGTACACATGGGGGCACTGGGAAGGGGACAGCGAACACATGGGGGCACTGGGAAGGGAACAGCGTACACATGGGGGCACTGGGAAGGGGACAGCGTACACAAGGGGGCACTGGGAAGGGAACAGCGTACACATGGGGGCACTGGGATGGGGAACAGCGTACACATGGGGGCACTGGGATGGGGAACAGCGTACACATGGGGGCACTGGGGGGCCAGGGAACAGCGGACACACGGGGGCACTGGTGGGGGCAGCGTACACACGGGGGCACTGGGGGGGACAGAGCACACACAGGGGCACTGGGGGGGGCAGAGCACACACGGGGGCACTGGGGGGGGGAACAGCGTACACACGGGGGCACTGGGGGGGGGGACAGCGTACACACGGGGGCACTGGGGGGGGACAGCGTACACACGGGGGCACTGGGGGGGGGGCAGCGTACACACGGGGCCCCTGGGGGGGGGGGGCAGCGTACACACGGGGGCACTGGGGGGCCAGGGAACAGCGGACACATGGGGGCAGTGGTGGGGGCAGAGTACACACGGGGGCACTGGGGGGGACAGAGCACACACGGGGGGCACTGGGGGGGGACAGAGCACACACAGGGGCACTGGGAAGGGGACAGCGTACACACGGAGGCACTGGGGGGCCAGGGAACAGCGGACACACGGGGGCACTGGTGGGGGCAGCGTACACACGGGGGCACTGGGGGGGACAGAGCACACACGGGGGCACTGGGGGAGGAACAGAGCACACACGGGGGCACTGGGGGAGGAACAGAGCACACACGGGGGCACTGGGGGAGGAACAGAGCACACACGGGGGCACTGGGGGAGGAACAGAGTACACACGGGGGCACTGGGGGAGGAACAGAGCACACACGGGGGCACTGGGGGATGAACAGAGCACACACGGGGGCACTGGGAAGGGGACAGCGTACACATGGGGGCACTGGGAAGGGGACAGCGAACACATGGGGGCACTGGGTAGGGAACAGCGTACACATGGGGGCACTGGGAAGGGGACAGCGTACACAAGGGGGCACTGGGAAGGGAACAGCGTACACATGGGGGCACTGGGATGGGGAACAGCGTACACATGGGGGCACTGGGATGGGGAACAGCGTACACATGGGGGCACTGGGAAGGGGACAGCGTACACATGGGGGCACTGGGAAGAGGACAGCGTACACACGGGGCACTGGGGGGCCAGGGAACAGCGGACACACGGGGGCAGCGTACACACGGGGGCATTGGGGGGGACAGAGCACACACGGGGGGCACTGGGGGGGGACAGAGCACACACAGGGGCACTGGGAAGGGGACAGCGTACACACGGGGGCACTGGGAAGGGGACAGCGTACACACGGGGGCACTGGGAAGGGGACAGCGTACACACGGGGGCACTGGGAAGGGGACAGCGTAAACACGGGGGCACTGGGAAGGGGACAGCGTACACATGGGGGCACTGGGAAGGGAACAGCGTACACATGGGGGCACTGGGATGGGGAACAGCGTACACATGGGGCACTGGGAAGGGGACAGCGTACACATGGGGGCACTGGGGGGGGACAGCGTACACACGGGGGCACTGGGGGGGGACAGCGTACACACGGGGGGACTGGGGGCGGGACAGCGTACACACGGGGGCACTGGGGGGGGGACAGTGTACACACGGGGGCACAGGGGACAGGGAACAGCGTACACACAGGGGCACAGGGGACAGCGTACACACGGGGGCACTGGGGGGCAGGGAACAGCGTACACACGGGGGCACTGGGGGGGGCAGGGAACAGCGTACACACGGGGGCACTGGGGGGCAGGGAACAGCGTACACACGGGGGCACTGGGGGGCAGGGAACAGCGTACACACGGGGGCACTGGGGGGCAGGGAACAGCGTACACACGGGGGCACTGGGGGGGGCAGGGAACAGCGTACACACGGGGGCACTGGGGGGCAGGGAACAGCGTACACACGGGGGCACTGGGGGGCAGGGAACAGCGTACACACGGGGGCACTGGGGGGGCAGGGAACAGCGTACACAGGGGGGCACTGGGGGGGCAGGGAACAGCGTACACATGGGGGCACTGGGGGGCAGGGAATAGCGTACACACGGGGGCAGGGAACAGCGTAAACACGGGGGCACTGGGGGGCAGGGAACAGTGTACACACGGGGGCACTGGGAGGCAGGAATCAGCATACACAGGGGGGCACTGTGGGGCAGGGAACAGCGTACACACGGGGGCACGGAACAGAGTACACACGGGGGCACTGGGGGCAGGGAACAGCGTACACACGGGGGCACTGGGGGGCAGGGAACAGTGTACACACGGGGGCACTGGGGGGGGGGAGCGTACACACGGAGGCAGGGAACAGCGTACACACGGGGGCACTGGGAAGGGGACAGCGTACACACGGGGGCACTGGGGGGGGACAGCGTACACACGGGGGCACTGAGGACAGGGAACAGCGTACACACGGGGGCACAGGGGATCAGGGAACAGCGTACACACGGGGGCACAGGGGATCAGGGAACAGCGTACACACGGGGGCACTGGGGGGCAGGGAACAGCGTACACACGGGGGCACTGGGGGGCAGGGAACATCGTTCACACTGGGGGGCAGGGAACAGCGTACACACGGGGGCACTGGGGGGCAGGGAGCAGCGTACACACGGGGGCACTGGGGGGCAGGGAACAGCGTACACACGGGGGCACTGGGGGGGCAGGGAACAGCGTACACACGGGGGCACTGGGGGGCAGGGAACAGCGTACACACGGGGGCAGGGAACAGCGTCAACACGGGGGCACTGGGGGGCAGGGAACAGTGTACACACAGGGGGCACTGGGAGGCAGGAATACTCATACACAGGGGGGCACTGTGGGGCAGGGAACAGCGTACACACGGGGGCACGGAACAGAGTACACACGGGGGCACTGGGGGCAGGGAACAGCGTACACACGGGGGCACTGGGGGGCAGGGAACAGTGTACACACGGGGGCACTGGGGGGGGCAGCGTACACACGGGGGCAGGGAACAGCGTACACACGGGGGCAGGGAATAGCGTACACACGGTAGCACTGTGGGGGGGACAGAGCACACACGGGGGCACTGGGGGGGACAGAGCACACACGGCGTACACACCGAGGAGGGGGGCACACGGCGTACACACCGAGGAGGGGGCGCACGGTGTACACACCGAGGAGGGGGGGCACGGCGTACACACCGAGGAGGGGGGGCACGGCGTACACACCGAGGAGGGGGGGCACGGCGTACACACCGAGGAGGGGGGGCACGGCGTACACACCGAGGAGGGGGGGCACGGCGTACACACCGAGGAGGGGGGGCACGGCGTACACACCGAGGAGGGGGGGCACGGCGTACACACCGAGGAGGGGGGGCACGGCGTACACACCGTGGAGGGGGGGCACGGCGTACACACCGAGGAGGGGGGGCACGGCGTACACACCGAGGAGGGGGGGCACGGCGTACACACCGAGGAGGGGGGCACGGCGTACACACCGAGGAGGGGGGGCACAGCATACACACGGGGGGCACAGCATACACACGGGGGGCACAGCATACACACGGGGGGGCACAGCATACACACGGGGGGGCACAGCATACACACGGGGGGGGCACAGCATACACACGGGGGGGCACAGCATACACACGGGGGGGGGCACAGCATACACACGGGGGGGGGCACAGCATACACACGGGGAGGGGGGGCACGGCGTACACACCGAGGAGGGGGGGCACGGCGTACACACCGAGGAGGGGGGGCACAGCATACACACGGGGGGGGGACAGCGTACACACGGGGGCACTGGGAAGGGGACAGCGTACACATGGGGCACTGGGAAGGGGACAGCGTACACATGGGGCCACTGGGAAGGGGACAGCGTACACATGGGGGCACTGGGAAGGGGACAGCGTACACATGGGGGCACTGGGAAGGGGACAGCTTACACATGGGGGCACTGGGAAGGGGACAGCGTACACATGGGGGCACTGGGAAGGGGACAGCGTACACATGGGGGCACTGGGAAGGGGACAGCGTACACATGGGGGCACTGGGAAGGGGACAGCGTACACATGGGGGCACTGGGAAGGGGACAGCGTACACATGGGGGCACTGGGAAGGGGACAGCGTACACATGGGGGCACTGGGAAGAGGACAGCGTACACATGGGGGCACTGGGAAGAGGACAGCGTACACATGGGGGCACTGGGAAGAGGACAGCGTACACATGGGGGCACTGGGAAGAGGACAGCGTACACATGGGGGCACTGGGTACACGCAGACAGTGGGGTGGGGGCCGAGTACACACAGGGACAGTGGGGGGACGGATTTACCTGGATGCAGCTGCTCCTCTAATGGTCCGGGTGGCTTCTTTCTGCCTTCTCGGTGGCGGAGGCAACTCAAGGAAGCGCCTGAATCTGGTCCGCAGGCTGTGGAAGCTCCTCAGTCCTGGCGGTGGCATGGGAAGGTCAGCGTCTGGGCAGGAAATATATTAAATAATAATATTAAAGGGCTCAGCGTACACAAGGGGGCACTGGGGGCAGGGAACAGCGTACACACGGGGGCACTGGGGGTCAGGGAACAGCGTACACACGGGGGCACGGGGGGGGCAGCGTACACACGGGGGCAGGGAACAGCGTACACACGGGGGCAGGGAACAGCGTACACACGGTAACACTGTGGGGGGTACAGAGCACACACGGGGGCACTGGGGGGGACAGAGCACACACGGGGGCACTGGGGGGGACAGCACACACTGGGGCATTGGGGGGGACAGCGTACACACACGGGGGCACTGGGAAGGGGACAGCGTACACTCGGGGGCACTGGGAAGGGGACAGCGTACACTCGGGGGCACTGGGAAGGGGACAGCGTACACACGGGGGCACTGGGAAGGGGACAGCGTACACACGGGGGCACTGGGTAGGGGACAGCGTACACACGGGGGCACTGGGTAGGGGACAGCGTACACACGGGGGCACTGGGTAGGGGACAGCGTACACACGGGGGCACTGGGTAGGGGACAGCGTACACACGGGGGCACTGGGTAGGGGACAGCGTACACACGGGGGCACTGGGTAGGGGACAGCGTACACACGGGGGCACTGGGTAGGGGACAGCGTACACATGGGGGCACTGGGTAGGGGACAGCGTACACATGGGGGCACTGGGAAGGGGACAGCGTACACATGGGGGCACTGGGAAGGGGACAGCGTACACATGGGGGCACTGGGAAGGGGACAGCGTACACATGGGGGCACTGGGAAGGGGACAGCGTACACATGGGGGCACTGGGAAGGGGAAAGCGTACACATGGGGGCACTAGGAAGGGGACAGCATACACATGGGGGCACTGGGAAGAGGACAGCGTACACATGGGGGCACTGGGTACACACGCGGACAGTGGGGTGGGGGCCGGGTACACACGGGGGCACTGGGAAGGGGACAGCGTACACACGGGGGCACTGGGAAGGGGACAGCGTACACACGGGGGCACTGGGAAGGGGACAGCGTACACACGGGGGCACTGGGATGGGGACAGCGTACACATGGGGGCACTGGGAAGAGGACAGCGTACACATGGGGGCACTGGGAAGAGGACAGCGTACACATGGGGGCACTGGGAAGAGGACAGCGTACACATGGGGGCACTGGGAAGAGGACAGCGTACACATGGGGGCACTGGGTACACACAGGGACAGTGGGGGGACGGATTTACCTGGATGCAGCTGCTCCTCTGATGGTCCGGGTGGCTTCTTTCTGCCTTCTCGTGGCGGAGGCAACTCAAGGAAGCGCCTGAATCTGGTCCGCAGGCTGTGGAAGCTCCTTAGTCCTGGCGGTGGCATGGGGAGGTCAGCGTCTGGGCAAGAAATATATTAAATAATAATATTAAAGGGCTCAGTGTACACAAGGGGGCACTGAGGGCAGGGAACAGCGTACACACGGGGGCACTGGGGGTCAGGGAACAGCGTACACACGGGGGCACTGGGGGGGGCAGCGTACACACGGGGGCAGGGAACAGCGTACACACGGTAACACTGTGGGGGGTACAGAGCACACACGGGGACACTGGGGGGGGGACAGAGCACACACGGGGGCACTGGGGGGGACAGAGCACACACTGGGGCATAGGGGGGGACAGCGTACACACACGGGGGCACTGGGAAGGGGACAGCGTACACACGGGGGCACTGGGTAGGGGACAGCGTACACACGGGGGCACTGGGTAGGGGACAGCGTACACACGGAGGCACTGGGAAGGGGACAGCGTACACATGGGGGCACTGGGAAGGGGACAGCGTACACATGGGGGCACTGAAAAGGGGACAGCGTACACACGGGGTCAGGGAACAGTGTACACACGTGGGCACTGGGGGGCACTGGGAACAGCGAACACACACATGGGCAATGGGGGTCAGGGAACAGCGTACACACGGGGGCACTGGGGGGCAGGGAACAGCGTACACACGAGGGCACTGGGGGGCAGGGAACATCGTTCACACGGAACACTGGGGGGCAGGGAACAGCGTTCACACGGGGGCAGGGAGCAGCATACAAAGGGGGGGCAGAGAACAGCGTACACACGGGGGCACTGGGGGGGGGGCAGCGTACACACGGGGGCACTGGGGGGGACAGAGCACACACAGGGGCACTGGGGGGGACAGAGCACACACAGGGGCACTGGGGGGGACAGAGCACACACGGGGCACTGGGAAGGGGACAGCGTACACACGGGGGCACTGGGAAGGGGACAGCGTACACACGGGGGCACTGGGAAGGGGACAGCGTACACATGGGGGCACTGAAAAGGGGACAGCGTACACACGGGGTCAGGGAACAGCGTACACACGTGGGCACTGGGGGGCACTGGGAACAGCGAACACACACATGGGCAATGGGGGTCAGGGAACAGCGTACACACGGGGGCACTGGGGAGCAGGGAACAGCGTACACACGAGGGCACTGGGGGGCAGGGAACATCGTTCACACGGGGCACTGGGGGGCAGGGAACAGCGTTCACACGGGGGCAGGGAGCAGCATACAAAGGGGGGGCAGAGAACAGCGTACACACGGGGGCACTGGGGGGGGGGGCAGCGTACACACGGGGGCACTGGGGGGGACAGAGCACACACAGGGGCACTGGGGGGGACAGAGCACACACGGGGGCACTGGGGGGGACAGAGCACACACGGGGGCACTGGGAAGGGGACAGCGTACACACGGGGGCACTGGGAAGGGGACAGCGTACACACGGGGGCACTGGGAAGGGGACAGCGTACACATGGGGGCACTGGGAAGGGGACAGCATACACATGGGGGCACTGGGAAGGGGACAGCGTACACATGGGGGCACTGGGAAGGGGACAGCGTACACATGGGGGCACTGGGAAGGGGACAGCGTACACATGGGGGCACTGGGAAGGGGACAGCGTACACATGGGGGCACTGGGAAGAGGACAGCGTACACATGGGGGCACTGGGAAGAGGACAGCGTACACATGGGGGCACTGGGTACACACGCGGACAGTGGGGTGGGGGCCGGGTACACACGGGGGCACTGGGAAGGGGACAGCGTACACACGGGGGCACTGGGAAGGGGACAGCGTACACACGGGGGCACTGGGAAGGGGACAGCGTACACACGGGGGCACTGGGAAGGGGACAGCGTACACACGGGGGCACTGGGAAGGGGACAGCGTACACACGGGGGCACTGGGAAGGGGACAGCGTACACACGGGGGCACTGGGATGGGGACAGCGTACACACGGGGGCACTGGGATGGGGACAGCGTACACACGGGGGCACTGGGATGGGGACAGCGTACACACGGGGGCACTGGGAAGGGGACAGCGTACACATGGGGGCACTGGGAAGGGGACAGCGTACACATGGGGGCACTGGGTACACACGCGGACAGTGGGGTGGGGGCCGGGTACACACGCGGACAGTGGGGGGACGGATTTACCTAGATGCAGCTGCTCCTCTGATGGTCCGGATGGCTTCTTTCTGCCTTCTCGGTGGCGGAGGCAACTCAAGGAAGCGCCTGAATCTGGTCCGCAGGCTGTGGAATCTCCTCAGTCCTGTCGGTGGCATGGGGAGGTCAGCGTCTGGGCAGGAAATATAATAAATAATAATATTAAAGGGCTCAGCGTACACACGGAGGGGGGGGGCACGGCGTACACACCGAGGAGGGGGGCACGGCGTACACACCGAGGAGGGGGGCACGGCGTACACACCGAGGAGGGGGGCACGGCGTACACACCGAGGAGGGGGGCACGGCGTACACACCGAGGAGGGGGGCACGGCGTACACACCGAGGAGGGGGGCACGGCGTACACACCGAGGAGGGGGGCACGGCGTACACACCGAGGAGGGGGGCACGGCGTACACACCGAGGAGGGGGGCACGGCGTACACACCGAGGAGGGGGGCACGGCGTACACACCGAGGAGGGGGGCACGGCGTACACTCCGAGGAGGGGGGCACGGCGTACACACCCACAGTCACATGACACAGCCCGTAGTTACCTATACTCACATTACACAGCGCATAGTGTCCCACAGTCACGTGACACAGCCCGTAGTTACCCATACTCACATGACACAGCGCATAGTGTCCCACAGTCACATTACACAGCGCGTAGTGACCCATATTCAAATTACACAGCGCATAGTGTCCCACAGTCACATGACACAGCGCATATTGTCCCACAGTCACATGACACAGCCCGTAGTTACCTATACTCACATTACACAGCGCATAGTATCCCACAGTCACATTACACAGCACGTAGTTACCCATAGTCAAATTACACAGCGCAGTGTCCGACAGTTACATTACACAGCACATACTGACCCATATTAATATTACAGCATGTAGTGTCCCATGTTTACATTACAAAACGCTTAGTGACCCATATTTAAACACACACAGACAACCAGTAAACATTACTGACACCCCCCTCAGCAAACAATTTACTGACAACCCCCGCCCTCCCATGATACATTACTGACACCCCCAGCAAAACATTAATGACATACACCCAGCAAACATCATTTACTGAAACCCCCCTCCCAGCAAACATTGCTGTCACCCCAAGCAAAACATTAATGACACCCCCACCCCCTCCCAGCAAACATTATTGGCACCCTCCTCCATCTTCACCAGGACTTGCCTGAGCCCGTTGACCAAGTCTGTGCTCCATGTAGACGTGTGGCTGCTGCTCTGAGTCTGCTGGGCTCCTCGCTCCTCCATTGCACACCATGTGACTTCCTGTTCAGGAAGCCAGAGAGGTCAGGTGTCACTGTCATTGTGTTTACACTGAAGGGAGGGAGGAGGGGGGACCCGGGGACGGAGACACTATCTGAGTGTCTGTAAGCTGCTAGCATGACAGGGCAGCGCGGAGGAGCGTGCAGGGGGAGCCTCCTTACACAGGAGATAGTGTTGCCAGCGCCGCTGCTGCCTGTCATACAGTATGACAGGCTGCAGCAGCAAAACCCTTTCCGACGCCCCTGGGAACAGTCCGCAGCCACACTTCCTCCAGTCCACAGCCCCAATTCCTTCTTCTGACATGTCCTGCCGTGTCGCAGCCTCCCTGGATGAGGGGGGAGGCTGCGACACGGCAGCCGGACCTGCCGCACACTAGGGGTCTCGTCAGGATACAAGCAGCATATCCCCGGCAGGCACCAGCGGCAGCGCACAGTTCCCTCTTCCAAGCTGAGGCTGCTGGGGTGTGTATGGACGGCACCCCGGCCCCGCTGCTTGTGCCGCCGCTTCTCGCAATTCGCCCGGGCTGGCGCACCGCGCCGCACACACAACAGGGGGAGAGCGGGGCGGGTCGGCATAGCATGCCATGATGCGCAGTGCGCATCATGCTATGCCGACTCGCCCCCCTCTCCCCCTGCTGTGTGTGCACTGCGCTGTGCGGCCCGGGTCAGGTGCCGCTGGTGCTAGATAGAATGCTGGGACTTGTAGTCCCGGCTCCCTCCCCCCTCCCGGTCTATGCGCCGCTCACTGCCCTGGCCTGGCTGTCTGTCACTGAGAGTGACTGACTAGGCCGGGGCCCGAGACAGACTCAGAGCACTGGGTGTCACCCTAGAGACTGGTGACACCCGGTGTGGCCCGCACCGCCGCACCTGGGTAGGGACGCCACTGCCCCCACACACAGGCACCGTTAACCCACGCTGTGTGAGGTACTTACCCACGCAGCGCTGCTCCTGAGTCCTGCAACCACTTCTCTCCTCAGCAGACCTTGCTCTGTCTGCACGACCTCCTCTGCGCCCCTTATATCAAGTCCTATTGGGCGGGAAAACTTTACTGCTCCTGTCTCGTGCGCACAACGTATTGATTGCCTGTCTGTGTACTCCCCCTGCTGCTGGCAACTATGTACTGCGCATGCGCAACAAGTTGGAGCTCCTATCTCTATAATGGGGCATGTTTCACTAAATTATAAAAAAAACTGTACCTATCTGAAAATCCTCAACCCCAAAAGGCACTCCACTGGGACAATATCTACCTAATAAAACAAACCCCAAGTCTCAATTGTTCCCCTACCCCGAGTTATGCCTTCCCAAAAAAACCCTCATAGACTAACATGGGTGACAAAGTGTCATTTCTGAAGTGTCAGAAAAAAACTGGCAGTTGGAAGTTTAGATCGCTCCCAATTGGTCATTTTTTAATATTTCGCCCTGAAATTTGGCACGCAGCACCGGTTGACGATTCTACGCGTACATGCCAAATTTCAGCTCAGTACGCCCAGTCACTTTTGAGGTGCAGTCCCTCAAACACCATGCCCCCATCCGAAAAGTTCCCTATGGGAAAAATCCGTTCGTTGGATTCAGCCTTAATATAAGGGCACTACCGTGCCCTTATAATATATATGTGTGTGTATATATATATATATATATATATATATATATATATATATATATATATATATAGTTTTTCAGTGCATATATTTATTTTTTTAACTTTTTCTGCAGCTTGATGCTGCTGCTGCTGCTGCGGGGGGGAGGGGGGAGGAGGTCAGCGCTGCGTGCGCTTCAGACGCTCCGGGGGAGCCGGGGGAGCTGCTGCTGCTGCCGGGTGAGTGCCCGGCGGGTTGGAGGGGGGGCTGCACATCGGAGGTGATCGGTGCTGTACTTGACAGCACCGATCATCACCGATCCCTGTGTTACCGAGCGGCTTAGCCGCCGGTAACACAGGAAACGCTGTGAATGGCTGTTCAGATTTGAACAGCCAATCACAGCGATCGCCGACCGGGGGGGGCACCCCTGCCCCCCCTGGGCGGCGAGGGGGGATGTCTGCTGTCAGGGACAGCAGACATCACCTAACTGTCACTGCGTCTCTAGACGCAGTGACAGTTAGAAGTCATGACGTATATATACGTCATGTGTCGGGAAGTACTTCCCGACCATGACGTATATATACGTCAAATGTCGTGAAGGGGTTAAAATGCTCAATTATCAGGATCGGGACACAATACTGCGGTTGTCCCGCACGAAAGGACAACTGGAATATAAGGGGACTAAATTGTCAGCATTTCCCGATTTCGCATTGGAAGTCCAAAAAAGCAGGACTAAATTCACAGAGATTAAGAAGCGACTGAGGGATCTCGGTCTAAAATATTTCATGTTGTTTCCAGCACGACTAAAGGTTATAGTGGATGGGGAAGCAATTTTCTTTCCAACTCCTAAAGAAGCAGGAGAATGGTTAGACAAAACTGCTCCAGCCAAACGTCAATTAGTTCCATAAGAATGTATTATGTGTAATTGTTATTTTTGAATTAGCCGGGGAGGTCTACAAATGTCTCCTCAGGTCCTGGGGTAAAGAAAAGAAAAGAGCCTCAATCGGGTGTTACTAAGTATTGTACATTTGTATTTTTGGGTAATGGAGGGAAGGGTATGTTTAAGTATGCCTAGGGAGGGGAGGTATACAGGGTGGGGGGAGGGGGGTATGTGTAGTGTATTGTATGTATTGTTAGTTAAGAGAACAGTGCGGTGCCTGGTTAAAATAATAAATGTCTCCCGGATAGGGGAAGTGTTGGGAGTCTGGTATACATTAATGATAAATGGTATTAGCAACAAATGGTTTGAATTTTAACTTGGAATACTAGGGGTATGAATGACAAAATAAAGCGCTCGCTCGTCATAAGACAGATCAAGCAAAGTGGGGCCGATATATTATGTCTAACAGAAACCCACCTAACAGGTGTAAAATTGCAGACACTCAAAAAGGCCTGGGTGGGCCACACATACCATGCTCCTTTCACTTCCCAAGCGAGGGGGATATTTATACTTATTAGAAAGACGGTAACATTTGTTTGCAACAAGGTCAAGATAGACCCAGGAGGTCGATATATATTTTTGGAGTGTATTATAAATAAACTTCATATCCATCTCCTAGTGGTCTATATACCACCCCCGTTTTCTTTTGATATATTAGTAAAGGCAGCAGATTTTGTGACTCCATTACCAGAAATCCCGGTTGTCTGTTTGGGCGACTTTAACAATGTATTAGATCACCAGCTCGATAGATGGAAAAAAGATCAAGGAAGTGGTAGTTGTAACAGTGGGAGTAAGGGCTTCGGGAACTTTATAAGGAACATGGGCTGGGTAGATCCCTGGAGGGAAAATAACCCAGATTTAATACAATTCTCTTGTTTCTCGACGTCGTATACCGCATTCTCTAGAATAGATTTAGTTCTGATTTCCAGGCAATTGTTGCCTCAGGTATTGGAGGTAGAATATAAGACGAGGGGGATATCAGATCACTCCCCACTAGTAATAGAGTTTGCGAAAAATGCCAGTGTTGCTCACAGAAACTGTTCTTTTTTTGCTGTGTTTAACAATTTGACCAGATCATTTTGCAACAATAACTAAAATGATCTTATTCCTCAATTTTGGCCCTGGCTCTTTTTAGTGTATGCTTAGTGGATATTTTGCACATCTCTCACAGCAACATTGGCACTCAAAGGGTTAAACTCTTCCCTGAGTCCAACAATCGTGCAGCTGACAGCAGCAAGCATATGCCGCACCCCACACCAATAGGCAGCGGCGTAGCTTTGTTTGGGGCTCCCCCCCGCCGTTAATGAGGGGGCGCCCCCCTCCCCGCCCGTCCGGCCGCCCCCCCGTGCCCCCTCCCCCCATTGCCGCATGCTTACCTGTCCGCGCGTCCCGGCTCCCCTCCTGGCTTCAATAAATTCTATGCAGACGGACCACGACAAAATTACCGCAGACAGTTTCAGAGAACGGTCTGCTTTATGGGGCAGCCATTTTATCGTGGTCCGTCTCCATAGCATTGATTGAAGCCAGGAGACGCGCGGACAGGTAAGCATGCAGGGGATGGGGGGCGGGGGGATTACTATAGTACCGCAGCCCCCCCGGCGCCCCCATATGCACAGCGCCCCCCGCGACCGCGGGGGCTGCGGTGCTATAGTTACGCCACTGCCAATAGGGACCCCAAATACTCAGAGAAGCCTTGACAAATGGCTTGGGGGCACACCCACGTATTTGCAAATATATGTAACCAAGATCTTTGAATTTTATATCATGTGGTTTTGAAATTTGGTTAACGGTATCATTCAACCGCCAAGGCCTAATGAGGAACCCAAGCTTCAGAAGACGTCAACTAAAAATAGAAGCTTAACTGTATATAGCCACCTTTGAGAGAATAGCATAGAGGGTGAAATGGCTACTGGAAGTCAGGGTGGAGAAGCTGGCACCACACATATATGTTGAGGCCCAATTGGTTTATTTGGACCTCCAGAAAAGGGTGGTATCAGTGTATTATGTATTAAAAATCAACATACTGGGTCTATGGACCAGGCTAAGGAAAACATCTCTGTGGGTAGTATTACTCCAAAGAAACCATGGTTAATACAGAGGAAGTAAAACTGGAGTGAAACTTGCCCCATCAGTTGACAGAGCTTCTGGTGATTGATCACTGCATTCAGACTTTAGACCAGCGTCTGAAAAAGAGGGTGATGCAGGCAGACCCCCAAAACACCAGAGGAACTCACCATTCTGGTCAAGAGATGTAGGTCTGTGCAACAAATGATCAAGCCCCTTGTCATTGTTTCAAAAATGTCAAGACAAAATCAGGATTATCTGGAAACTGCCCAGTCCCAGCTGTGAAAAGTATCATAGATAAAGAGATTCATTTTGATGTTGGCTATGTTAATTTATTTTGAATGTGGGTAACCAGGGCATATGCAGATGGAATGACTTTTGCAGGAGTCTATATACTGATCCCTAGCCTAATTATGAATATTCCCCAAATGGGCAACGTTTTTTTCATGTAACATTCCTCATTAACTAGAATGTGGTGGATTTTGGATTCGGGCACCTTTTCAAAATACAGCTGTCCCCTGCAAATCAGATTACGGCTCCTGCGGTACCATACACTTCAAGCAATCGCTGCTTCAAGAGCCAGAGTTGGGACGTTAATGCTCCTGTCTGGGGAAGGCCAATGCCTTGCTGTGCTGTTCATCTGCTATCCTGATGGGCTCAACTATAAGAAGCTGGACATCTGCACCTATAATGCATGTATATGGTGAACTGCTACTACTATAATGTATGTACTGTACAGTATATGGTGACTATGGATGAGCAGACAGATGTTTTAAATGAAGGCTTGAGATATCATTAATGTAACTCATGACATCTGTGAATTACGCAGGGGAAATGCACGCAGGAATTTAGTCAGCCACAGAATGTGTGTAATTCATGGATGTCCCGGATTAAGGGGATATTATGGCAAGCCTATAATACCTGTTTATGACATGTACATGATGTTCAGATGAATACTGATGCTAATATGTTCATGTATGTATCATTATGATGGGAATTTATGATATATAAAATAACAAAATGTCAAATATAAAATTGAAACATGGTATCTTTTATTTGATGTGTCTATAACAAGCTTATAAAATGCTTGGAATTTTGAAAGTGCTACATATCTAATTGAATACATGAGCTCCCAGCTGTTCTGTTCCATTAGCATCTTGTATTGCATTTCTGTCCATTAACTGCAGAGAAATATAAATTCTAGTACTTGTGTCTGAAAAGTTCCACATGATTCACTTGGTAGGTTGTGCAAGGACAAACTAAAATGACTCCGTATTTCTTAGGTACTTTTTAAAATGGAAAGTAATTACTGCTTTATATATGCTAAGGTAAACAATAATTCATTAACATAATGTGCTTGTCAGGTACTAGCAATAAATTAAACACTCCATTTTGTAATGCTTGTGCTGAAAGCTATAGAAGCTATGAAACTGAAATAAACGGAATAAACGGAATACATGCATTAGGAAAAACAATCAAATTATTTGTAAAAAACTATTGTTTTAAAAACTCTACTATTATCAGATCTATTTATTATTATGGACTCTGCAAGGCCAATCCTAGAGGTCTGGACACCCCTTGCAAAGTGATGAACTTGACACCCGCTCATTCCTATAATACTTTTTGCTTAGAACTTTGCCATCTCTAATGTATAGTGCATACAGATGTGTTTTTTTATAACCTTGCTGTAACATGTACGCATCACAGCAAGGACAGTGCGACATAGCAGTGATCACATACTCCAGTTATTTTGGTTGTAAATGGAAATTGCGCTAGAAAGAACAGCTCTTATAAGTGGGGCAAGTTAGAAATATGTAAAAAGAGTGCTAAATGAATATAAATACAATTTGAGACTGTTTACTAGAAGTGGTAGATGTAAAAAAGATTAATGGTTAATATAAATGTTTACCCCCTTTTGGGGAAATATTTATAGTGATAAAGAGTTCCAGTGCTCATGTCCCTCTCTCACCCTGCGATCCTCCGTTCTCCTGGAGCGATCATTTGTTGCGGCTGTCGGTGCCGTTTCCTGATGTCAGAGGACGTGTGCAGAGGCGTAGGGAGGGCGGAGCCAGGGCAGCACACGCTCTGGGCGCCAAAGGGCTGCAGGGCGCCCCCGCCCCCCTCACCAAGTGCCGCGGGCCACTGTGTACATCAAAAGGGCCCCCGTGGTCTGCACTTCAACTTGACTGTCGGCAGCAGCTGTGGCGCAGAGGTGAAACTACTGTCATGGCAGATGGAGCAGTGCCCAAGGATTTAATGGGACCCACTGCGCTGCCAATCGCGAGGCTGCCTGTTGCTGAACTGGGGACAGAAGACACTGCTCAGACAGGAAGTGAAGTGATCCATCTGAGCAGTAAGGAGCCTCAGTCCGGAGTGATGCCAGGAGCAAGATGTCCAAGCCACAGGTGAGGAAATCTAATTTAAAGGGAGAGGGTGGCAGAAATAACAGAATACATAATATAGAAGAAATAAAGTATCTACAGGGGGTAGGCTGTCATGGCTGCCAACATTGTATAATAAAACTGTAGGGAGGGGGCAGTTAAATACTAATAAAACTACAGGGCGGGGGGTCAGGGCCTGATAAATCAATAGTCTAAGCAGTGGGATGGGGGGGGGGGGGCGTGCATGGCTACTCTCCACCCACTGCTTTTTCCCTGTGTGGTGCCCACTCAGCTCCTTGGCTCTTGAGAGGCTCACACCAGCACAAAACGAAAATGTTAAATATGGTGCCTGTCAGAGCTTGCGGACTGCCAGCCAGATTTAGCCAGACCATGAGCTATGATTGGCTCATGAGCCAGGGCTATATTTCAAATATCTTTCACAGCCGATATGAGCTATTCCAGTCCCCCTTGGCATCGAGCATGAAGCCCCTTGCATCAGGCAAGTTCCTAGCAATGAGCATAGCAATGTGTCAATTGTGTAATGGGCATTATGGTTTGGTATATTGTATGTAATGGGCATCATGTGTGGCCTTATGTGTAACTGGCATTACGACATGTGGCTCTGTGTAATGGTTATTACAAAGTTTGCTAAAATGTGCAATGGGCATTACGGTGCATGGTATAATATTAGGCTGCACCCCCTTTTTGCCGTGCAACAGCCCCGCAAGTATAGTACAAGTACAATAAATCAGGGGGGGCAGCGGCGATACATGCCCTTGCTCCAGGCACCGTGGCACCTACCTACACCACTGCGGACATGTGCCTGATGTTATTGCACAGTTATACGGAGACTTGCAGTGCGGATGACATGGGCAGATGTCCGCTGCATGCCGCAGAAACCCGAAGTGACCGGAAGTCGGCGCCCGCCGCTGGGAGGGATATGGAGAGCCTTGTGCAGGAGCAGACTGGTGTTCTATGACTGGTCTCCAACGCGTTTCGTGCATCCTGTGCACTTTGTCAAGGATAGTGGTTAGATTACCAGCATGTGTATTTAAAGATCAAAAACTTTATTGATAAAGCCGGAAGTGATGTCCAGAAAATGGCTGAAAATGGTGGGAACCACATGTTTATTCAGCTCAAAGATAAAAGGGTGTTTAGTTGAAACAATTTGAAGGTGAAAGTTAAAAATTAGTTAGAAAAATAGGTACCACTCATTTATTTAAAGAAAAGCAGTCAATTCAATGTCTTTATTAAGCCCTGAAGGTTCTAATGTTTTCATGTTAAATATCCACTTTGCTTCAGTTTTCTTTAACTTTTTTACAAGGTCACCACCACGCCAGAAACTTCAAGACATCGATCAAACCAATAACTACTTTTAAATCCAATTAGACAGGAAAAGAATACAAAATTAAAGACCAACTCTCCTGTGACTCAGAGGGGGTCATCTATCTGTAGGGTTGCCACCTCACTCTTCATCAATTCCTGGAGATGCCTACTATAATATTAATGCGCGCTCCGGGAAAGGGGGCGTGGTCTATTCAAAAGTTGGTGTGGCCTATTCAAAAGAGGGCATTGTCTATTCAAAAGTGGGCACAGTGTTTAATACAGACATGTATAAAAATGCCTATTGTTACATTTATTATATTCATGTATGTCATTATTGATGGATCGCTTTACCTGATAACACATTTGCCCCCACTGTGCCAGATAACACATATGCCCCCATAAGATAACACAAATGCCCCACAGTGCCAGATAACACATTTGCCCCCACGTTGCCAGATAACACACATGCCCCCACAGTGCCAGAAAACACAGGTGGCAGGGCAGGGGGGGCAGCGCTGGCAGGCAGAGGGGGAGGGCAGCTGGCAGGCAAAGGGGGGAGCTGGCTGGCTGGGGGTGGGCAGCGCTGGCAGGCCGGAGGGATGGGCAGCGTTGACACTGGCAGGTCGGAGGCGTGGGTAGCACTGGCAGGCTGGAGGGGTGGGCTGTTGGAGGGCAGTGCTGGCATGCCGGAGGGGTGAGTGGGCAGCACAGGCAGGCCGGAGGGGTGGCCAGCGCTGGCAGGCCAGGGGGTTGGGCAGCGCTGGCAGGCCCGGGGGGCAGGCAGCTGGCAAGGAGGAAGTCCACATTCAACTCACCCACTGGCACTGGTAGTCTTACATGCCAGCATGTGTCAGGTCCACCAGCTGCTGCAGCAGCGCGCTGTCAATCCATCCCGCAACTAGCAGCAGAGAGTGGAGAGCGGAGGGGTGGAGGCAACAGGCAGGTCAGGCGCATGACAAACGCGTGATGACACCTCAGAAGGAGGTAGCAGGCGGCGCCGGCGGACTTGCAAGCTAATACTCGCAAGATGATAACATCATCATCTCGTGAGTGCGTCTGTCAGGCTGCGAAGGCAATCCTGGCAGGCGCTGTATGTTAACGCGATGGGTGGGGACGTGGAGAGGAGGCAAATAGGGCAGGAGGCTTTTTCAGACAACCGGATTCTGGGAGAATCCCGTAATCCGGGAGACTGAAAAAGTCTCCTGGAGGCAGCGGCATAACTATAGCACCGCAGCCCCCGCCACTGCGGGGGGGGGGGGGGGGCGCTGTGCATGTGGGGGCGCCGGGGGCTGCGGTGCTATAGTTACACCCCCCCCAATCCCCCGCAGTTCTCTGAAACTGTCTGCTGTATGGGGGCGGCCATTTTGCGGTGGTCCTCATCAGAAGAACGGAGCCGCCGGAACCAGCGCGATAGGTAAGGCTACGGGGGATTGGGGGGGGGGGTTTGCATGGGCGGCGGGGGTGCTTGGTGGGGCGGCGGGGGGGAGGGCGCCCCTCCCCTAATGGCGGGGGGCACCCAAAAGTTAGCTACGCCGCTGCCTGGAGGGTTGCCACCAAAATCGGGAGATTCCCGGAAAAACGGGAGAGGTGGCAACCCTATCTATCTGCTTGAATGTAAATGTGGACTACAGTATATTGGCCAAATGAAAAGGAAAGCAAAAATCCGTTTTGCCAAACACATCTATAATATCACTAAAGGTCTCAGAACTCACAGTGTTTCCAATCATTTCTGTGAAAAACATTGAAAAACCCCCGAGCTTATCTCAAATGTATAGCCTTACAAAAAGTAAACAAGAACTGGCGTGGTGGTGACCTTGTAAAAGAATTAAAGAAAACTGAATCAAAGTGGATATTTAACATGAAAACATAAGAACCTTCAGGGCTTAATATAGACATTGAATTGACTGCTTTTCTTTAAATAAATGAGTGGTACCTACTTTTCTAACTAATTTTAAACTTTTACCAGATTGTTTCAACTAAACACCCTTTTATCTTTGAGCTGAATAAACATGTGGTTCCCATCATTTTCAGCCATTTCCTGGACATCACTTCCGGTTTTATCAATAAAGTTTTTGATCTTTAAATACACATGCTGGTAATCTAACCACTATCCTTTTTTGTGGGCTACTGTCGCGCTCTGTCTTATTTATTAATCAAAATGCAGTGAATATACATATATATGGGTGCATATGGCTGGTAATAGATTCAGTATGTTTGCAATTGTATTTTACTTTAACCCCTTCCCGCCGCAGCCTGTTTTTGCCTTCCTGACAGAGCCCTTTTTTTCAAATCTGACATGTATCAAGTGGGGATAACTTTTTTTTGCTTTTACTTATCCCAGTGATTTTGAGATTGTTTTCTCGTGACACATTGTACTTCAAGTTAGTGGTAAATTTGGGTCGATAAAGTCTGTGTTTTTTTGTGAAAAATACCAAAATGTCGTAAAAAAATAGAAAATTTAGCAATTTTCAAAATGTTAAATTTTCTGCTTGTGAGACAAATAATCATACCACTCAAAATAGTTAATAACTAACATAGACCATATGTATACTTTATGTTTCCATCATTATTTCAACCTCCTTTTAATTTTTTTGGACACTAGGAGGCTTAAAATATGAATAGCAAATTCTCCAATTTTCAAGAAAATTTCAAACACTGATTTTTTTAGGGACCAGTTCAGTTCTGATGTGACTTTGAGGGACTTGTATGTGAGACACACCCATAACTGATGCCATTTCAAAAACTGCACCCCTCACAGTATTCAAAACAGCATTTTGGAAGTTTGTTAACCCTTTAGGTGTTTCACAGGAATTAAAACATAGTGTAGGTGAAATTTCATTATTTCATTTTTTTTGCAGATTTTCAATTTTAATACATTTTTCTAAGGAACACAGTAGATTTTATTAGAGAAATGTGACTAAAAATTGATTCCCCCAATTCTTTTGTTTTCATAAATATCCTATATGTGGCCCTAGTGTGCACGTTGACCAAACCACAGGCTTCATAATAGAAGGAGCACCTACTTGATTTTGGAGCCTCCTTTTTATGAGATTATTTTTTAGGCACCATGTAGGTTTCTAGGCACCATAAGATGCTAAAAGTTAGGAACCCCCCCACAAGTGACCCCATTTTGCAAACTACACCCCTCAGGGAATTCATCTAGGGGTATAGTGTACATTTCAAACCCCCAGGGGTTTCACCAATTGTGGTACAACTGGGCTGTGAAAATGAAAAATTACATTTTTTACACAAAAATGCAGTTCTGGCTCAAAATTTTTCATTTTCACAAGGAATGAAGGAGACAAAGCACCCCAAAATCTGTGCCCCAATTTCTCCCGAGTACGGCAATGCCTCACATGTGACCAAAAAATACCATTTGGGTGCATGGCAGGACTCAGAAGGGAAGGAGTGATATTTGGATTTTGCAGCTCAGATTCTGATGGAATGTTGGTGGGTGCTATGTCGCATTAGCAAGACCCCCAAAGCACCAATACAGTGGAACCCCCCCACAAGTGACCCCATTTTGCAAACTACACCCCTCAGGGAATTCAACTAGGGGTATAGTGTACATTTCAAACCCCCAGGGGTTTCACCAATTGTGGTACAACTGGGCAGTGAAAATGAAAAATTAAATTTTTTACACAAAAATGCAGTTCTGGCTCAAAATTTTTCATTTTCACAAGGAATGAAGGAGACAAAGCACCCCAGAATCTGTGCCCCAATTTCTCCCGAGTACGGCAATGCCTCATGTGTGACCAAAAAATGGCAGGACTCAGAAGGGAAGGAGTGATATTTGGATTTTGCAGCACAGATTCTGGTGGAATGTTGGTGGGTGCTATGTCGCATTAGCAAGACCCCCGAAGCACCAATACAGTGGAACCCCCCACAAGTGACCCCATTTTGCAAACTACACCAATCAGGGAATTCAACTAGGGGTATAGTGTACATTTCAAACCCCCAGGGGTTTCACCAATTGTGGTACAACTGGGCAGTGAAAATGAAAAATTTAATTTTTTACACAAAAATGCAGTTCTGGCTCAAAATTTTTCATTTTCACAAGGAATGAAGGAGACAAAGCACCCCAAAATCTGTGCCCCAATTTCTCCCGAGTACGTCAATGCCTCACATGTGACCAAAAAATACCATTTGGGTGCATGGCAGGACTCAGAAGGGAAGGAGTGATATTTGGATTTTGCAGCACAGATTCTGGTGGAATGTTGGTGGGTGCTATGTCGCATTAGCAAGACCCCCGAAGCACCAATACAGTGGAACCCCCCCACAAGTGACCCCATTTTGAAAACTACACCCCTCAGGGAATTCAACTAGGGGTATAGTGTACATTTCAAACCCCCAGGGGTTTCACCAATTGTGGTACAACTGGGCAGTGAAAATGAAAAATTAAATTTTTTACACAAAAATGCAGTTCTGGCTCAAAATTTTTCATTTTCACAAGGAATGAAGGAGACAAAGCACCCCAAAATCTGTGCCCCAATTTCTCCCGAGTACGGCAATGCCTCATGTGTGACCAAAAAATGGCAGGACTCAGAAGGGAAGGAGTGATATTTGGATTTTGCAGCACAGATTCTGGTGGAATGTTGGTGGGTGCTATGTCGCATTAGCAAGACCCCCAAAGCACCAATACAGTGGAACCCCCCACAAGTGACCCCATTTTGCAAACTACACCCCTCAGGGAATTCATCTAGGGGTATAGTGTACATTTCAAACCCCCAGGGGTTTCACCAATTTTGATACAACTGGGCTGTGCAAATGAAAAATTACATTTATTTACACAAAAATGCAGTTCTGGCTCAAAATTTTTAATTTTCAGAAGGTATGAAGGAGAAAAAGCACCCCAAAATCTGTGCCCCAATTTCTCCCGAGTATGGCAATGCCTCATATGTGACCAAAAAATACCAGTTGGGTGCATGGCAGGACTCAGAAGGGAAGGAGTGATTTTTGGATTTTGCAGCTCAGATTCTGGTGGAATGAATGGTGGGTGCTATGTGGCATTAGCAAGACCCCCGAAGCACGGTGAAATGATGAACCTAATATTCCATAGATGTGTGGTATATTTTAAAACACTCCTTTATACATAGGCCGGGTTTGTCGGGGCAAGTTTCACAGTGGAAAATAGTATCCTTTCGTATTCCCTTTTTATAGCAAACTTTGCACCTTTTTTGTGTCCTGCCCTTTTTTGCAGTGGAGGGGATTTCGTTAGGAAAATGCTGCCCTGGTACAATACGGGGGCCAGTACTAGAAGTACTGGGGCCCTCTGCCTGCTGGTTCCCAAATATTAGGCCCTTTATGACTTCCTCTTGAAAGTGCATAAATGTCCCCCTCTGGCAGGTAGAACGGAATAGCACGTAAGCGTTATACAGTGCCATCTGGATGATATACACGGCCAGCTTCTTGTACCAGATTTTTTTTTCCGCAGGGCACTGTACGGCTTCAGTACCTGATCTGAAAGATCCACTCCGCCCATGTACTTATTGTAATCTAGGATACAATTAGGTTTTGAGGTGTGGGTACTGGTACCTCGTACAGGGACGGAGGTGGTACTGTCTCCATGAATTGTTGTCAGTATAAGGACATCCCTCTTGTCCTTATATTTGACCAACAACATATTTTCGGTGGATTGTGCCCTGCTTTCACCCCTTCTCAGTACTTGGGCAATGTGCATTTTTGGGAGGCCTCTTTGGTTCTTGCGCACAGTACCGCAAGCTGCTGTACCTCTTGAACCAAGGGCCTTAAACAGGGGGATGCTAGTGTAAAAGTTATCCACATAGAGGTGATAACCTTTATCCAGGAAGGGGTGCACTAAATCCCAGACAATTTTTCCACTAACACCTACGAGGGAGGGGGGGCATTCTGGCAGTTCAATTCTTGAATCCTTCCCTTCATATACCCTAAACCTGTGGGTGTACCCTGAGGTGCTTTCACACAGTTTATACTTTTTTATGCCATACCTTGCCCTCTTACTGGGAAGGTACTGGCGGAATTTAACCCTTCCTTTAAAATGTATAAGGGACTCGTCGATACAAATAAATTTTTCAGGGATGTACATCTCTGCAAATTTGGCACTGAAATGATCAATGACCGGCCTGACTTTGAATAGCCGGTCAAAGGTGGGATCATCTCTGGGTGGGCACTGTGCATTATCGGTGTAATGTAAAAATTTAAGGATTGTCTCAAAACGAGTCCGAGTCATGGCCATACGGTAAAGTGGGGTGCTGTACAGAACATCTGTACTCCAATATTGCCTAATTTCTGGCTTTTTTACTATGCCCATATGTAACACCAGACCCCAAAACGTCATCATCTCTACTGCATCTACAGGGGTCCACCTAGCAAATGATGACGTGGGGTTTTGAGCAATAAACTGCTGGACATATAAATTACTTTGGTCCACCATTAAATTTATAAAATCATCAGAGAAAAATAATTTGAAAAAGTCAATTTCTCTGAGACCTGTTGAATCAAATTGGATTCCTGGGATGGCCAAAAACTCAGGAACCTGGGGCTCAAAATTGTCTGGTGGTGGGGTCCATACGGGATCAATCATTTGGGGGGGGTCTCAGCTGCTCTACGGGGGCATCTTTGAGGGGGTCCCTCATCACTAGAGGAGGAAGATGAGGTTAAGACGAATCCTTCAAATTCCCCGCTTGCATCACTGGCTGTGTCAGAGTCAGAGGCAAGCATGGCATATGCCTCCTCCGCTGAATACATTCTTCTGGATGACTGGGATGACATTTGGGATGACATTTGGGATGCCATTTTTATTTTTGTGTTTCTGTAAGTGTAATATTCCAACACATGTATAGTGTAGGGGGGGTACAAACTTTATTTAAACACGGGGGGTATGTAGTGTGTAGTGTGTATGTAGTGCAGAAAAAAAATACTTTATACAGGAATTTGATCCCAATAAAAAAAAAAAATTAAATCAACCCTGTGGCAAAAATGCTGATCTGAGATGTACGTCACTCAGCAACTTCAAGGCAGCTTTTGGTACAACCTTGAAGGGGTTAAAAAAAAAAAAAAAAAAAGGTCCTGCGCCAAAAACTGAGCACAGATGTTGGTCAGTAACGTCCGTCACTGAACAGCGCTCAAAGGCAACAGGAATTTGATCCAAAAAAAAATAAAAAATAGATCAACCCTGTGCCGAAAATGCTGATCAGTGATGTACGTCACTGATCAGCGCTCAGCGGCCACAGGACACCCACAAAAGCAACGTGGGTGTAAAAACAATTTAAAAAAAAATAAACCACAGCACTCTCCAAAAAAAAAACAATTTAAAAAAACTGCAGAAAAAAAATTAGATCAACCCTGTGCCAAAAATGCTGTTCAGTGATGTACGTCACTCAGCAACTTCAAGGCAGCTTTTGGTACAACCTTGAAGGGGTTGAAAAAAAAAAAAAAAAAAGGTCCTGCGCCAAAAAGTGAGCACAGATGTTGGTCAGTAACGTCCGTCACTGAACAGCGCTCAAAGGCAACAGGAATTTGATCCAAAAAAAAAAAAAATAGATCAACCCTGTGCCGAAAATGCTGATCAGTGATGTACGTCACTGATCAGCGCTCAGCGGCCACAGGACACCCACAAAAGCAACGTGGGTGTAAAAACAATTTTAAAAAAATAAACCACAGCACTCTCCAAAAAAAAATAAAAATTTAAAAAAACTGCAGAAAAAAAATTATATCAACCCTGTGCCAAAAATGCTGTTCAGTGATGTACGTCACTGATCAGCGCTCAGCGGCCACAGGACACCCACAAAAGCAACGTGGGTGTAAAAACAAAACCCCACTGCACTCTCCAAAAAAAAAAACTGCAGATCAGTGATGCAGTGATGCAACACTGATTAGCAGTGAGGGGCAGCAGGCACACAACTGTGGGTGCAACCTGACAGGGTATATATATAAAAAAAAAACCTGCACCCCCAAAAAGTTGCTGATCAGTTAATTTATACTGATCAGCACAAAAGGGGGGGCAGCAGACACAAAATATAGCACTCTCTATCACTCTCTGTCACTATCTCTCACTATCTCTCACTATCTCTCACTATCTCTCACTCTATGACACTGCAGCAGCAGCACACAGGAAGTCACAAGATCCAGGAAGCATCCAGCTGCTGGCAGCACGCTACCAGCGGTGATCAGGTAAGTATCAGGCAAGGATCAGGTCAGTATATCACGACAGATTGGCACGGTGACCGCTCTGCACGCAATTCCAGACCGGAATGGCGTCTGCAGCGCAGTCACCGTTAGTTTAAATCACGCGCCATGGCTGTGATTGGTCCGTCGGTCCGACGGACCAATCACAGCCTTGGGGGCAGGTGGGGTGAGGTGTGGTCATCACCGGTGACCACCGGTGACCCCCTCACGCCCCCTCACACCCGGCGGTGATTGATCCCTGTGTTACCGAGCGTCTGATTCGCCGGTAACACAGGAAAACGCTGCGATTGGCTGTTCACATTGAACAGCCAATCGCAGCGATCGCTGACGGGGGGGAGGCATCGCCGCCCCCCATGGGCATGCTGGGACATGTCTGCTGTCAGGGACAGCAGACATGTTTAAACTGTCACCGCGTCTATAGACGCGGTGACAGTTTAAAGTCATGACGTATATATACGTCATGTGTCGGGAAGTACATCCCGGCCATGACGTATATATACGTCAAATGTCGGGAAGGGGTTAAACAAGGATTCAATTAAAATGTACACAATTGGACACAAAAAAGTGTAAATTGGTCATAAGCATAAGTTGGATAGTCTGTGTGCTCAGTCCTAACTGTGCTCATCAAAGGTTGGTGATTCCTCCCTAGGATTGTGTAAACTTTAGGAACAGTCTGATAAGTCTCTGGTGAGAGCACTTGTATAATAGCCTCTTAGGATTCTTCGGGTACCCCTTTAACAGCCTGATGTCACTCCTAGGTTTTTGGAGGAGTGTGCCGTAGGTGCAGTTTAGGGGGACCGGTGTCACTTCTGCTTGGTGCCGTGTTGCTGCGGCGTCGCACACGTGTGGGGGACACTGTATACATCTGCCGCTGCCCTCTGCGACTGTAGCAGGTACTTGTTTCAGTGGACCGGCTTCACGGCTGACCTTGTAGCCGTAAGCACCATCTCACTTCTCAGGATGCACAAAACGCGTTGGGGACCAGTCAGAGAACACCAGTCTGCTCCTGCACAAGGCTCTCCATATCCCTCCCGGCGGCGGGCGCCAACTTCTGGTCACTTCCGGTTTCTGCGGCACGTAGCGGACATCTGCCCGTGCCATCACCACCGCAAGTCTCCGGCAAACTGTGCAATAACATCAGGCACACGACTCCTGACATCAGGGAACGGCACCGACGGCCGCAAAAAACGATCGCTCCAGGAGAACGGAGGATCACAGGGTGAGATAGGGACAGGAGCACTGGAGCTCTTTATCACTATAAATCTTTCCCCAAAAGGGTGTAAACATTTATATTAACCATTAATCTTTTTTACAGGTACCAGTCTTAGAAAACAGTCTCAAATTTTATTAGCATTCATTTAGCTATCTTTTTTACATATTTCTAACATGCTCCTGTTATGCCATAGACTTCAATGGGTTCCCGGCCCGAGCGTTCATATGGTCGTGGAGCTTCCACTGTGAACTCTGCACTGTCAGGGGCAAATGCAGGATTCTCGGGAGGGGTTTCCATTTATACACACACACACTTTAACACTGAAAAAACAGCAAAACATGTCTCCAAAAAAGTATACATACAGTACATAAAGCTCTGGGAGACTTGCCTACCCTTCTGGGGGGGGGGGGGGGCGGCAGGAATAGTGCCCAATTTTTAGGAGTCTCCCATCCATCTTTGGACTGTAGGCAAGTATGACACACAGTCGACACAGCCGACACAATCACATAGTATAAGCACAGCTGACACATAGTATACATACACACAGCTGACACACACACATAGTATACATACACACAGTTCACACACACAGTATACATACACACAGCCAACACACACACATGTAGTATATACATACAGAGCCCCTCCCCCCCATGTAGTAAACATACACACAGCCCCCTATGCACACACACAGTATAGATACACACAGCCTCCCACATACATGCACATAGCATGTACACAGCCCCCCTACAGTATGTACACACAGTATACATATATACAGCCCCCCTATGCACACACACACACACACACACAGTATACATATACACAGCTCCCTATGCGCACACACACACAGTATACATATACACAGCCTGCACACACACACACACATACAGCCTGCACACACAGATGTACTGTAGTATACACATAGCCCCCCCCCACACACACACACACACACATAGTATAGATATACTGTACACCAGGCATGCCCAACGTTGGCCCTCCAGATGTTGTGAAACTACACTTCCCAGGATGCTTTGCCACAGTTTTGCTATTAGAGAATGCTAAAACTATTGCAAAGCATGCTGGGATGTGTAGTTTCAAAACATCTGGAGGGCCAACGTTGGACATGCCTGCTGTACACAGTGCTTCTATGAACACACACACACACACACACACACACATGTAGTATACATACACACACACACACACCTGTTTCACATAACAATAAAAAGCAGCCAGCATCATTAAAGACCAATATAACCACACCTTTTTATATTCCTCCCGCCCCGCTAAAACAAAGTCATAGGGCATTATTCTGGTTGCTTTGCAACCACCCTGCGTTCGCACTGTGACCGATGGTCACTCTGTGGGCATTTTTGTGCATGTGCATATGCAGGGTGCATGCACACATGGCAAACAAACTGTTTGTCGGGTGCCCAGGACAGAGAGCAGAGGGGTGGAGGGACGTGAGGTGCCGGACATCTCATTTGCATATGGGTAGCGTTCCATGCGCATTCTCAGTCTAGTAGTGCTGTGATT
Source organism: Crinia signifera (assembly GCF_055691185.1). Classification (NCBI taxonomy): domain Eukaryota; kingdom Metazoa; phylum Chordata; class Amphibia; order Anura; family Myobatrachidae; genus Crinia; species Crinia signifera. Next base: position 91,908,813 of record NC_139223.1, on the reverse strand, counting down.
GACATGCTAATAAAGCTGTGATTGACATCACCGGATGTCAGCTGCCCACCTACTTCCCCCTGGGTGTCCACACATATGTAAGGTTGCTCAGAGTGACCATCAAAATATTTGGGCATTCCCTCCTGGCCTGCGAATGGATGTTACTGTGTACCATCCATTAGCATGCCCTGCATACGAATTGCGCTTGTGAATGGGTCATACTTGCCTACCTGACCCTCTCCATGCGGGAGAAAATGCTCTGTTCCTGGACTTCCCTGGTAATGTATGATTGCCATCACCTGTGGTGAAACACTCCCACATGGAGAGGGTCAGGTAGGCAAGTAGGGAATGCGTGGCGCCAGACCAACCATTCGCAAGTCGGGGTTTGGTGGGCTCGCAAGGCTGCAAAGAACCTGGCAACCACAACAACCAAATAGTGGTGAGAGCTGCTCAATCAAAGTAGTAATGCCCCCCAGGTGCTGCAAGGGAGGGGGATTTAACCCCCAGCACACCAAAGGGCATTAGTAATAAGATTTGAAAAACCAACATAATAGAGGGTCATTCAGAGATCTTAGTTACATATATTTTGCAAAAGATATGATAAGCTTCCGGGCCTAGTCAAGGCTTCTCTGATACCGGAAGTCCTACACTGCATGATAACAGCACCCATTCTGGGCCATATAATTGTCTATTGTAAGGCTACATGATAACAGCACGTACCAATATATCTAAGTTGAGAGTCAGCCTATCAGGAGTTACCCATAAATACTCCTTATGGCCACAACAACCAATCAGAGCATACTGAGTCCTATAAAGCTCTTCAGGTAATCCCTGTAAAATCTCCAGTGCTTTGTTGTATTCAGACTAGATACATCTCTTCAGTGAGCTTCTGTGATTATTGCAAATGACCATCCACCTGCACCACCTGACTTAATTCAGTTCCAGCTGAATCCTGTTTCCAGTATTCCTGTAATTCTCCACTGATTGTTAGCCTCTGTATTAGTATCTTTCTGCTCTATTGCTTCTACCACCAAACTTTCAGTCACATCGGCAACCCCTTCCTCAGGTGCTCCCATCAGTACCCCACTCCGATCCTACTATTCTCCATTGGTTCCAGCCAACTGCTATGCTCACCATCAATCCCAGAGGATTCTGCTTTTCTCCATCGGTTCCAGCTAACTCCGATACTCACCATTGGTTTCAACCAATTCTGCTCCTCACCATCGGTACTATTGATTCATGCAAGAGCTCTGGTCATTACTGGCATTACTCATTTACTCCAGTGATTGTTATAGAACTCTTATTGATAGACACGCCTTATTTTAGCATTCATCAATCTTTGTGCATATCTATGTATGTGGAAAAACTTCATTAAACCTCCTCGGTTTAGTTTTACTCCAGCCTCATTGTTTCTAACTGATCAGAGCCAGACGCAAACCTCAGACATGACATTTAGGAGCCTTGAGGGAAAAGACACAATCAGGGGTTTTCATGCAGGGGAAACCCATTGATTCATCAGTGTATTTTGAATCATTAACTTTCCACATTGTAATTCCCAGATCTTAAGCGCTGGGAAAAGGCAACTTTATTGAATAGTCTTTTGCTGTGTTGTGTGGTAATTAGCCAACAATTAGCCTGTCTATGCCTGCCAGCATTTTTGCTTTATTGAGTTGGATTTTAACTGAGAAATGTTGTAAGCAAAAATACTGTAAAATGAGAAAGAAAAGGATCATAAAGAAAAATTATTATGTAGATAAGTGTAAAAGGAAGGGTGTCTCTTTTCCAAGAGCCACATGAATAAAGAAAAAAAAATGTAGTGATTTTTAGAAAGGTAAAAAACACAGCAAGATACAGTATAACTTTAATTTATGCTTTCATACATAAATCAAAATTTTTATGGAAAATTCAAAAAGTTACACATTTTGACCTATATTTATATTTGACCTGTATTGACCTATTAATGAAGGAAAGTTAATAATGCCCAATTGGACAACCGTTTAATGCTGCCTATAAATAACTGTACACAAGCATTTTTTTCCCAGTACTAATTTAAAATATTTTCTTTTATTTGACACGTTACTGTCTTTTTGACAGTTCTATTAATGTTGATGGATGGTATTTTATTATTATCACTGGCAGAAGTAACATTTGGAATTTTAGGATTATTATAAAGGAAAATATGCAGACCATGATAAAGTATGTATTAAATAAGGCATTCCTTGACATTTATGCAAGTAAAAAAAAATGTAAAAATTATAATTTATGCATAAATATATAATATATGCACATTTGTAGATGTTATTGTTAGGAGATAAAGTGCAATATTTAGCATTTACAGCTCTAATGGTGTTTACACATGGGTACAATCACCCTGCGATTCTGACTATATAGTCAGAATCGCTTCGGTATCGCATGCAGATCGCAAGAGTTTTAACCCTTGCGATCCCGATGCGCTCTCCCATATCGCACGGCAGAAAGTCTTGGCTGCCTTGACTATATAGTGCAGATCTGGACTATATAGTCAAAATTGTATGCAATCGCATGCATGCCGTGCGATGCGATCGCATTGGGGATCGCATGGCACACCTCGCCGTGTGTACACACCATAAAGCAAGGGGCACTAATTACCTACTACCTTAAATAGTCATTTTAAATATTCCAAATACTGTACCTTTCTTTGTAAGCAATTGCATTTGTAATTTACATGTTTATGTCTAATGTAATCATCTATCTTCTGTACCATGAAATCTTGTTGTTTTGGAAGCAGAAACCTAATCATGTTTTGCTGGCCAAAAATGGTAACAACTTAGCAATTAAACTTTTATATTCACCTGCTGTTATCAAGGGCTAACAGACTAGTATTGTTCAGGTTTCCATCATGGATTCAATATAAATGACAACATAGCATAACAATAGCAAAACAAAATAATACAATTCATTAAAGAGTTAGCTATTATTAAAAAAAACGAGTCCAAAAATGAACAAACTTACAAGTGAAAGATCATAATTGCAAACACAAAGAACTCAGAGCTACTGTATGTGCAAGGAAACAAGTTGATTACTCTTATGAGGTCTAGACTCTTGTATTTACCTTTATTGGTATGTATGAATAGTTTGAGTTGCTTGTACAGGTGCTTAATTGTTTTTGACATGTTTTTGCTCTTAAAAACGTATGGTATTAATGCTAATTCAACAATTTCAGCCAGAGATTCCATGTGTATGGGGCGACTGTCGCCAGGAACATGCTTCAGCGACCAGCCCTGGGGTGGTCGCTGGTCGGAGGAGCATGCTCCTCTGACTAACGGCTCCTCCCAGTAGAGAGTCTAATTTTTGTCAGCGTCCGACTACATACTGTATATTATTAGTTTTTATCAGCGACCATCCAATATATTGCTCAGCGATCATATTGCTCCGTGTGTATGGAGCTTAAGAAATACTTAGTTTTAAAGCTAAACATATTTCATAATTTTGTTTTGTTTTAACAACTCTTTAATTTGCTAGTAAATTGTATTTCTATCTGTCTATGGGGGGGTATTCAATCCCGGTCAAACTTTTCGCCAGGTGAAAAATTGGCCCATTCTTTGGGCAAATTTGACTTGCCCTATTCCATCCCTGTGTCGGCTTTTTTACATGGGTGAAAATATCTAGTATTGGTGAAAGCCGTGTTGATCAGCGAAATTGTTGCAAATTCACGTTGTTTTGGAACATTCATGCATAAACTAAGATGACAGATTACATCATTACAAATGTGTCCAAACATTCATTGGAGCCAATTCAGGTTTTAATGTAATTTATGTAACTATTTTTTCTGCTATTTTCCTAAACTAATATTCTAAAGAAAGTAGGCAACTGACAATGTTTTCTGTGGGTTTATTTATGTTGAGTGACCAGGGTGCTGGAACTGCTGACTGAACTCACCCTAAGAAAGCCTGAACATACTACTGCCGATTCTCGTCAAGTATGTAACGCATGGACAAGGAGGGCAGATTTCAGGAGCAGGACAGGGGATGAGTAAAATACTGGAAAACTGAGGGAGAGAAGCAGTTTTTCAGTGGTGCCCTCATCCAGTGCTACTACACCTGCACCCAAGTCAATAAAATTACATGTTGGCATTGTCTATGTTTTAAGTGAGTACATTATGTCTTTATTATTAACCACAGTGTAATTAACAAATATTAAAGTGTATAACATTGATCTCTACTTTTATTCTTGAAAAAGTCATATTTTGCACTCCTTTATTAGAAAAGATATATTATAAGCATCTGATATTGTTGGTATATAAAAAAAAGTCAACAAACAACAGAATATGTGACATTAATAACCTCAAATTGCAAAGTAATTGAGATCTTAACTACCAAGGAAAGGTTGTAGCCAAAATGTCCATTCCTTTCAGAGGCTATTTCCCCATACAGCATAAAATAGTTCTTCAGTATATTTTTTTTATTTATCTGATCTACACTTAGGCCTGCTATTAGAGTATGTGCCAACAAACACAAATTGACTGACAAAATGAAAAAGAGAGATTGATTTTATCTTGTATATTATAGAAGCCTCAGATGTGCTGATGCAGTTGGTAAGCACAACCATTATGCAGACAGATTTTATTGTGGCCAAATGTAGCAAGGGTGAAGAGTAAAGTGTTTTGTGGCAGGACTAACTGGCTGAATAACAATGGCCCAGGATCTGACAATCTCAGCAGGTTTAATAGTTTACAATGAGTAAATAGTAATATCAGTTCAATTTGAAACAGATTTCGGAGCAAACTGGCACATGTGTGACTAGCAGGCACCTGGCAAATCATACATATATTTAAATAAACACATGACTATTATGGAGTTACTGTATCCCCTATTCCTACTGAGTAAAACATTAGTTCTGGACTAGTAGTAGTAATAAAAAAAGTAATTAGAAAATGATCAATACATTTGTAAAACTATTTTCTTTATGTAATCTGTAGGTATCATTTTCAGAGCTGTGAGTAGAAAACTTTATACCAGTTTTACACAGAGTAGCTGGGTCCAACTGGCATAAGTGCCAAGCATTAAGTGCCCAGCATAAGTGACATTGGATCCTGAGCCGGTGCAGGGAGATGAGATCCTCTCACAGTACCAGCTATTTCATTCATGTGAACAGGTTCAATTTACACTGCACTGTGATCCAGGTTGAATCCATGTTAAACCTTGCTCACTACCTAGGTTGATATGCCGGGGTCACTCAAACCGGGTAAATTTTACTGGATGCGTTTCAATTGCACAATATTCCGTGTTACTACACATTCACCTGCAATAACCCAGGACATTTAGGGCTGTGTAAAAGCGGTATTAGTTGTCACTAATGCCACATACAGAAGGGGCGATGGGAGCAGAGTACTGAGCAATCTAGTTAAGCACAGATCACTCAGCACAGATCGCTTAGCACACAACGCTGCACCAGCATTGTGTGCTGAGAGATCTGTCACGGCTAGTGTTCTCAGTTGAAAGAACACTGGTGATGAGCAGTATAAATCTACTCAGATGATAGCAAATGGCGGGACCGCACATATCCAATGCCAGGGCTATACACACGTACTATAGCTATCTGTGCTTCATTTCTAGGCGATCTAGATAGATTGCTTACAAATGGGTCTGTTATCGCCCCGTGTTAATGGGGTATAAGGTCATTAGGCTGACAGTCTTAATGTCGAAATGGATTAGGTCAACCACTGACGATCGACAGGCCTTAAGTCAACATGGCTTTAGTTTGACAGGGTCATTAGTTTGCTACAAGCATTAGTTAGACGGTCTAAAGGTCACATGGGGTTTTTCCTTTTTTTTTTTCTTGAGCCGACATGTGTTAACAGGCGGTATTTCATGCCCTACCATTCCACTAGGGTGTGAAGGGAGAAGAGAATAGTGTGCTGAGCGTTGCAAGGCACTGAGCCCGAAGCATCTGTGCAACCGCATGCGTGCAATTTTTCGGTGTCCATGTCGACTGTGTCGAAATTCTGGACAAGAAACCAGTGAAAAACCCATGTCGACTTTGACTGTAGACCTTCACCAATGTTGACCTGATGCTTGTGTTGACCTAAAGACCCTGTCAACTTAGAGCCATTTAACCTTTTCAATGTGTCAACATAAGGCCTCTCGGCTTTCAGTGGTCAACCTAATGCATGTCAACCTTAGTTTGGTCGACCAAAAGACCCATATCTGTGAATGGCCCATAAAATAGAGAATAACATAAAACATCACTTGATTTTATATTTAATCCACATATAATGTATTGGGCAATCTGCTTTCTTTTCATTTCTTTTTTTTTTTTTTTTTTTTTTAACAAACTTAAATTACTGTGCCTCAAGTTCTAGACCAATGGGATTTGAGAAACTGGAACTAATAACTATAACTATAACTGTAGAGCCCAGAAGAATGTGCATGAAGTTAAGGAAACTATTAAAAAGCATTAGTGTTTTGCAAATGTTACAACTTTTAGGCTGGACAGACTTGTTATGTACAGGGATTCCTTTCATTTAAAAACTGCATAAAGTCAGACTAGTTGTTCCCAGGATAACAACACTTTTGACTTTTAATATAATGTATGCACTATGCTGTGCTTTTATTGTGATGCCTGACTGACTGATTCATTTGTTTTCTGTTTGATTTTTCTTTTTTTTCTTTTTTTCACTGTACAGTCAGGTTAAGTAAGATAACACATACTGTGTTCAAGTGAAAATGACTTTGCCATTTCCAAAACTCCCACAGGCAACTGAATCAATATATTTATTGCACCTTTGTGGTGTATATTTCAGCGGTTCGCCTGTATTTACAAGTTTAGAAACTTTTGCCTAAAGCATATTTGTATTCCTCGCGGTAGCTTCCAAATGCCAAGATGTAGATTTCAATGCATTCAACAACAGGCTTATTGCATTCATATTACTGCAAAATATTTCATTTCCTCTTAAAGGCAGAAGTGCAGATGTAATTTATTCTATATACGAGATGATCCAACAACCCAAGAAATTAATAATTTCCGCTCTTTATATCAAGATAACAAATGCCAATACATTTAACAAGAAAACAAGTAATTTTTCAAGTATTATTGAAGTTCTTGTAAAAATTCTATATCCTGCAGGTGCAGCCTATTCACTTGTTTGTTTTATTTTTGCAAATGTTCCAATCAATAACGCTTTGATACATGTTACTGATTGATGTGAGCTTGTGGCTGCGGTAACCAATTCCTTTTTTTAAATGGCTGATGCACTTTTTTTTTTTTTTCAACTTGGAGAAAATTTAGTTAACAACAAGCTGCGTTTTGAAACACTTTATTTAAAAGAAAATACTAAACACAAAACCATGCATGTTTAAGAAACAAAAAAGTGCTATCGTTTAATCCAGCATCTAAAGATGTACCAGCTTTGAAGAGGCTGCTTTGTAAAGTTGTCCCTTTTCTAATTATAGCTTTAAATAGTATCTATGATGTTGTCTAGCTATACCTCTGTATGGGTAGGCCTGATCACAAGCTGCTAGTTTCCCATCCCTAAAACAACTTGTAAAAAATATCAATCATATTTGCATCACTGCAAAGTGCATTTTGAACCTTCATATAATAATCAGCAGTGCCTCAGAAGAAGACAAAAAGAAAACGGCACTAATTGCATTATACATATTGTATTTAAATGTTGTGGCATTTACATAAAATAAGATAAAATAGCTTTATTGATAAAGATATTAGGCCAAATGTAATTTGGTGCTAGTCTGGTGGCCGTGTGGGATGCCGGACAAATTCTGTTTTTTTTTTTAAAGTTATTTTACAAGGCATAGTTTTACCTTATGAATGACTGCTCCTTTAAAAAACCCTCCGGGTTCAAGTGGCATCCTGAACGGCTGCAGATGTCGCCTTTTATCACTATGCATAAATATTATTAATAATAATAATAATAATAAATAATCATTTGATTTATATAGCACTTTTTTTTTAATGTCACTTTGCAGAACTTACAAATGGGGCACAGAGGTTTATGGTCACAGACAGAAAGAAAAAAATTGAAAGACAGTGAAAATCATGGGAACAATGAACATAATGCAAGGTTGGTGCTGCAATTTTGGGTAATAAATTCCATAAGTTATATATTTCACCCAGGCAAAGTACTGTACCAACCAAGATTACTATTTGTGGTGGCACTACATTGGTTATCCTGGGTGGAAGAGGCAAAGCCTAGAAGCAATGTCATAAATAGGGAAGTTGCAGCATGCTGAAACTAAAAGTAGAACCCATACATAGCCAACAGATGTATATATATATATTTTTTATCTCAACCACAGGCATAAGAGGTGAGCCAGCCATCTTTGGTGCACTTAAAAGGCTACAGTTAATGATATGAGACATACAAGGAACTGTAAAAGACTTAGGAAGGTGACTGAAGCATGTGTAGTATAATCATCAAGCATATATTCAGGTGTTATTCATCCTGCCCAAGGCAGCCATCAGGTGTCCACTATGTAGGTTAAATCTGGCAGATTGTGCAAATAGGCAAAATATAACATACAGGTGGAAAAAATAAATAAATAAATAAGAGTGAATCGGTATACAAAGGCTGAAATAAAAACATGTGTATTTTTTGGGTTACTGTAAAAGCAGCATATGGTAGGTATGCATTATACTATGGACATCACCCATAAATTAATTGCCACCTACAATTCCCGTGCTTATCTTACAGGAGTATAAATTACCAGTTTTAACTATCAAATAAAAACCATTTAAATGAGCTCCTAACACATATTGTCCCCCCAAGGCTTTTGTGCGGATCTACTTCCACTCTACACTACACAAAGGGTTACCCAAAAGAAACCAGAACCACGAGAGGGTGAGGTGCTTGTAGTATGGGGTTCTGCCATTAGGTGAATGTTTGCTGAACCTTTCTGAGTCAGAATGTCAATGTTGTGGGGAAGGTAGCATTTGACTCCAGTGTTTTTTTTTTTAAACAAGTTTTTCAATCTTTCTCCTATTTCTGTGATGGCTGATTTACATGAAACAACATGCTGCTGTGAAGTTTTGTTTCTTTTTGGGAAAAAATGCATCATAAATGGTTGTTATCCTGCACACAGCTACAAAGAAAACTGCCATGAAGAAAACACAAGATTATGGGGGATATTCAATCTGGGGTCATGGCTGTCGAGCTTGCTCGACAGCTGTGACCCTGTCCCTGTTCGACTGAGAACATGCAGGTGGAATTCAATGTCCCACCTGCAGTGGGGTTAGAAGGGGGCATGGCCGCAAGTTGTGGCCGGGTAGAGGCAAGCTGCGGCCAAGAGCTTGTCACTTCCCGGCCGTTCTCAGCAGAATGAGCCCGACGGCTTGTGAAGTCGGGCTCGTTCTGCCGAGCTCCCCTGTTCAGTGCTGTCGAGGGAGACAGCATTGAATAGGGCCCGGTGGCCATCTCCCCCTTCAGGAGATGGTCGCCGGTGATTGAATACCCCCCTTAGAATGGTTCTCCCATTTCAAACAAGGTGAAATGTAATTTGAAGATAAACCTTGTCCCAAAGGGCTGCCTGAATGGGAGAAAATGTGACAAAAATTCATCATTCAAAAGTCATTCATTGAAGATTGCTGTCAGAGCATTGTTTGCCGTATCAAATATGATACCAGTACTAAATGGAGTGCCACAGGGCCCATTTTATTTAACATTTTTATTAACAATATTGGGATGGGGTAACTCCATCTTGACAATCTAGATGAGTGGGCAAAAAAGTGGAAGATGAGGTTCAATGTGGACAAATGCTCGGTCATGCACCTTGGGAGACATAACCAGTGTGCTAGTTATAACCTGTGGGGATGAATTGGGTAATTCTGTACTCAAAAAGGATCTAGGAGTCCAAATAGACAACAAACTGGGGTGTAGTGCTCAATGTAATATAGCAACAAAAAAGGCCAACAAAAATCTAGCATGTATCAAATGGAAACTAGGGACTCAAAAGTAATTATGCCTCTGTACAAATCACTGGTTAGACCGCACCTCGAATACGGAGTACAATCTGAAATCCAAAAAAGAGCAACAAAGCTTATTAAAGGAATGGAGAATTTAAGCTACGAGAAAATTAACCAATTTGGGACTATGTACACTAGAGAAGAGAGACGTTTAAGGATGGGATATGCTCAACATGTACAAATATATTAGGGGCCAATATAAGGAACTGTCAAACACCCTTTTTTCTGCTAGAAAGGAAATTAGGATGCAAGGGCACGAGTTTAGATTAGAAGAAGAATGATTTTTTTCGTCTAGAAGAAAATAATTCTTTACAGTCAGAGCAGTCAAACTTTGGAACTCTCTTCCTGGAGAAGTGGTGTCGGCAAAACACTATAAATACATTTAAAATAAGGTTGATAAACATTTATTGGTTAAAAACATCCATGGGTATGAATAAGTAACATAATCTGTCTTTAAAATATCAGAACATACTATACAACAAGGGACAAGCTACTATAAACATAGGTTGAATTAGATGGACGCAAGTCTTTATTCAGCCTCACCTACTATGTAACTACAGTATGTAACATTGTGCACTTGGAATTTGTACCCTGGGGTCAACCAAAGTTTTTATTTGGAAGTTTTGAAATGGCTGTTTCATGATTTGAGGAAAAAATGTCCCAATTTACAGAATGGCAAAAAGTGTTTTTTAAGCAAAAATAACGCCTTTACCTCACCCACGGTAGTCCCCCCGATCTCACTCTGTAGAATTTTTATTTATTTCCTTGGATGAAAAGAGACCTGAAAAAAATTATAATTTTGCTGATATTGAAGAAGTGGAACAAAAACACAGAAAAGGTACTAAAAGGCATCAAAAACATATTTTCAGCAAAGGAATAAAATGTTTGGATAAATGTATTGTTTCAAGTGGAGAGTACAAAATGCACAGATAAATACACTATTTTATATAAATAAATTCCCATTTCTTTTGGGTACACCTTCGTATTACCCCAGCAGCAGCCAGCCAGGAATAGGCTTTATTTCACTGTAGGCCCAGTGTCCCCCAGAGAGAGGCGGGCTCTCCTAGTACATCCTAGGCAAGGCACAGATACATAACATCCTGTATGTAAGTGGCCGTTACCTTATTTGGTTGGCATTTTGGTGATCTGAAGGTCTCAATCTTCAGTCTTCAGTTGCTCCCAACCCATGAGCTGCTTCTTTAGGTCAGCCAGGAAGATGTGTGGTCTATGGAAGGTCACTGTGTCATACAAGAAGAACTCATAGTACACCTGACATGTTTATAGCAGCAGTGAACGGAGGGGGGGGGGGGGAGCACACAAAGGCTGGAAACACAGCAGTAGCAGGTCAGTGAGTTAGGAGAGGGGCCAAGGGGTATCCTCCCTCACACGTTCCAGGGGTTTTACATTGAATACTGCACAGTCCATGTTGCTTCTCTGGCTTATGAAGTCCAATCCTGATACGCAAATATTAATAGCACCAGTATTTTCAACAACAAAAAAAAACTTTTTCCAAGCGAAGCACCATGAGAGTATCTGAAAATCAATTTTGTGTAAATATTAATTAAAAAAAATCATATAACTATCCAGCAGTAGAAAGAATATTACTAGGCGTTTATTATTAGATAGAGTAGATAGGGGTACATTTTCTACGATGGGAGTTCTATTGAGGATTCAGATTCTATTAATTATCTTCTTGAAGGTGCTAAAAAATTATAGGAATTTGATTGGTTGCTTTCTTCAATAAAACTTCAATCTTAGTAAATTTACCCCATAATGTCTATACAGACAGTCAAAAGTTATACCTCAAAAAGTTGACATGCAATATGTTGACATGGGAAAGGTCACCATTGGGTCCATAGGGTCAAAATGTTGACATGAACAAGGAAGACATAAAAGGTTGACATGAGTTTTTCATATTTTTGGTATTAATATCTACATGGACCCCCAATTAGTGTAACACTTACCCTTGCTTCACTTGCCATGCTTTGGGTTCTCTACCTTGCTATGCTCAGCACACTATTATTATATAATTATTTAATTAATAACATTTTAATTAATAATTAATTAATATTATTATTATTATTATTATTATTACGCCCATGGGAATGCCAGCATTTCATGGGCAAACCTGCGAATTTCACACTCTGCATTTCAACCAGAATGACCTCCCATATTCCACTTCTTAAAAGAGTGGAGATAGTAACAAGTTTCTCCTCCAGAAGAAATGTTCATGGATCCATGGTCTCAATTCTATTTGGCCTATATGAATGTCAGTTGTTTAATTTTTTTATTTAAGGTTGTTAGGTGAATCTGGTGGTGGTGTTACAAAATGTTATGATATAATATATTCTTGGAATTGTCCAGATGCTGTACTCTTTATCTCCAAGTGCTTTGTTGTACTGTATATGTTTTAATTTTTGTTTGTATTTGCCTTTGTCCACTTCCTCCTAAATGCAACAAGTGAGGTAATTTACTAAGAATACGAAAAATTGTATTTGTATTTGTATTCTTAATATGAATGGATACAAATGCATACAGCTGTTTTAGCCGTATGCAAATTCGTATTCCGGAGGAAAATTTACTAATCAGTTGTATTTGACTGATTCGTATTTTCCGAAGGTGTATCCATTCGTATTTTTTCCGATACAAATTAGATTTTTTAAATACAAATTTGTATTTTAAAATACAAATTTGTATTGGCAGCCTCCACAGATCAGTCAGATCAGTGCAGGCTTCAGTGTTAAAAAAATAATAATAAAAAAAACGGCGAGGGGTCCGTCCCCCCCCCCCCCCCCCCCAGCCATTACCAGCCCCAGGCTCAAAGAGCCGGTCCTGGTTGTAAAAAATAAAAAAAAAATTAATAGAGGTTCTCTTATTTTTTACAACCAGCACCAGACCCAAGGGCTGGTTCTGGTTCCCAAAATACAGGGGACAAAATGACTAGAGGTCCCCCGTATTTTAAGAACCAGCACGAGGCCCAACCAGCCAGCAGGGTATTGCCACAGCCGGTGGGAGACTTTTTATACAAGTCCTCCCGGCCAAAGCATTAACCCCGTGACCGGTCAGCCTGGGCAGGGGTCCTAGGGGAGTGGGATCTCCCCCAACGAAGGGGTCCCCACTCCAGAATTACCTTGCCAAGTTTGAAGCCCGGGGACAGCCCCAGGCTTCAACCTGGAAAGGGTATTTGTAGAGGGGGGAACCCTTTCATTGTGGGGGTCCCCACTCCCCCAGGACCCCTGCCCAGTATAGAAAGTCTCCCCCCGGTTGTGTCATTACCCTGCTGGCTGGTTGGGCCTAGTGATTCCAAGTCATATTCTATCGATGGAGTATGCAATCATATTTGTAAATATAAATATGAATGTGCCATCAATATAAATATGAATTGCCGTATTTTCGGGATAGTAAACCCCTAAATACGCCTATATTTTACGAATTTACCTTAGTAAATCCCCACTCCCACGTATTTAATTTGTATTTGTTATATAACTGCCCTTTTTGTGTGGGGTAACCCATGTAGCTGCAGTGTGAGGAAAAATTTTCTTGCTGTTTGTTACCTGTCCACGTCAGCTATTGCTTGGGTGACGGCCAGTGATTGCGGCGGCCAGGTGGTTACCTTATGCCGGGTCAATTCCGTTTTCCTGGTTTTGCAGCGCACATTCCTATGACAACCCATGACCACTTCCAGAATGTACCGTTGCCCTGGTGATTTCATAGCACCTCAGGGTCCATGGAGCTCAGTTACTGGTAGAAGTGGTATACAGTTGGGTATCATCTCTTGTTTGATTTGCAGGGTATTTAAGAGGGTCTGGGTTCAGTCTATTTTTGCACTTTTTTGTCACACAAAACGAAACAGGTATTGGCACTATAACTGGTTCAGAGAATGACTGCTGTTCACACACCATGACCATTATTTTGCCAAACTGGATAAGAACCTTAGTCTGTATCATGGATACCCATTTGTTTAGTCTCCTCCCTTCTGTTATACAGAATTATGAATTTTAATTGCTTAATTTGCACTTTTTGGATTTGCACTACTATGCCTCTACAGTAAACTAAATACTGTATTTCTTCCTACATTGGATATTGCTGGCTGATTAATTAATTTTTTTATCTATCTATCTATCTATCTATCTATCTACAGTATCTACCTATCTATTTATCTATCTAACTGCGCTACTTTAAAAAAAAATAAGGTACTTGTGTATTATCACGGCACCCCCGATTTCCATCGCAGGGCATTGTACGAGGAAAATCATGTCACATTGCATCACATGCGATATTTTTACCCGATTTCTAATTGTACAGGTATCCAGATGCCTTATTACCATGATAAGTGCCCCCCCCCCAGACCCGATTTTTAATTGTACAGTATACCCACCCTCATGGGTCAGGAGTATGTGAAATGCCCCCCTATTGTTAACGTCACCCCACTATGAACACCAACCCGAAGTGTGGTGAGCGCAGCGACCCCACGAGGGGCGGCGGTATGCGTCCTCCAACCTTTTCATACCCCCACTATCCACATCGGCGCGGAGTTGATTTTATAAAGTGTGGCGAGCGCAGCGAGCCACCGAGCCCGAAGCGTGGCGAGGGGACGCGTATACCTGTGAAGTAATGCACGTCCCATCGCGGGGCTCGCTATGCTCGCCGCGCTATGCTCGCCGCGCTTCGCTGCGCTCGCCACACCTTCTACAGTCAATTCCACGCCGATGTGGATAGTGGGGGTATGAAAAGGTCGCTCGCCACACTTCGAGTTGGCGTTGATAGTGGGGGGGGGGGGCATTAATAATGTGGGGGCATTTTACATATTTATTACCAATCAGGGTGGGTATACAATTAAAAGTCGGGTTTGGTGGGTGCCATTTAACATGGGACTCAATGAGAAATCGCGTTGCATCGCATGCCATTGTAATGACATGCGATGTGACCCGATTTTAAAATGGTATACTCAGCCCGGGAAAAGGCTGAAATCGGGTCCATCACATGCCATCGCATACCTTAATTAGTGGTATGTGATGCGCGCCGTGATAATACACAAGTACCAAAAATAATAATAATCAGACGGGTGGCTGCCCAAGCAAAATGCATTGTGTAAACGGTATGAGAATAAAAACTAATAGAATAAGGCATCAACTAGTGGAGATAAATAACAAAACAAGTGAGTTTAACACCGTGTGATATCCTGTACAAGGCAGGTGACACCTGTAAACGCTTATCTTGTTTTACATGTTCTTCGGTCATATAACCCGTAAGTGTGAATATGGGGGAGATCAAATAAAACATAGGGTGTAGCATTTAAACTGTATATGAGTGCAATCTACTTTAAACCCAGAAGATTCAAAGTTACAGTATCCACCTAAACTTTTTTTTTGTTAAAACACAGATTTTAACAAAACATTAAAAACGATGGCAAAAATGCACATGTACAAGAAAGACATTAAAAATAAGCTTATCTGTCCATTGATGGGAGCATCAAAATGACAGTTTTCTTTCTGGCCTAGTACTTTAACAAGGAGATCTGATGAATTCCTAGGCCAGGATGAAATGTGTTGGAGCTTACCGGTCATGGAGCCCCCTTGCGAATGCAGTTTTAGTAAGTTTAACCTTATTCAGGTTGCCTGTCGCAACTCGGCTTGTGGAGCTATGAAAACTGTGCCTCATGGTGCATTCCTTTGCCCACCACTCCCAAAAAATGGGGGTAAAATGACCCCATTTCCAAAAATGCAAGCCACTGCCCCTACCCCATATCTCTCGTGTGAATGCCTCTGCCAGTCATTGAGGTATTCGCTGTTCTGTGCTGCAACTGCAGGACCCATTTTGCGCACGCACAGAACCCAAACATTGAGCATAGGGGCCAATTCTGGTTCACCGGAGTGAACCGAATTCGCACCCCTGCCCCAATGGTCAAGGCTTGTGCATGAGCATTTCTGCGCAGGCGCAAACCCCACATGCGAATGGATTTACAATGTCGCCGGCCCTTTTGCATCCGGGAAAGGGGGCCATAGGCAGGATGGGGATAGATTGTCAGTGGCGGTGCACAGACATGGGAACACCAGCGTTTCATGGGCATCCGCCTGAAGACTTTGGCGTTCCCATGGGATTGCGGGCAGGACGAGGTGTGCCCGGGGTAGGTGGCTGATGTCACATGAAGTTAGCTGCCTGCCCTGTCTTTGTCCTGCTGCCCACAAATATAAGTCAGTCTCCACTGACTTATAGTTGTGAAGGGGACGTACATGGTTCGTGCAGTGGGGACGTACATGTGCAGCGGGGACATACATGGTTGCGAGGGGATATGTACATGGTTGCGAGGAGATACGATGGCGTATGTGTGTAGGGTGCATATTATCGGCAGGGCGGGCTCTCTGTGACTAAGAGCTAAGAGCTTCGCAGCTTGCAGAGTCAATCAGAATCAGGGCTACAATGTGGATTTGATCTCTTATGCTATCCAATCTAAATTAGCCCCATAGATCAAATATTTGCT
Organism: Crinia signifera; assembly: GCF_055691185.1. NCBI lineage: Eukaryota > Metazoa > Chordata > Amphibia > Anura > Myobatrachidae > Crinia > Crinia signifera. The sequence goes on along the minus strand of NC_139223.1, from coordinate 91,892,396 downwards.
AAATGTTTGTGATAAAAGCTATCAGTGAAAAATATTTCAAAATGAAAGTAAGTTTTGTTGAATGTGCTGGAAAATGCATTTATCAGGATTCAATCCAATGCAGCAGCATTAAAATACATATGTAGAATCATAGCATTCAAGTGGTAATTGCATAGTATTATAACATTGTATTCAAGATACTGTATAAAGTCTGTCAGATTTTGGAAATACCAATTCTACAGTACATTCTGTACAACTGTAGTGTCAATTCCTACTAAGCTCCGTTGGAATACAGTAGCTTTATAAAGCATAGACTATAGTGATATATAAATATAGTTAAAATAATTCATAGGTTTGGGTTGAATTGGATAGACAGGAAAATCAGAAAGCAGTCAGCACAAAATGAGTATTGCCTCCCACCACTAATCAAAAGATAAATGATATATAAACAGTGCTACCAGCTTCCCACTAATCATTGATAACCATCAAATGAGTCACAAATGTTGCCTTTATTAAAATAAGATTAGCACATAAAATAGATTACTCAGTTGAAATACATTAATCATCATCCTCGGAAAAGTTAGAGAATTAAACGTAATAATGTGCAGTGACTTTATAAAAAGTCAATCTGCAGATCTACATAAAAATGAATAAATAGCAAAAGATAAACATTTTAAAGTTGTATATGATTCATTCTCCAGATGTTCTGTTTTCATTGTTAAATTAATCACACAGTCCCAATTTAATAGTTTAAAAGTAATGTTCAACAGTCTCTTAGGTCATACAAAAGGAAGGGAGGTTGAGACCGCGCTCGCTCAAAACATGCAACAGGTGTGAATATATATTTAAATCATTTAATAAAAAATCATTTAATAAAAAGATTGTTTTCTAAAACATTTAGATATTACGGTAAAGTATATATCTCATTAAAATTCAAGGTACCACAATGTAGCTATGAGAGCAAGGATAGTCACCCACAGTCTGCCTGTTTAGTGTCCAGTGTCCATTCCTATGATGTCTCCAGATGAACGTCCCATACTGGACACTAAACAGGCGGACTGTGGGTGACTATCCTTGCTCTCATAGCTACATTGTGGTACCTTGAATTTTAATGAGATATATACTTTACCGTAATATCTAAATGTTTTAGAAAACAATCTTTTTATTAAATGATTTTTTATTAAATGATTTAAATATATATTCACACCTGTTGCATGTTTTGAGCGAGCGCGGTCTCAACCTCCCTTCCTTTTGCATAACCTTTTTTGGGGTCAGACTTCCCAAAGCTCAGAGACCGCTGCTCCAGCGGGACAACCCATCCTAGGCGCCCCTACAGGACACCTTGGTGACCGACCCCCTTTTTCCTACAGTCTCTTAGGTCACCCTGTAACAAGCACAAATGTATTGCTAAGTACACAATTCCTTGTGCGGCAGATTTTTCTATACCAGTGTTTCCCAAACTCGGTCCTCAAGGATGAGAACATTCAACTGGCGAAGGCAGAGGTGTACTTGCTACTCAGTGACACATTTCAACAGTTCCAAAGGTGGAGCTAATTATTTCACTTGTGATTCTATGATGAAACTATAAATGTGCACCTTGTGGATACTTTACCTTGGGAACCACTGCTTTAAACCGTCAGTGCATGCATTATCACCAGTATCTACAAATACAGAATGCATTTGTCTAGTAAACAACAGACAAATGTTTCTCACCCATTGCAAAATGCAGAGACTCCAATACATGGTCCTCAAGGCACCCTAGAAGTCCAGTAGTATATCCATGGCTCAGCACAAATGGTTTAATCAAAATAACTGAAATTAAATTAAAACATAATTTTCCTAGTATTCAGTATGTATAGTAGTTTGGTTATGTATGTTGTATTTTCCTGTATTGTTATATGTTTTTCTCTTTCTTTTTGCATTTTTTATGTTTTTTCATGTCCGCTTGGTGTTTTAACCTTGTATGGCTCTCTGTGCCCTTCCGCAGGTAGCTGCTGCCATCACTGGAGTGGAGCTGTGAAGTGCTGCTGTCCAGGTGGAACGCAAGCTGAGCATTGCTTAGCGGTGATCCCGGAAGCTAGTACCTGGAAGTGAGCTTGTTTCCACTTGATGGGGATAAAGGTGATGAGTACATGTCACTTTACACTACCCGCCCCCCCCCAAGGGTAGGACTCCAGACTGGCACTCGATTGAAGAAGAAAAGTAGGTTTATTCCATTTGTGAGACAAGGTATCGCAGCAGCTGCACAAATGGAATAATCCTATTTTTTTTTTCAATTGAGTGCTGGTCTGGAATACTTCCCTTGGTGCGGTAAGTGTACTGTATCGTATCTTCTATGGACCTGGCACCGGAATATATATTTCTCTACTGGAGTGCCACCCTGCTACCCTAAGCCTGATATATATATATATATATATATATATATATATATATAAATATATATATATATATATATATATATATATATATATATATATATATAGAGTCCAGTGGGGGAGGGGCGGCACTCCAGAAGAAATAATCACGCAGTCAGGCAATCATAAATGGAAGAAAAACGTGTATTCTAGCGCCAAGCGCTTTCGGGGAATCACCCCGTCCTCAGGGCATCAATACACAGGAGAGAAGCACCTACTCACAGTACTTACCCCCCTAAATACCCCATCTCTTACCTGAGGCGTCTCCCCACGCCGGGCGTCGCCGCCTCCATCCACGAGCGTCCAGAGCACCCACTTCCGGGTTGCGCAGACAGTCTCACTGGAAACGCGTCATCTGCGTTCCAGCAGAGACTTCCTTGCGGTTCACCCGCTCAGTAAGCCCCATTCAGGCTGCCGCAGAGATGCAGCGACACCCTCAGGTCAGGCGGAGTCCAGCCTGGTTAGGAGACAAATAATACAAGTAAATATACGTGCAGCGACTAAGGACCTTGGCATAATTGTCCACAGTTACGCAACACATTACAGATATATCTAAGATCACTAAGGATACATCCTGCTGAAAAAACGGGAAACGGTTACCAGAAACATTACAAAAAATATATAAAAAAATAAAACATGAAAAGTAAAAAATAAAAATAAAAATAACATAACACAGAAAAAACGACATATTAGTATATACCAGCCCTATATTCACAAATATAAAAACAGCATAAACAGGAGGGCTGACAACTGGATGTCTACACAAGACTGAGTGACACACCCAAAAGCACAAGTGTGGAGGTACGTAACCTGAAATACATTCTCAAAGTAAACTATTCCAGTTTATTTTTTCATTTAACCCGCCTGGGCTAGTAGTCCCAAGGCGGATGATCCATTGTGATTCCTTCAGGAGTAGAGCCTTGGCTCTGTCTCCACCTCAGGGTGATATAGGGATATGGTCTATGATGAAATATCTCACCGACTCCAGGGAGTGGCCAGCCTCCCTGAAGTGCCTGGCTACAGGTTGATCCAACTCCCTGCCTTGTAGGGCCAGGGAGATTGAAGACCTATGTCCCGCCATCCTTTGTTTAAATTTGCAGGTAGTTTGGCCAACATACAGTAAGCCACACGGGCATTTAACAATGTACACCACATGCGTGGTGTCACATGTGAGGACAAACCTAATATTGTAGATTTTATCCACATGGGGATGTTTGAACGTTTTACAGGGGATTATAAATTTGCAGGTGATACAGTTGAAACAACTGTAGCACCCCATAGGCTTCTTGTAAACATTCGGGGGTGTAGTTTTCCCCATCCCTGTAATGTCTGATTTGACCAGCCGGTCTCTCAGATTCCTACCTCTGGTGAATGCTAGGATAGGACATTTTTCTTTAAATACTGGAAGGTCCTTGTCCGTGCTGACAATAGGCCACAAGGCCTTACTGGCTCTGCTGAGGATGGGGTGCACTGTAGAAAACTCGGTAACGAATGGAATGATTTTATCATTATCCCTATTTGATGGGGACAAGAGTTCTGCTCTGTTCCTCTGCAGAACTTTCCGCTTGGCCTCAAGGAGGGAATCTCTATCATAACCACGTGTGTGGAATTTGTCCACCACTACATCCAGACTAGGAGAAAGCTCTTCCTTGTCGCTGGTGATCCGTGCCACCCGGACCATCTGCGACAAAGGCAGCCCTCTTTTTAAAGGAGGCGGATGAAAGCTGGATGACCGCAATAAGGTATTGCGGTCTGTGGGCTTGTTGTACACTTTAGTGTGGATTTTACCCTCTCTCACCTGTACCTCTACATCTAAGAAATGGAGACAGCTCTGATCAAATTCATAAGTGAACTTGATGAATGGACTGCTTTCGTTGACCCTGTTCATCATATTCACAAAACGCTCCTCCCCACCCGTCCACATCAGGAACACATCATCGATGTATCGGGTATACATCAGCAAGTGCCCCCTGGTGGACGGGTCTGAGAGGAATAACTCAAATTCAATAAGAAACATAAAGATGTTAGCATAGGAGGGTGCCACGGAAGAACCCATGGCACACCCCCTATGCTGGGCATAGAAATTCCCATCGAATAAGAAATAGTTGCGTCTCAGTGTAAGTTCTAGGAGACACAGGAACAGTTCATGGTCAAACTTAGCACTGTCCAAATTTTCCACCAGAAATTTCTTCATTGCAAGGAGGCCTCCCTCATGGGGGATAGAGGTGTAGAGGCTACACACGTCAAGGCTGCAGAGTAAAGTTCCCGAAGGGATGGAATCAAAAGCTTGTAGTTTAACAAGGAAGGAAGTTGTATCCTTGAGAAAGGTAGGTTGGTGAGGCAGTAACGGCTGCAGAATGCTGTCCAGGAGTTGCGAGGTTGGCTGCAGTAAAGAATCCCTTGCCGACACTATCGGCCTCCCTGGGGGCCTAGTGGAGTTCTTATGTAATTTTGGCAAGGTATACAGGACAGGGGTTCTGGGATGCTGTACACGAATTGCTTTCCAAACTTTAGTGGGTAATTTCCCTTCTTTGTGCGCTTTATCCAATACTCCAAAGAGTTCCCTCTGGTATTGAGCAGTTGGATCATACATCAATTTCGTGTATACCTCCTTGTCCTGTAGTTGGCGTATAATTTCAGCCCGATAGTCCTCGATCCTCTGGATAACAATCGCCCCGCCCTTATCTGCGGGGCGTATAATGATGGATTCGTCTGATTCCAATGCTTGGAGAGCCACAGTTTCATTTTTGGTCAAATTGGGGCGGATTTTGCGAGGAGTAGCCAGGTAGCGGGTGACGGAGTCGTCTAAGAGTCTAGTAAAAGTCTTCAGTGACCCATTCGTTGAAATAGGATCATAACTGGATTTCGAATTCTGGCAAAGGAAGGGAGTGAACACTGTTTCCACTTCAAGAGATGGCTTGTGTTGGAAATGTTCCCTCAATCGTAATTTTCTGGAAAATTTGTGCAGGTCAAGTTTCCAGTTAAATTCATTGTGCTTATTCGTTGGCACAAAGCTAAGACCTAAGTTCAGTACCTTCCTTTCGTCCTCAGACAGAATTCTGTCTGATAAATTGAAGATTAGACTTTCAACTTCGTTGCCGCCACTGCTGCTGCCTTCCTGACTTCTCTGAATTCTTTTGGTCTGGCCCCCTCTACGGGTGGCCGAGCACTTTTTGAATTCCTGCGCCCTCCTAAAGGGATCTGACCTGGGCCTCTCACTTCATCCGAATCGGACACCATAAAGTCACTATCACTGCTCGTTTGCTCCTGGCGAGCATGTGCACCTTTTTTCTGCCATGGTCTGCGGTTTCTAGGAGCAGATCTATCCTGTTGTGGTGTATTACCTCCATACAACCACCTGTACACGCGGTTGTCCTCATAGTCTTGATCGACAGCCATTTTTTTGCTGTTCTTAAATTTTAAAAGGTCCTTCTGGTATTGTTCACACCTTTTTTCCAACTGTTGTATTCCCTTAATGTGACTTTCATGATTTAGAGCATCCTCATGAGCCTGTTGGAATGTGGTTATCTTAACTCTGGTGACTCCTAATTCTCTATTCGCCGTCTCCACGACTAAGATCATTAAATCGAAGGCACATTTGTTAAGGATAGCTATCCACTTCCGGACAAAATCCGGATTGGTTCTTCCGATTGTCGGAGTATTCCGTACTCGGAACCCCCTAGGTATCTTGCGGTCTTTGAAATAGTTGGCAAGGGATACACTATGCAGTTAAAAATCTATTTCCCGCTTTCTTAGTTTATACAGCTGCTGGAGAAGATCCTCCATGTTAGGAGCTGCACTAGGAAGATCAGAAGGTTCTTGCGCTAAGATGTTATCAATTTGTGCTTGTGAGAAGCTGAATATTTCCCCTACCGGGGTCGTCACCAGTCCAGGGTTCCTATCAGCTTGGGATGCTAAGTCCATGTTTAAGAGGGAATCCATTGGAGGTGTGTGTTCAGGACTAGGTATTCTCTCCAATACCAATAGTGAATCACAGCAATATTCAAACAAAGGTAAAAGATGCTTTATGCTTCAGTGGTGCCTTGCAACTCAGCACAGGGTAAATCCCCTGTAGCCCATACACACAGCAACGATATGCCGGCACTCGGATAGGTAGACCAACGGGTGGGTGCCTTCCCAAATAGATAATGCAGAGTCCAGTGGGGGAGGGGCGGCACTCCAGAAGAAATAATCACGCAGTCAGGCAATCATAAATGGAAGAAAAACGTGTATTCTAGCGCCAAGCGCTTTCGGGGAATCACCCCGTCCTCAGGGCATCAATACACAGGAGAGAAGCACCTACTCACAGTACTTACCCCCCTAAATACCCCATCTCTTACCTGAGGCGTCTCCCCACGCCGGGCGTCGCCGCCTCCATCCACGAGCGTCCAGAGCACCCACTTCCGGGTTGCGCAGACAGTCTCACTGGAAACGCGTCATCTGCGTTCCAGCAGAGACTTCCTTGCGGTTCACCCGCTCAGTAAGCCCAATTCAGGCTGCCGCAGAGATGCAGCGACACCCTCAGGTCAGGCGGAGTCCAGCCTGGTTAGGAGACAAATAATACAAGTAAATATACGTGCAGCGACTAAGGACCTTGGCATAATTGTCCACAGTTACGCAACACATTACAGATATATCTAAGATCACTAAGGATACATCCTGCTGAAAAAACGGGAAACGGTTACCAGAAACATTACAAAAAATATATAAAAAAATAAAACATGAAAAGTAAAAAATAAAAATAAAAATAACATAACACAGAAAAAACGACATATTAGTATATACCAACCCTATATTCACAAATATAAAAACAGCATAAACAGGAGGGCTGACAACTGGATGTCTACACAAGACTGAGTGACACACCCAAAAGCACAAGTGTGGAGGTACGTAACCTGAAATACATTCTCAAAGTAAACTATTCCAGTTTATTTTTTCATTTAACCCGCCTGGGCTAGTAGTCCCAAGGCGGATGATCCATTGTGATTCCTTCAGGAGTAGAGCCTTGGCTCTGTCTCCACCTCGGGGTGACATAGGGATATGGTCTATGATGAAATATCTCACCGACTCCAGGGAGTGGCCAGCCTCCCTGAAGTGCCTGGCTACAGGTTGATCCAACTCCCTGCCTTGTAGGGCCAGGGAGATTGAAGACCTATGTCCCGCCATCCTTTGTTTAAATTTGCAGGTAGTTTGGCCAACATACAGTAAGCCACACGGGCATTTAACAATGTACACCACATGCGTGGTGTCACATGTGAGGACAAACCTAATATTGTAGATTTTATCCACATGGGGATGTTTGAACGTTTTACAGGGGATTATAAATTTGCAGGTGATACAGTTGAAACAACTGTAGCACCCCATAGGCTTCTTGTAAACATTCGGGGGTGTAGTTTTCCCCATCCCTGTAATGTCTGATTTGACCAGCCGGTCTCTCAGATTCCTACCTCTGGTGAATGCTAGGATAGGACGTTTTTCTTTAAATACTGGAAGGTCCTTGTCCGTGCTGACAATAGGCCACAAGGCCACAAGGCCTTGGGAAGGCACCCACCCGTTGGTCTACCTATCCGAGTGCCGGCATATCGTTGCTGTGTGTATGGGCTACAGGGGATTTACCCTGTGCTGAGTTGCAAGGCACCACTGAAGCATAAAGCATCTTTTACCTTTGTTTGAATATTGCTGTGATTCACTATTGGTATTGGAGAGAATACCTAGTCCTGAACACACACCTCCAATGGATTCCCTCTTAAACATGGACTTAGCATCCCAAGCTGATAGGAACCCTGGACTGGTGACGACCCCGGTAGGGGAAATATTCAGCTTCTCACAAGCACAAATTGATAACATCTTAGCGCAAGAACCTTCTGATCTTCCTAGTGCAGCTCCTAATATGGAGGATCTTCTCCAGCAGCTGTATAAACTAAGAAAGCGGGAAATAGATTTTAAACTGCATAGTGTATCCCTTGCCAACTATTTCAAAGACCGCAAGATACCTAGGGGGTTCCGAGTACGGAATACCCCGACAATCGGAAGAACCAATCCGGATTTTGTCCGGAAGTGGATAGCTATCCTTAACAAATGTGCCTTCGATTTAATGATCTTAGTCGTGGAGGAGGCGAATAGAGAATTAGGAGTCACCAGAGTTAAGATAACCACATTCCAACAGGCTCATGAGGATGCTCTAAATCATGAAAGTCACATTAAGGGAATACAACAGTTGGAAAAAAGGTGTGAACAATACCAGAAGGACCTTTTAAAATTTAAGAACAGCAAAAAAATGGCTGTCGATCAAGACTATGAGGACAACCGCGTGTACAGGTGGTTGTATGGAGGTAATACACCACAACAGGATAGATCTGCTCCTAGAAACCGCAGACCATGGCAGAAAAAAGGTGCACATGCTCGCCAGGAGCAAACGAGCAGTGATAGTGACTTTATGGTGTCCGATTCGGATGAAGTGAGAGGCCCAGGTCAGATCCCTTTAGGAGGGCGCAGGAATTCAAAAAGTGCTCGGCCACCCGTAGAGGGGGCCAGACCAAAAGAATTCAGAGAAGTCAGGAAGGCAGCAGCAGTGGCGGCAACGAAGTTGAAAGTCTAATCTTCAATTTATCAGACAGAATTCTGTCTGAGGACGAAAGGAAGGTACTGAACTTAGGTCTTAGCTTTGTGCCAACGAATAAGCACAATGAATTTAACTGGAAACTTGACCTGCACAAATTTTCCAGAAAATTACGATTGAGGGAACATTTCCAACACAAGCCATCTCTTGAAGTGGAAACAGTGTTCACTCCCTTCCTTTGCCAGAATTCGAAATCCAGTTATGATCCTATTTCAACGAATGGGTCACTGAAGACTTTTACTAGACTCTTAGACGACTCCGTCACCCGCTACCTGGCTACTCCTCGCAAAATTCGCCCCAATTTGACCAAAAATGAAACTGTGGCTCTCCAAGCATTGGAATCAGACGAATCCATCATTATACGCCCCGCAGATAAGGGCGGGGCGATTGTTATCCAGAGGATCGAGGACTATCGGGCTGAAATTATACGCCAACTACAGGACAAGGAGGTATACACGAAATTGATGTATGATCCAACTGCTCAATACCAGAGGGAACTCTTTGGAGTATTGGATAAAGCGCACAAAGAAGGGAAATTACCCACTAAAGTTTGGAAAGCAATTCGTGTACAGCATCCCAGAACCCCTGTCCTGTATACCTTGCCAAAATTACATAAGAACTCCACTAGGCCCCCAGGGAGGCCGATAGTGTCGGCAAGGGATTCTTTACTGCAGCCAACCTCGCAACTCCTGGACAGCATTCTGCAGCCGTTACTGCCTCACCAACCTACCTTTCTCAAGGATACAACTTCCTTCCTTTTTAAACTATAAGCTTTTGATTCCATCCCTTCGGGAACTTTACTCTGCAGCCTTGACGTGTGTAGCCTCTTCACCTCTATCCCCCATGAGGGAGGCCTCCTTGCAATGAAGAAATTTCTGGTGGAAAATTTGGACAGTGCTAAGTTTGACCATGAACTGTTCCTGTGTCTCCTAGAACTTACACTGAGATGCAACTATTTCTTATTCGATGGGAATTTCTATGCCCAGCATAGGGGGTGTGCCATGGGTTCTTCCGTGGCACCCTCCTATGCTAACATCTTTATGTTTCTTATTGAATTTGAGTTATTCCTCTCAGACCCGTCCACCAGGGGGCACTTGCTGATGTATACCCGATACATCGATGATGTGTTCCTGATGTGGACGGGTGGGGAGGAGCGTTTTGTGAATATGATGAACAGGGTCAACGAAAGCAGTCCATTCATCAAGTTCACTTATGAATTTGATCAGAGCTGTCTCCATTTCTTAGATGTAGAGGTACAGGTGAGAGAGGGTAAAATCCACACTAAAGTGTACAACAAGCCCACAGACCGCAATACCTTATTGCGGTCATCCAGCTTTCATCCGCCTCCTTTAAAAAGAGGGCTGCCTTTGTCGCAGATGGTCCGGGTGGCACGGATCACCAGCGACAAGGTAGAGCTTTCTCCTAGTCTGGATGTAGTGGTGGACAAATTCCACACACGTGGTTATGATAGATATTCCCTCCTTGAGGCCAAGCGGAAAGTTCTGCAGAGGAACAGAGCAGAACTCTTGTCCCCATCAAATAGGGATAATGATAAAATAATTCCATTCGTTACCGAGTTTTCTACAGTGCACCCCATCCTCAGCAGAGCCAGTAAGGCCTTGTGGCCTATTGTCAGCACGGACAAGGACCTTCCAGTATTTAAAGAAAAACGTCCTATCCTAGCATTCACCAGAGGTAGGAATCTGAGAGACCGGCTGGTCAAATCAGACATTACAGGGATGGGGAAAACTACACCCCCGAATGTTTACAAGAAGCCTATGGGGTGCTACAGTTGTTTCAACTGTATCACCTGCAAATTTATAATCCCCTGTAAAACGTTCAAACATCCCCATGTGGATAAAATCTACAATATTAGGTTTGTCCTCACATGTGACACCACGCATGTGGTGTACATTGTTAAATGCCTGTGTGGCTTACTGTATGTTGGCCAAACTACCTGCAAATTTAAACAAAGGATGGCGGGACATAGGTCTTCAATCTCCCTGGCCCTACAAGGCAGGGAGTTGGATCAACCTGTAGCCAGGCACTTCAGGGAGGCTGGCCACTCCCTGGAGTCGGTGAGATATTTCATCATAGACCATATCCCTATGTCACCCCAAGGTGGAGACAGAGCCAAGGCTCTACTCCTGAAGGATTCACAATGGATCATCCGCCTTGGGACTACTAGCCCAGGCGGGTTAAATGAAAAAATAAACTGGAATAGTTTACTTTGAGAATGTATTTCAGGTTACGTACCTCCACACTTGTGCTTTTGGGTGTGTCACTCAGTCTTGTGTAGACATCCAGTTGTCAGCCCTCCTGTTTATGCTGTTTTTATATTTGTGAATATAGGGCTGGTATATACTAATATGTCGTTTTTTCTGTGTTATGTTATTTTTATTTTTATTTTTTACTTTTCATGTTTTATTTTTTTATATATTTTTTGTAATGTTTCTGGTAACCGTTTCCCGTTTTTTCAGCAGGATGTATCCTTAGTGATCTTAGATATATCTGTAATGTGTTGCGTAACTGTGGACAATTATGCCAAGGTCCTTAGTCGCTGCACGTATATTTACTTGTATTATTTGTCTCCTAACCAGGCTGGACTCCGCCTGACCTGAGGGTGTCGCTGCATCTCTGCGGCAGCCTGAATGGGGCTTACTGAGCGGGTGAACCGCAAGGAAGTCTCTGCTGGAACGCAGATGACGCGTTTCCAGTGAGACTGTCTGCGCAACCCGGAAGTGGGTGCTCTGGACGCTCGTGGATGGAGGCGGCGACGCCCGGCGTGGGGAGACGCCTCAGGTAAGAGATGGGGTATTTAGGGGGGTAAGTACTGTGAGTAGGTGCTTCTCTCCTGTGTATTGATGCCCTGAGGACGGGGTGATTCCCCGAAAGCGTTTGGCGCTAGAATACACGTTTTTCTTCCATTTATGATTGCCTGACTGCGTGATTATTTCTTCTGGAGTGCCGCCCCTCCCCCACTGGACTCTGCATTATCTATTTGGGAAGGCACCCACCCGTTGGTCTACCTATCCGAGTGCCGGCATATCGTTGCTGTGTATATATATTTATATATATATATATATATATATATATATAAAAGCACTTACCCCCTCTTACAGGAAAGGATTGGAACCAGCACACGGTTATGAAGTGAAAGAAAAAACGTGGTTTATTGTACAAGCATTATTGCACAACAGACAGCTGTTCACCTGACAGCCGTTTCAACTGCATGGCAGCAGTTGTTATCAGAGGTGAAGCATTTACAGTCAGAGCAGTTTAAATACATTCCATTTGCGCCAAAAACATGAGAAGGAGGCTAGCCATACCTCCACTGACGTTGTCATGACGTCAGCTACAGTGAGTGACAGCCGGAGACAGGGGGCGCGGCTCTGTAGAGGCATCATCAGGATTCCCTAGCTAAGCAGCCTATTGCTGCCGCCGGGAGGTTCCTGTTCGCTTCCTAATGCTATGACACAGCTGTCTCTGCGTGTACAGTCGTGGTGCCGAAGTGGACGGCTATGTGTGATGTGTGCGGGTGAGGTGGGAGTAACCAGCGGTTAATCGCAGCTCATTAGTTCGCCGTTACAGAGGGCTGGCTGTCCTGCAAGGCATAACAACAAATAAATCAACACAGACACGCTTGGGTGGACTCACAATGAGATCTGTAACCAGTGATGCCGGTTACAAGCCAGGCAGGTTAACCATCCATAAAGTCGACACGCTAGCGGTGTCGGCTTTTCCATGTCGACCAATGTCAAAAGTGTCACGGCCTTTTTAACGCATTTTTTGACATTGGTCGACATGGAAAAGCCGACACCGCTAGCGTGTCAACTTTATGGACGGTTAACCTGCCTGGCTTGTAACCGGCATCACTGGTTACAGATCTCATTGTGAGTCCACCCAAGCGTGTCTGTGTTGATTTATTTGTTGTTATGCCTTGCAGGACAGCCAGCCCTCTGTAACGGCGCACTAATGAGCTGCGATTCACCGCTGGTTACTCCCACCTCACCCGCACACATCACACATAGCCGTCCACTTTGGCACCACGACTGTACACGCAGAGACAGCTGTGTCATAGCATTAGGAAACGAACAGGAACCTCCCGGCGGCAGCAATAGGCTGCTTAGCTAGGGAATCCTGATGATGCCTCTACAGAGCCGCGCCCACTGTCTCCGGCTGTCACTCACTGTAGCTGACGTCATGACAATGTCAGTGGAGGTATGGCTAGCCTCCTTCTCATGTTTTTGGCGCAATTGGAATGTATTTAAACTGCTCTGACTGTTAATGCTTCACCTCTGATGAAAACTGCTGCCATGCAGTTGAAACAGCTGTCAGGTGAACAGCTGTCTGTTGTGCAATAATGCTTGTACAATAAACCACGTTTTTTCCTTCACTTCATAACCGTGTGCTGGTTCCAATCCTTTCCTGTAAGAGGGGGTAAGTGCTTTCATGTTTCTTATATGTACCTGGCACCGGACTATTAACAATTACCTGCATTGAGTGCCATCCTGCGACACATCATTCTAAATACTCTCCTTTATCGGGATTGAGCACCGCTATTGTTTTTTACTTCATTCACCATTGACTTTTTTCACTGTTTGCTTGTTGCACATTGTGGTACAGTCACCAAGCGTTTACTGGAAATCCTTGGCTACTTTGGATACCAATGTCACAAACAGGGAACACTGGGAATGCATCCTCATTGCACTTCAATGCTGCGGATGCTGAGAGGATTCTATTCACAGACACTGACGATCTAGCCTTTAACAGGGACACCCCTGAGGAGATTTATGGCGATTTACTGAAGTTGAGAAAGCGTGAGATTGAGTTGTCACTACATGGACAAACTCTCTCACAGTATTACAAACAGGCACTTATCCCCCGAGGATTTAGGTTATACAATCAACCAACACTTGGGAGACATAACAATGACTTTTGTAACAAATGGTGCAATGTGTTAAATAAATGCTCCCATGACCTCATGTTACTAGTAATAGAACAAACGGGGTTTGATTTGGAAATTATTAGAACAGAGATTGCGGAGCTACACAGGACAGCACCTTACAAAGAACTTGAGACACCAGACTGCAACCTGCTGCCCAAACTTGAGAAGGAAATTGAGACTTTCAAGACCAGTCTGCTTAAATTCAAAAAGCAGAAATATAAGCTTGTTAAACAAGATTATAAAGAGAGCAGAGTGTACCCGTGGTATTCAAGGATAGAACCCAGGAGATTTCGGCAGCAACAGCAGCGAAGGGGAGGAGGTAGGAGACCCCCGGCCCACTATACAGACATCGAGACGCAGTCACAGACATCGGCGAGCGACTCGGAGACCGCTGTGTTAGATAACCCACCTCCCAACTACCTTGCAAGGGGAGAGAGAAACCGCCGCCCTCCAAAAAACCTCTATGACCCACCCGCCGGGGTGGGAGAAAGAGGGGGAAGACGAAGACCCCCAAAGTGAACAATGGGACGGTAGTCTTCAATCTATCCAACCACACACTTACGACTGCAGAATCGGAGCTCCTCAATCGTGGCTTATCATTTGTCCCAACTCTCACACAAGATTTATTCAAGTGGCAAGTTGATATGTTCCGCCTCGGGAGGCAACTACGCCTTAGGGACCATTTCATCAGACATCCATCCAGCACAGACGAGACCAACCCTACACCACTACCGAAGCCATCGCTCAGATGCAAGAGCACCTTCGATCCACCTTCAACTAACCCGTCCATCAGCACTTTCAACAGGATCCTCAAAAGGGATACCAATGAGTTTATTGAAAAACAGAAAATCTCTTTTCACAATCTCTCTAAGGAAGAGAAACTGGCCATCAGATCACTCTCTGAGGACGCTGACCTGGTTATCAGGCCAGCAGATAAAGGAGGTGGCATTGTCCTACTGAACAGAACCTACTATGTCGCAGAAGCCATGTCCCAATTAGCGGACACTACCTGTTATGTACAACTCGATTCAGATCCCACCTGGAGATTTAAGCGTCTAATCGACCAAATCATCCTGCTGGGCAAGACCACCTACCACATCAGTGAAGAGACGGCGAGATTCCTAACACAGCCATGTCCTCGAATTCCATTTCTATACACCCTCCCGAAGGTGCATAAATCACTGTCCACACCGCCAGGAAGGCCAATCATCTCGGCTAGGGGTTCCCTCTGCCAGCCTCTGTCACAGCTCGTGGACTTGTACCTCCAACCAGTTGTGAAGAGCATCAGGAGCTTCATAGCAGATACCAGTGACTTCCTACGTAAGATACAGACCTTCCAGCAAGTCCCTGAGGGGGCACTACTTGTGACACTTGATGTCACAAGTCTCTATACAAACATTCCCCATACATTGGGGCTACCAGCATGCCGGGAAGCACTACGCTGCAGTGAAGTCTATGAGGGACCACCTACAGAATTTATTCTGCTTTTGATGGAAACGATTTTAACCAAGAATTACTTCCTTTTCGAATGCCGCTTCTTTCTACAGCGCCAGGGTACCGCTATGGGCTCGAATATGGCACCAGCTTACGCCAACCTGGTTATGGCGGCCTATGAAGACAAGCACATCTTAGGAAGTACTGCATACAGTGGTGACATTGCCCTATACGTACGTTATATAGACGACCTCTTCCTGATCTGGACGGGTGGTGAAGACAAACTTCTGAAATTTGTGGATGGACTGAATGCCATCCCCGGGACGATCAGATTCACAATCAATTTTAGTGACAAGTTTATAAACTACCTGGATGTCACTGTAATGATTAACCATGGAAAGCTGTCAACAAAGATTTATACCAAGAATCAGATAAGAATACACTGTTGGCAGCATCCAGCTTCCACCCAGAGCCCCTGAAACGAGGACTACCCTACTCACAGTTCCTTAGAGTGGTCAGAATCACGTCAGATCCAGATACCACCAAAGTGGCACTGGATACCATGAGAGACAAATTCCTGGAAAGAGGCTATGATATGAAAGAAGTTGATGCAGCGGTGAAGAAGGTGATGAATTTAAAAAGGGAGGACCTTTTGGTTTCCAAAACAATTGATGACAGGAGTCCTGACAAAAGGATGAACTTTGTCAGTACTTATACGGTGGCTTCCAAACACATCAGGAGAACCATCAACCAACACTGGCATCTTGTCTCAAGTGATCCAGTGCTTTCAAGGGAGATCACTGAACCACCCAGATTCGCGTATAGAAGAGGCCCAAACCTGCGGGACCTACTGGTCAAAACTGCCCCTAATCCCATCACCTCCTCTAAGCACTGCTGGCTGAAACAGAAGAAAGGCACGTTTAAATGTGGTGGATGTGTAAACTGCCAGTTTCTTATCACTGGTCTAAAGTTCCATAATCCCATCAACGGCGAATCCTTCAGCATCAGATTCCATCTGGACTGCAACAGTAAGTTCGTCATCTATGCCTTGCAATGCCCCTGCAAAAAGCTGTATGTGGGTAAAACGACCCGCATGCTAAAAGAAAGACTGAATCAACATAGATTGTCTATCAAAAAAAGTACGGATCCGACCGCTACCCAATGTGACCTAAAAAACCTTCCTGTCGCGAGACATTTTAAAGAACAGCATCATAGAGTCATTGACCTAAAATGTGTTCTACTGGATCATATTCCCCCCCTGAGATATGGAGGCGACAGGGAGCGAATACTCCTCCAAAGGGAACTTGCATGGATTTTCAGGCTTAAGTGTTTAGCCCCACAGGGCTTAAATGAAGATTTTAAAATGGGTGTCTTTCTTTAACCCATTGACTTGTCCCAGTGACTTGATGTATACTCTAGCACTCTCTGAGCACCGCCGTGTGCTCTGGGGGACCTGATTTCTGCGCCGCCGAGCGCCGTCATCCCTGATGGGATTTATTATTATTATTTATGTTATACTCCCATACTAGATGTCTGATTATGTGCCGCCGTGCGTTCTTATATCTGTGTCTAAAATATGGGCTACTTACTGAATGGCATATATTACTGTTAGCAACACCGCCGTGTGTTAGGTTGTATATAGTCTCGTTTGCCAGACTTTATAATTGATTTTGCCATATTGTCCCATTGTATCTAGGTTAGCAGACATAGATTTATGACATTGTGAAGTGTCACAGCCTTTTTAACGCATTTTTTGACATTGGTCGACATGGAAAAGCCGACACCGCTAGCGTGTCGACTTTATGGACGGTTAACCTGCCTGGCTTGTAACCGGCATCACTGGTTACAGATCTCATTGTGAGTCCACCCAAGCGTGTCTGTGTTGATTTATTTGTTGTTATGCCTTGCAGGACAGCCAGCCCTCTGTAACGGCGCACTAATGAGCTGCGATTCACCGCTGGTTACTCCCACCTCACCCGCACACATCACACATAGCCGTCCACTTCGGCACCACGACTGTACACGCAGAGACAGCTGTGTCATAGCATTAGGAAGCGAACAGGAACCTCCCGGCGGCAGCAATAGGCTGCTTAGCTAGGGAATCCTGATGATGCCTCTACAGAGCCGCGCCCCCTGTCTCCGGCTGTCACTCACTGTAGCTGACGTCATGACAACGTCAGTGGAGGTATGGCTAGCCTCCTTCTCATGTTTTTGGCGCAATTGGAATGTATTTAAACTGCTCTGACTGTTAATGCTTCACCTCTGATGAAAACTGCTGCCATGCAGTTGAAACGGCTGTCAGGTGAACAGCTGTCTGTTGTGCAATAATGCTTGTACAATAAACCACGTTTTTTCTTTCACTTCATAACCGTGTGCTGGTTCCAATCCTTTCCTGTAAGAGGGGGTAAGTGCTTTCATGTTTCTTATATGTACCTGGCACCGGACTATTAACAATTACCTGCATTGAGTGCCATCCTGTGACACATCATTCTAAATACTCTCCTTTATCGGGAATGAGCACCGCTATTGTTTTTTACTTCATTCACCATTGACTTTTTTCACTGTTTGCTTGTTGCACATTGTGGTACAGTCACCAAGCGTTTACTGGAAATCCTTGGCTACTTTGGATACCAATGTCACAAACAGGGAACACTGGGAATGCATCCTCATTGCACTTCAATGCTGCGGATGCTGAGAGGATTCTATTCACAGACACTGACGATCTAGCCTTTAACAGGGACACCCCTGAGGAGATTTATGGCGATTTACTGAAGTTGAGAAAGCGTGAGATTGAGTTGTCACTACATGGACAAACTCTCTCACAGTATTACAAAGAGGCACTTATCCCCCGAGGATTTAGGTTACACAATCAACCAACACTTGGGAGACATAACAATGACTTTTGTAACAAATGGTGCAATGTATTAAATAAGTGCTTTCATGTTTCTTATATGTACCTGGCACCAGACTATTAACAATTACCTGCATTGAGTGCCATCCTGTGACACATCATTCTATATATATATATATATATATATATATATATATATATATATATAGGAATTGGGTGCGGGCACTCCTTGTATAGTATATATATATATATATATGGGGTGTATCGCTGCACTCACATGGATTTTCAATAACCAAGCCTCCTCCAAACTGCAGACGGTTATACAGGGGGAAACCACATATCTCAAGGACACCAACACCTTGCTGGTGATGTTGAAGCAGCTGGGGCCCCTTACGGATAACACCTGGTTATGCACTGCTGACGTCGTCAGCCTTTATCCCCTTCCCGACATATGACGTACATTTACGTCATATGTCGGTTGCGGGGGAATCAAGCCAGCTCACGGAGTGAGCTGGCTTGAAAGAGAGCAGGTAATGGCTGTATATTACAGCCAGGTACCTGCTCTCATGGCCACGAGTGGCGAGTTCGCCGATCGTGGCCGTTTAACCCTTTAAGCACCGCGGGCAAAGCGCCCGCAGTGCTTAAATAGCTGATCGGAGGGGGGGCGCCCCCCTCCGGCGCCGATCGGGGCCCCCCGCGGCGAGATCGGAGGGTGCCGATCGGTTGCCATGGCAGCCAGGGGTCTAATGTAGACCCCTGTGCTGGCCGTGTCAGCATACCTATTACATCCTGCCTGAGGCAGGATGTAATAGGAAGTGCTGAAAATCACTATGTTCAGCCATAGAGCTCTATGGCTGAACCTAGTACAGGCGATCGCGCCCCCTAGTGGTCAAGTACACTAGGGGGCCTTGTAGTAAAAGTAAAAAAAAAAAAAAAATAAGTTTAAAAAAAAAAAAAAAAAAAAAAATATTAAAAGTTCAAATCACCCCCCTTTCCCCATTTCACAAATAAAAATAAATAAAAAATAAAAAAAATAAACATATTTGGTATCGCCGCGTTCCTAAAAGTCCGATCTATTAAAATATAACATTAGTTGTCCCGCACGGTTAAAGGCGTAAACGGAAAATAATTCCCAACGCCAAAACTACGTTTTTTGGTCGCATCGCCTACCCCAAAAAAATAACTAAAAGAGATCAGAAAGTCGCCCATATCCCATAATGGTATTAATTAAAAAGTACACTTCAGCCCGCAAAAAATGAGCCCTCACCCAGGTCCGTAGGTGGAAAAATAAAAAAGTTATAAGCCGCAGAACATGGCGACGCGACGCAAATTAGAAAAACCGTAAAAGTTTCTATTTTTTTTTTAGTGGTAAAACATAACGAAAACTATATAAGTTTGGTATCACCGGAATCGTAACGACCCATAGAATAAAGATCACCCATCATTTTAAACGAACTATGAACTCCAAAAAAAACGTAACCAGCGCAAAATTGTGGAATTGCGTTTTTTTTCTTTTTTACCCCACATTGAATTATTTCCTGATTCCCCAGAATATTATACGGTATAGTAAATGGTACCATTAAAAAGTACAACTTGTCCCGCAAAAAAAAAGCCCTCATGTGTCTATATAGCCGGAAAATTAAAAAAGTTACGCTTATTTGAACGCGAGGAAAAAAAAAAAAATTAACAAAAAAGGCCTCGTCGGGAAGGGGTTAAACCAGCATCCCTCATGCTACGGGTTTAGAGGCTATTAAAAACTTGATACGGGACAATCCTCGCTACAGCGGCCCTGATGTAGAATTTTCTGTCCCTGCTTTCCATGACATTATACAATAACTATGTTTTATTTAATTATGAGTTCTTTTTGCAACAGCAGGGCTGTGCAATGGGTTCTTGCGCAGCCCCTGCTTATGCAAACTGTTTCATGTTTTATGTGGAGAATAAATTATTTCTTGCCAACCCGGATATTAGAAAACACATAGTCTTCTTTGTGCGTTACATTGATGACGTGTTTATTCTCTGGCAGGGATCTAAAGTGGGCTTCATCTCTATGATGAAGCAGGCTAACGAAAGAGATGACAATATCAAATTCACCTTTGAGATACATAAAGACGAGATTTATTTCCTGGATGTCAGGATTATGAACAAACACAACTATCTGGCCACTTCAATTTATACCAAGCCCACTGACTGCAATAACTTGTTGCAGGCTTCGAGTCACCATCCACTGCCCCTTATCAGGGAATTGCCTTATTCGCAATTCCTCAGAGTTGTTAGAATTCGCAGCGATAAGAGAGAGAGGGACACACACATTTTTGCAAAAGGGATAAAACTCCTCACAGCTTAAGTCAGCCCGAACTAAAGCTCTGGCATCACTCAATCCGGAGATGACACAGACCAGATCCAATAAAGCAGCCAATTCTGTTATTCTGTTAATGGCCAGCAAATACCTGATAAACACTGGCAAAAGAGCTTGGCCAGTGATACAAGCTGATCGCAATCTATCTAGCATCTCAAATAAATCCTTGCTTCCCTGCTACAGACGAGGCAGGAACATTAAGGATCTTCTGGTGCACACGGATGTAGCATCCAAATCCTGCCCTGCAGCACACTTTCTAACCAAAAACCCGGCAACTATAGATGCCTGGGATGCGCAACTTGCTCCTTTTTGGAGACTGGCAATACGTTTGTGTATCCCCATTTAGGCACCACCTTTAAAATCAACTATGTCCTTAATTGTTCAAGCCGTTACGTGGTATATTTCTTGCACTGTCCCTGTGGTCTCTACTATGTAGGGAAGACCACCTGTCAATTTAAGGACTCAGCACTCAGGACTCAGATGGCTCAGCACCGCAGCGCGATTAAAATGGCTTTGGAAGGCAAAAAGGTTGAACAGCCTGTAGCACAACATTTTGCTGCATACAGACACAACCTAGCTTCTCTTAAGTATAAAATGATAGACCTGGTTGCTGATGATAAGAGGGGTGGTGATAGAGCAAACAAATTGTTACGTTTGGAAGCCAAATGGATCCACAGGCTAAACTCTGCATGCTTTGAATGAGAATTTATCTCTTAATTGCTTCTATTGATTAGATTCGACACAGGATCGCCCTGCCAGTAGACTAAAACACCTAATTGAATAATTGGAACCCATACATCATGATTGCAATTATGCACTGATGTACTGCTTTAAACACATCTTGTTACTGTTGCATTATAATGACATTTTTCTGTCTGCCACAAAGTTGGTAATTTGTTACATTGCCTTTCTACTGTGATGACATGCACGCGCTGTTTAAATTGTATACTGAGATGTTATGTTCTTTCTGTAAATATGTAAATATCAGTTCTTTCCTTCTGATGATTGTTCAATTAATGATGTCATAGAGGGTAGCCAGGTCTGCATCTGATGACACACTCACTCCTCCCTGCTATGGAGCACATGGTGTCCCCTGCACCCATAAATAACTTGTGTATGCAACTGTTAATAAATCGAAATGTTGAACGCAGCCTGCCTGGGATTATTGCATCCCTGATTTGAAAAGTCTGTGATTGCCGCCAGCATCCTTTCCTGTACAAATTTCTTCATTGTGAGGGCACCGGGCACATTGCAACAATTGAATTAAAGTGCCGGGCAAGACAACCCGATATATATATATATATATATATATATATATATATATATATATATATATATGCAAGATTCCTTATGCGCCGACACACAGCTCCAATAAGGCAGGTGGCACTCCAATGGTAAGGTACAAAGAAAAAGGATTTTATTTCATATGTGCCTTCGTTTCAAGACCTAAGTCTTTTCATCAGGGCGTGCAACATAATAAATATAAAGTGCTGTGCAGAAAGCCCAAATCATGTTCTTTCTTACCTTAAGTAGCGTGTGCTGCTGCGGGAGTCCAAGGCGTCGCCGCTTCCGGCTGTTGCCGCTCCGCCTCGCTCTCACTGTGGCCGTTGCATAGCAATGCTGAAAGCTTGCACTCCACTGTGGCCCCAGAATGCCTGTGTATGACAAAGAAAAGAATTTAAGACCAGCTCTAAAAGTGCTGGATTGTAAGTGTAATAGTGCCTCTAAACAAACTTTTTGCTACTTTTTTTTGTGCTATAAAGTGCTATTACAATTTGAGGAAGGCACCATGGAATTTACGCCAGATCAGCAGCATTGCCGAACTACGATACCTGTATATATATATAATATATATAAATATATATACAGTATATAAACAGAGGTAGTAGCGGCACTCAGAGACTTCACGCAGGTTTCATCAGGATGAAGGGGACACGGTCCCTGAAACGTAAATAAGACTTGATGGATTAAACATCACTTTTTCACTTTTGAAACCTGCATGACAGTCTCTGAGTGCCACTACTACCTCTGTTCCTGTGGATGGGCTAATCAACCCTGTTCCAGGCACCAGAGCAAGATACCCCGAAGGGGGACCGGAGTGCTGGGATTACAAGGATTATATATATATATATATATATATATATGGGGGTGTATCGCAGCACTCAAATGGATTTTCAATAACCAAGCCTCCTCCAAGTGGACACCACTAGCGGTGTGCCCGGATCCCATGCCATTTCCGAGTTATTACTTACCTTTCACCTGACTTACATATGTCACTGCGTTAGCATCTCCCCGGTACTGCATCCGGTCACCTAGAAACTAACTCGCAGTGGGTTGCTGAGGCAAGATTAGAACAACATAAATATACAAAATCACAATTCTATTTACAAATGACACACAAACACTTACAAAGGTATGGTGGTAGGGGATTCTATCATCAGGAGAACAGACAGGGCAATCTGCTATTGGGACCGTGATTGCCGTACAAACTGCTGTCTCCCAGGTGCTCGTGGTATGGCACATCGCGGATCAAGAAGACAGATTTTTGGGAGGGACTGGGAGCAACCCGGTGGTCTTGGTACACATCGGTACCAACAACAAAGTTAATGGTAGGTGGGATGTCCTCAAGAAAGAGTATAGGAATTAGGTAAGAAATTAAAGGCAAGAACATCTAGGATAATATTCTCGGAATTATTACCAATGCCACGCTCTAGCCCAGGGAGGCAGAGGGAGATCAGGGAGGTAAACATGTGGCTTAAGGACTGGTGTAGGAAGGAGGGATTTGTGTTCATGGAACAGTGGGCGGACTTCTCGGTCAGGTGCCATCTTTTTTGCCGTGATGGATTGCACCTGAATGAGGAGGGGGAAGGATGGCTAGAGGGTTGGAGATTTTAAACTAGGCGTTGGGGGGTGGGGTGGGGGTAGCTCGATACTATGGGACTTGTAGTGAGAATAGTAGGACAGTTACAGGCAATATCTGGGGTACTTATAAGGGTAACATCGTAAGTAATTCCCAGGGTGCTTCAGGAATGTTACCTCAATACAGCTCTTAGGTACAAAAGACCTTAGAAGGGAAGGAGTGAATGACATAGGAAGAAGCTTCAAAACTATGAACGACATAGGAAGAAGCTTCAAAACTGTAAATAGGTGGGGCAGTGGACAGGAAATAGTAAAAAGAGTGGCGCTACCTATGAGGATCTGTCTGGTGGGTCCCTGGAGGTGTATCCCAAATTTCAACTCAATTAGTTACAGTAATACAATGGGTATAGGGATCCACTATTGGGTGCTCCCCTTTGTTTGGACAAAGGATGGTTGAAAGGAAAGATAGAGAGAACATATGGTACTTTCCTTAGTCTCCTATGTTGTATTCTTTTCTTCCCTCTGTTCTCTAATCCTTCGTTTCTCCCATTTGGTGGGTGGTATCCCGAAATGATTATATGTAAAAATGAAAAGGATGGAAAGAATCCACAACGTGACATACCTTAAGGATTGTGATATCCAATAGATTATATATAAATGGGAGATTGGTGGCGTACCAAACTCACTTGAATCAATAAAATTCAATGTACATCAAGGTATCTTTAAATAAGGTATCTTTAATATCTTAAATAATTAGACAGGGTGGCATACCTGTACTCACGTCGTGATGTGATAATTTAAGCTCATCAAGGTTTCTTTCATGTGTTTATTTGTACAAAAAACATACTGATGGGAAATATAAAAACATCACAGGGAAATTAAAAAAGATGGGAGAGGAAGGAGGAGTGCTTTTCCATGTGGTATTTGGTGAAGTCAAACCGGATAACATTCACCAATATACTCACAGGTTTGTTCAGCTCCCCTTAGACACTTCTCTGCCTTGTTAAGTACACGGAGTCTGGGTGAACATGTTTCAAGATTCAAGCTCTCTTCCTCAGGATCCAGACCAGTGTAATCCAGGATCGTATATTTATATAGTGGTGAATTTCCGGTTAAGGGGGAGTTGACCTGGAAGCAGGGCTGGTGCAAGGCTTCTTAGCACCCTAGGCAAAACTTAGACCTACTCTCCCCCCCCCCTTTTCCTGGAGGTCCTCTGCACCCACAACAGAGTAGAAGGAGAAGGGGCAGCAATGTAGAAAGTATGACTCAAGGGAAAGTATAGAGGTGAGGTCTTAGAAGTTCCACAGCCGCCGCCTGCATTAAATACTACAAGGATCCTCATAGACATCCTTGATTTTTTGATTAGCAAACTTGGTGGCACCCCCCAGATCCCGGCGCCCTAGGCAGATGCCTAAAGCTGCCTAGTGGTAGAGCCGGCCCTGCCTGGAAGTGCAATGATCAAAGTTATTTAGTCTAAATAGCTATGTAAAACACATATTAGTAATCCCCCCTTGCGACATCCCACCTCTCCAGAGTGATAGTGAGGTGTCTGTATTGTTAGATAAGGCTGTGGCTTCAATCGTAATTGCGGTGATGCCGGAAGTTCTCATGCTGTGACCGGAAGTTCTTCTGATCTTACTTCCGGGACCTCATATCTGGCTTTCAAACGTACAGTCTGTCTGCTCTGTGTCGGCTTCACTTGGGGGCGAAAGTGGTCATAACGGAAGATGATAGTGATAATTAATGTAGATGAATTGGGAATCTAGAGCCAGAATGTTATTGTTTATAAGAGATTATAATCTGAAATGAAATTAAACTAATCAGGTAAAATGGAAAGTTTATATGAAAATAAAAATAAGTATAAATAAAAATAAAAATAAAAAATAAAGATGAAAAATGAATATAAAAAATAAATAAAAATAAAAAAATATAAAAATAAACATAACAATAAAAAATGTTTTTCAATAACCAAGCCTCCTCCAAGTGGACACCACTAGCGGTGTGCCCGGATCCCATGCCGTTTCCGAGTTATTACTTACCTTTCACCTGACTTACATATGTCACTGCGTTAGCATCTCCCCGGTACTGCATCCGGTCACCTAGAAACTAACTCGCAGTGGGTTGCTGAGGCAAGATTAGAACAACATAAATATACAAAATCACAATTCTATTTACAAATGACACACAAACACTTACAAAGGTATGGTGGTAGGGGATTCTATCATCAGGAGAACAGACAGGGCAATCTGCTATTGGGACCGTGATTGCCGTACAGACTGCTGTCTCCCAGGTGCTCGTGGTATGGCACATCGCGGATCAAGAAGACAGATTTTTGTGAGGGGCTGGGAGCAACCCGGTGGTCTTGGTACACATCGGTACCAACAACAAAGTTAATGGTAGGTGGGATGTCCTCAAGAAAGAGTATAGGAATTAGGTAAGAAATTAAAAGCGAGAACATCTAGGATAATATTCTCGGAATTATTACCAATGCCATGCGCTAGCCCAGGGAGGCAGAGGGAGATCAGGGAGGTAAACATGTGGCTTAAGGACTGGTGTAGGAAGGAGGGATTTGTGTTCATGGAACAGTGGGCGGACTTCTCGGTCAGGTGCAATCTTTTTTGCCGTGATGGATTGCACCTGAATGAGGAGGGGGAAGGATGGCTAGAGGGTTGGAGATTTTAAACTAGGCGTTGGGGGGTGGGGTGGGGGTAGCTCGATACTATGGGACTTGTAGTGAGAATAGTAGGACAGTTACAGGCAATATCTGGGGTACTTATAAGGGTAACATCGTAAGTAATTCCCAGGGTGCTTCAGGAATGTTACCTCAATACAGCTCTTAGGTACAAAAGACCTTAGAAGGGAAGGAGTGAATGACATAGGAAGAAGCTTCAAAACTATGAACGACATAGGAAGAAGCTTCAAAACTGTAAATAGGTGGGGCAGTGGACAGGAAATAGTAAAAAGAGTGGCGCTACCTATGAGGATCTGTCTGGTGGGTCCATGGAGGTGTATCCCAAATTTCAACTCAATTAGTTACAGTAATACAATGGGTATAGGGATCCACTATTGGGTGCTCCCCTTTGTTTGGACAAAGGATGGTTGAAAGGAAAGATAGAGAGAACATATGGTACTTTCCTTAGTCTCCTATGTTGTATTCTTTTCTTCCCTCTGTTCTCTAATCCTTCGTTTCTCCCATTTGGTGGGTGGTATCCCGAAATGATTAAATGTAAAAATGAAAAGGATGGAAAGAATCCACAACGTGACATACCTTAAGGATTGTGATATCCAATAGATTATATATAAATGGGAGATTGGTGGCGTACCAAACTCACTTGAATCAATAAAATTCAATGTACATCAAGGTATCTTTAAATAAGGTATCTTTAATATCTTAAATAATTAGACAGGGTGGCATACCTGTACTCACGTCGTGATGTGATAATTTAAGCTCATCAAGGTTTCTTTCATGTGTTTATTTGTACAAAAAACATACTGATGGGAAATATAAAAACATCACAGGGAAATTAAAAAAGATGGGAGAGGAAGGAGGAGTGCTTTTCCATGTGGTATTTGGTGAAGTCAAACCGGATAACATTCACCAATATACTCACGGGTTTGTTCAGCTCCCCTTAGACACTTCTCTGCCTTGTTAAGTACACTGAGTCTGGGTGAACATGTTTCAAGATTCAAGCTCTCTTCCTCAGGATCCAGACCAGTGTAATCCAGGATCGTATATTTATATAGTGGTGAATTTCCGGTTAAGGGGGAGTTGACCTGGAAGCAGGGCTGGTGCAAGGCTTCTTAGCACCCTAGGCAAAACTTCAACCTACTCTCCCCCACCCCCTTTTCCTGGAGGTCCTCTGCACCCACAACAGAGTACAAGGAGAAGGGGCAGCAATGTAGAAAGTATGACTCAAGGGAAAGTATAGAGGTGAGGTCTTAGAAGTTCCACAGCCGCCGCCTGCATTAAATACTACAAGGATCCTCATAGACATCCTTGATTTTTTGATTAGCAAACTTGGTGGCACCCCCCAGATCCCGGCGCCCTAGGCAGATGCCTAAAGCTGCCTAGTGGTAGAGCCGGCCCTGCCTGGAAGTGCAATGATCAAAGTTATTTAGTCTAAATAGCTATGTAAAACACATATTAGTAATCCCCCCTTGCGACATCCCACCTCTCCAGAGTGATAGTGAGGTGTCTGTATTGTTAGATAAGGCTGTGGCTTCAATCGTAATTGCGGTGATGCCGGAAGTTCTCATGCTGTGACCGGAAGTTCTTCTGATCTTACTTCCGGGACCTCATATCCGGCTTTCAAACGTACAGTCTGTCTGCTCTGTGTCGGCTTCACTTGGGGGCGAAAGTGGTCATAACGGAAGATGATAGTGATAATGAATGTAGATGAATTGGGAATCTAGAGCCAGAATGTTATTGTTTATAAGAGATTATAGTCTGAAATGAAATTAAACTAATCAGGTAAAATGGAAAGTTTATATGAAAATAAAAATAAGTATAAATAAAAATAAAAATAAAAAATAAAGATGAAAAAAGAATATAAAAAATAAATAAAAATAAAAAAATATAAAAATAAACATAACAATAAAAAATGGTACTCTTTACCTAGAATCGCAAGGTAAAAAATCGCGTCGGTCGCATCGCATGCGACCAAAAAATCACATGCGATGCGACCGACGCGATTACCACGATTTTACATAGGGAACAATGTTAAATGGCCCGATTGACCCGATTTTACATAGGGAACAATGTTAAATGGCCCACAGAGCCCAAATAGCCACCCTCAAGTGTGAAATGCCCCCCCCCCAATTGTTAATGCCACCCCACGATCATCGTCAACCTGAAGCGTGGCGAGCGCAGCGGTACGCGTCCTCCGACCTTTTCATACCCCCACTATCCACGTCGGCGTGGAGTTGAGAATAGAAAGTGAGGCGAGCGGAGCGAGCCACCGAGCCCGAAGCGTGGCGAGCGGACGCGGATACCTTAACAGGTATCCGCGTCCCCTCGCGGGCTCCACAGGTATCCGCGTCCGCTCGCCACGCTTCGGGCTCGGTGGCTCGCTGCGCTCGCCACACTTTCTATTCTCAACTCCACGCCGACGTGGATAGTGGGGGTATGAAATGGTCGGAGGACGCGTAACGCCGCCCCTCGCGGGCTCGCTGGGCTCGCCATGCTTCGGGTTGACGTTGATCGTGGGGTGGCGTTAACAATTGGGGGGGCCATTTCACACTTCAGGGTGGCTATTTGGGCTCTCTGGGCCATTTAACATTGTTCCCTATGTAAAATCGGGTCAATTGGCCCATTTAACATTGTTCCCTATGTAAAATCGCGGTAATCGCGTCGGTCGCATCGCATGCGATTTTTGGTCGCATGCGATGCGACCGACGCGATTTACATTTTAACATGCATTTCTATGTGAAATCGCGGGCATCGCATCGGTCGCATCGCATGCCATTATAATGGCATGCGATGTACATGCGATGCCCGTGATGGGCGCCGTTCTAGGTAAAGAGTACCTAAAAAATATTTAAATAAATATGAAAATAAAAAGAGTAAATTAATAAATAAATAGAAAAAATAAATAAATTTAAAAATGGTACATGTTTCCTAGCAGGGCGCCCAGATTTCTTATGTACGCAAACATAGTGAAATCACATCTCATCGCATCACATGTTACGCTTTTGCTGTAAGATGCGATTCGATTTTACGCACCCTTCAGTGAAAACTCCAGAGTCGCCAAAACAGAAGCTGCACGTGAGCAGGAGCGGAGAGTAGAATCTGTTCCTAAAACCCCACCAGTATCAACGCCACCCCAAAGCGTGGCGAGCGCAGCAGAACGCGTACTCCAACCTTTTCATACCCCCACTATCCATGTTGGCGTGGAGTTGATTGTATATAGTGAGGCAAGCACAGCGAGCCACCGAGCCTGAAGCACATGCGGATTACTTTACATGTATTCCGTGTCCCCTCACGGGGCTGGCTGCGCTCGCCACACTTCGGGCTCGGTGGGTCGCTGTGCTCGCCACACTATATAAGTTCAACTCCACGCCTACGTGGATAGCGGGTGGAGTTGAACTTATATAGTGTGATTACAAAATGATGGCATAGGTGAATACAATTGTAAACCCCCTTCACATGGGTGCTTGTACAATGAAATATTGCATCTCATTGCATCGCATTTGATGCACTGAGATCGCATGCGATATTTCATTGTATAAGCACTCCTGTGCACTTTATATGGACATCGCATGCTACTATAATGCGGCATGCGATGCAATGCGATTTCACTACGGAGAATAGCCCAGTACTCATTTAGCATGCTGTGCACCCTGCTAGGAAACAAGTACCAAAAAAATCAAAATAAATATAAATAATAAAAAAATATAACAAAAATTTAAAACAAAATAAATAAAATTAAATTAAAAATAAAATAAAAAGAATATAATATAAATAAAGATAAAAAATAAAAATAATCAAAAAAATAAAAATACAAATAAAATGAATAAAAATAAAAATAGGAAAAAATTAGATATAGAGGATGATAAATAGATATTGAGGATCATAAATATATGAATGAGAATAACTGGGTATTGAATGAAGGGGGAGTGAAATGAAAAGAATAAATGGAGGAAACTATAAGGGAGCAATATCAGAGTAAGGTAGGATGTGATGATGTTTTATTCATAGAAACCACTTCAATTTGAAGTCTTGATTGAGGCCTGATGGTGCCAAAGTTTTGGGTTTGTATATGAGTTTCATTTCTGCTTTCGCTAGATTTTCTTCTTGGTTTCTGTTTTTTCAATTATTGCTGATCTTCTGGATACCAATTTTT
Organism: Crinia signifera; assembly: GCF_055691185.1. Lineage (NCBI taxonomy): Eukaryota > Metazoa > Chordata > Amphibia > Anura > Myobatrachidae > Crinia > Crinia signifera. The sequence continues at coordinate 91,862,091 of NC_139223.1, read as the reverse complement.
TGTAAGTGCTTTGGTCATTTAGATGTTTATAGATTTCTGCTGTATAATGGTCTTTGTTCATTATTGCTATTCCGCCGCACTTGTCGCATGGCTTAATTAATATGTTCTTTTCTTTTTCTAAAACTTTCAGCGCATCTCTTTCTTTTCTTGAGAGGTTGTATCTGATTTTCTTCTGTTTTTCATTGAGTTCTTCTATTTCTCCAATGACTATTTTACTATTTTTCAATGAAATTTCCTTTGATGAAGGTTGGATAAAACTTGGATTTTTTCTTTAATCTGGATGGTTCAGGTTCCTCTTCCATCTGTGGTACCCCAATTGAATTGGTTTGATCTGCTGTTTCAGTGTCCTTTTTGGCAAAATATTTTTTAAGGGTGATCTGTCTTTTCTGGATTTTATTCTCCTAGTTGTCGGTGGGCTTTCATTTCTATCTTCCCTATTATGATGAAATGTAATGTTTCTTGCTTGATGTATTTTCTGATTTGAATAGATTCTTCGGGCAGTGGGCATGGTGGGGAGGGCTGTAGAGAGTCTATTGAGGGGGAGGTGGTTACGAGGAATTTAGTAAGGAATACAAATAAGTCTATCGGAGAAATTAAACACAATGTTGGGGGACGCAACTAAAAATAAACAAAGCAAAATCAAATCAAATAATTCACCTGGGCCAGATGGGATTCATCCCAGGGTACTAATGAAATTAAGGGAGGAATTACAGATGTAGCAGGCTACATATTTGCAGGGACTGGTGATTCTGTCGCCAGCCCCCGCCAGAGGCCGGCTACCGCCAGGGGCGCACAAGATACTTGCGCACCCCATGGCAATGGAGCCTGTCGCCGGTCCCTGCCGTGTCACCCGCCATCACCGCCATTCCCCCTTGCCGCCCCGACCCCCCCCCCCCCCCAACAGGGCAGCATCTCCCTGAAGCAGAGACGGGCAGGGAGACACTGCCCAGCCACCGTGATACTGGGACGCGCGTGTGCGTGAGATGCACGCGCATCCCAGTCCCTATCGCCGGCACTCGCCAGTGAAGGGGATCTGGCAGGCGCCGGGAACAGAAGGAGCAGGCTCCATCTGTAGCTACTAAAAGACTGGAGAATAGCAGAGGTAGTGCCAATATTCAAAAAAAGAAGAAAGGAGGATCCCGCTAATTATAGACCTGTTAGTTTAACACCAATAGTGGGTAAACTATTTGAAGGATTTTTAAAGGATGGTATCCAGGAATATTTAGACCTTCATAGTTTACTCCGTATTAACCAGCATGGGTTCATGAAAAATTGTTTATGCCAAACTAATAGGTTTCTATGAGGAGGTTAGCAAATACCTTGATAATGGAAACACTGTAGATGTGATTTACCTAGATTTTGCTAAAGCCTTCGATACAGTACCACACAAGAGATTGATAAATGAAATGGAGGACCTGGAATTAGGGGCAAATATCTGTAGATGGGTACGGAACTGGGTGTGTAATAGAGAACAAAGAGTGGTTGTGAACAGTGCCGTATCAAATATGGTACCAGTACTAAGTGGAGTGCCACAGGGTTCGGTTCTAGGGCCCATTTTATTTAACATTTTTATTAAAGATATTGGGATGGGGTTACTCAGCAATGTATCCATCTTTGGGGACAATACAAAACTGAGCAGAGTTATTAAATCATCAGAAGATTTCACCACGCTTCAAAATGATCTTGACAATCTAGATGAGTGGGCAAAAAAGTGGAAGATGAGGTTGAATGTGGCTAAATGCAAGGTTATGCACCTTGGGAGACATAACCAGTGTGCTAATCATAACCTATGCAGGGAGGAACTGGGTAATTCAGTACTCGAAAAGGATCTAGGAGTCTAAATAGATAACAAACTGAGGTGTAGTGATCAATGTAATATAGCAACAAAAACGGCCAACAAAATTCTAGCATGTATTAAAAGGGGCATGGAAACTAGGAACTCAAAAGTAATTATGCCACTGTACAAAGCATTGGTTAGACCTCACCTCGAATACGGAGTACAATTCTGGGCCCCACACTATAAAAAGGGCATCATAGAATAAAAAAAAATCCAAAAAAGAGCAACAAAGCTTATTAGGGGAATGGAAAATTTAAGCTATGAAGAGAAATTAAACAATTTGGGACAATTTACACTAGAGAAGAGACACTTAAGGGGGGACATGCTCAACATGTACAAATATATCAGGGGCCAATATAAGGAGCTGTCAAACACCCTTTTTTGTGCTAGAAAGGAATCTAGGACACGAGGGCACAAGTTTAGATTAGAAGAAAAAAGATTTTGTTCATCTAGAAGAAAACATTTCTTTACGGTCAGAGCAGTCAAACTTTGGAACTCTCTTCCTGGAGAAGTGGTGTTGGCAGACACAATAAATACATTTAAAATAAGGTTGGATAAACATTTATTGGTTAAAAACATCCATGGGTACAAATAAGAGACATAATGGGTGACATAAAATAGAATGCGATTTTTAGACACTTTCAAATTCACCCATTATCTCACTTTTTAAAAACACAGGATTCGCTGCACATCGTCAAAATTCTCATTGAATACTGCCCTTAGACATAAATGGACACAATGTGAAGATTGTTGATTTTATTATATGTAATACAGCAAGCATAACCTAGGCCATCAAGTTCTCATGCCACAAGTGGTATATAGGGCATACATCAAGACCACTTAAAGTGAGAATCGCAGAGCACTTTAGGAACATTAAAAAAGGTCTTGATTCGTATCCACTGGCAGCCCATTTTAAGAAAGAACATCAATGTTTAGCCAATAAAGTTTTGGGATTCTGGGAAATAAAACTCATTAGGACAACTGAAAGTGACAAATATTTACCAAAACACTTGGCTCAAAAGGAAATAGAATGTATTTATAATTTTAAAACCCTAGAACCTATAGGTCTTAATCAAGACTTCGAAATTAAATGGTTTTTATGAACATTCCCTGTCTTTTCCTCACATTACCCCTTTTTTATATCAATCTCTGATGTTGCCAAAAATATATTTTATTTTAACTGCTACACTATTGCCAAAAGCTCTTCTAAAATATCTTTCTTCTATGCTGCTAAAATCATCTTTAATTTTATGCTGCTATATTTCCACAAGCCAGAGCAAGTTTTTTTATTTTTTTTTATTTTAGATATATTAATTGACTGACAAAAACCGAAAATGATTTGACCAAATGTTAAAATAGAAGAAAAACAGGAGTTCCAATATGAAAATGGCTGCGGTTATCAATGAAACGAAAAACAACATCGGAAATCACTGTATAAATTGACAAACTCCGACTTCTACAAAAATGAGAACACCATGACAACAGGGGACAACATCCGGAAGACTAGGAAAATCTGAAATGACATAGCCAACGGAGATGCTGAAATACCGGAAGTCGTATAGCGGATGATGGATGGGAGAACAGCCACTTCCGGCGGAACTAAGATGGCGGAGGGACCGGAAGTCGTGGAACGGGACTCAGCCCGGGAATCTGCATTAACTAGAGGATCATGTACTGATCAATGGAAGAAATACCACTATACATGGGGCGGTTTTTTACACATCTGAAGGAAGTCCACATTAATACAAGGGTATTTAAACCCTGTTAGATTCTAATCAGCTACACCTTGAAAAAGATCCTTATAGATTGAAACGCGTTGGTGCTGACTATACGGAGTGGTGGACCTTATCTTTTGGAGAAAGGTTATCAGACACTTGTGAACGGGGCCCTGTTTTTTACATCTACAAATCGCTGGACTCCAGAAACCTATAAGATGAGTAACCCACTTCCTTCTTTTACTACATGTATAAAGTCACCAATAAAGTTAATAATTTACCCTAGCGATCCTTTTCATCTATGACGCCAGATGAGAGAGTTAGCGTTTGAGGATATTACTGACATGCCTGCATTTACTTTACCCTTGTGAGTAACCTGTAATCCCCGAAACTAACTCATTTATGCTAGCTGCATAATTTATTGTTTCTGACTAAAATATGATGGGATCATACTTTTAAGTCCATATACCATGTCAGTATTACACAAGGTCTGTGGTGCCTCTCTATTTTTCTTCTCTTTTCATGGTCTCGAGAAAAGAAGGAATCAGAAAAGAACTACATATCCCAGGAGAGTACTATTCAATTATATCAGTGCTTTTCACTCCATTTGTCCTAACAGAGAGGGTGGAGGGGTGAGGGGAGTTTCTGTCAGGGTGCATACATGGGTCAGCAGTATAGGTGGGTGGGTGGGCAGTAAAGCCGGGCAGGGGGTTGGTGGGTGATGCAGTCATCAGAGTGGGAGGGCAGGCTGATGAGATGGGAGGGCAGGGTGCCCAGGACGGGTCTTTATGGCTTTTTGGCCTGCACAGTGTGCTCTGCACTTGTCACGCTCCCAAGGGACGGTAATTGGTCCTCATTGCTTGTAATTCTCTTTACTCTGATAAGTTGAGAGAATGGTAGACCTCTTATCAGTGTGGAAGGATGATGACTGTGGGTGCTTAAAATTGTGTTACGGTCTGTAGTTTTAGCCAATATTGAGGGCACATCCTGTTTTTCTTTAATGACAATATTGACATCTAAATAATGAATAGAGGTTTGACTCATATCATATGTAAACTTAATGGGACACTCCAGAGCTTTATTAGTCAGCATACGATCTCTACATGCCTGTTCAGTCCCTGTCCAAAACAAAAGTACATCATCAATAAAGTGTGTATAGAATTTGACAAATGGGGAAACATCACAGTTAAATAAAAGCTCTTTTTCCACACTATGCATATATGTATTAGCAAACGAGGGTGTGACAAGAGACACAATCGCACCCCTCGTTCACTGTTGGAAAAACTCATTGTTAAATAAAAAGACAACGTTAGTTACAACAATTGAATAGCTGGATAGAAGGATCACTATATTGAGCAGTAGCTTGTAATCCCTCTTGATGAGGGATGCTTGTGTAGAGGCAGCTAATGTCCAAAGGACATAACCACATGTCAGGAATAGCCAAACAAATTAAGATGGGCATTAATAAGACTCCTCACCATCTCTATAGTAGGACTGCGTATTACCCCCATGTGTTGCTTTACTACACTGCCATCAAATTACTGCAAGACTCCAGCTATGTGTTTTACCCTGCCATCTGCAGCATCCAGGCTTTAGAATGGAAAGTAGGGTTGGGCACTACAGATGTGGATTTGATAACAGGCAATATCTAGGTCATCAATAGGTTGAGATCAAATGTCAACATGCACAAGGTCAACAACATCAAAAGTTCGACACAAGCAGAAGCTCAGCATACGTTTTTCACTTATTTTTGTGTAGATGCCAACACCTGAGCACCTGACCATGTTTCAGGTCCAGTGTTTCACTCCGCTACTGCAGTGTTCGGTACACATTACCATTCCCAGGTACAGCAGATGGTAAAGCATTTTTTTTAAATGGCTTGAATCATATCGACCATTCATGTGTCGAACATTGCCACGTTGACCTTTTGTCAATATCGACCTTTTGCAAATTTACCTTTTGCATATTGCAAAGGCTGTGTGATGTGTACATATGTCTAATAATGATCATTTTGACTAAAAGCAAGCCAGATACACATTTAGAAGAGGTCATATTACAGACCTGAATGAGTTTCTTTGGAGTCATTTAGAAGTCATGTTTTTGCCTTGTAATTGTTGCCGTTTAAAAAAAGTCTGAGTTTGGCTGGCATCTCACAGGGCCACAGAACTCAGGTGCTAATACATCCGGTGATGGTCTGTTGCAAAGACCAGTAGCAAGCGAGAACTCTTCTCTAAAGAAGCCTGTTCAGTTCTGTGACCTCTTCTAAACATGTACCTGGCTTACTGTTAGTCACAATTATCATCAGTAGACATATTGTATGTACACACCACACCAGAGGCATAGGGAGGGCGGAGTCACTGGAGCTCACGGAAGCCAGCCCGCCCCCCCCTCCGCAAATGATATGTGCAACGGGCAGTGTGCCTCCGGCGGCTGCCCTGCCCGGCACCTGCCTCCTGCCCTGATCACCCGGTCCAAACATCACGGACGGTGAGGCCGGGTGGCTGACTCACTGCTCTCTTGCTGCTGCTGCTGCTGCTGCTCGGGCCGGCTTCCGGGCAGCGCAGCAGAACTCCAGACTCCTCCCAGAGTCACCTGCCCATGCTACCCTCCTTCCTGGCTACAGCAGCGTCATCAGCCATCCCAAGCGCTGGCTGTAGCCTGGAGGAGGAGAAGGTGTTCTGCCCTGGCCCTGCAGCAATCATTTATCATTATTCAAGGTGAAGGTGGATTTCTTATTTTTAATTTTTTTATACAGCTAATTAATGATGTTATAAACATGTTATTATAAACTTGGGGATTGGTGGGGCCCGGGTGAGTGGGAGGGGAGGGGAGGGAAGGGAAGGGGAGTGAATCTCTCTGGCTTCTGCTGCCGCCCTGCTGTGCTGTATATATCTTTATCTATATATTTATTTATTTATTTACAGCATCTTATATAGCACAGCAGATTCCGTTACAGCGTCTTATATAGCACAGCAGATTCCGTTACAGCGTCTTATATAGCACAGCAGATTCCGTTACAGTGTCTTATATAGCCCAGCAGATTCCGTTACAGTGTCTTACTGTATATAGCGCAGCAGATTCCGTTAGTGTCTTATATAGCGCAGCAGATTCCGTTACAGTGTCTTATATAGCGCAGCAGATTCCGCTACAGCGTCTTATATAGTGTAGCAGATTACGTTACAGCATCTTATATAGCGCAGCAGATTCCGCTACAGTGTCTTATATAGCCAAGCAGATTCCGTTACAGCGTCTTATATAGCGCAGCAGATTCCATTACAGCATCTTATATAGCGCAGCAGATTCCGTTACAGCGTCTTATATAGCGCAGCAGATTCCGTTACAGTGTCTTATATCGCGCAGCAGATTCCGTTACAGCGTCTTATGTAGCGCAGCAGATTCCGTTACAGTGTCTTATATAGCACAGCAGATTCCGTTACAGCATCTTATATAACGCAGTAGATTCCGTTACAGCGTCTTATGTAGCGCAGCAGATTCCGTTACAGTGTCTTATATAGCGCAGCAGATTCCGTTACAGCGTCTTATATAGCGCAGCAAATTCCATTACAGCGTCTTATATAGCGCAGCAGATTCCGTTACAGTGTCTTATATAGCGCAGCAGATTCCATTACAGCGTCTTATGTAGTGCAGCAGATTCCGTTACAGCATCTTATATAGCACAGCAGATTCCGTTACAGCATCTTATATAGTGCAGCAGATTTCGTTACAGCGTCTTATGTAGCGCAGCAGATTCCGTTACAGTGTCTTATATAGCGCAGCAGATTCCGTTACAGCGTCTTATATAGCGCAGCAAATTCCGTTACAGCGTCTTATATAGCACAGCAGATTCCGTTACAGTGTCTTATATAGCGCAGCAGATTCCGTTACAGTGTCTTATATAGCCCAGCAGATTCCGTTACAGTGTCTTACTGTATATAGCGCAGCAGATTCCGTTAGTGTCTTATATAGCGCAGCAGATTCCGTTACAGTGTCTTATATAGCGCAGCAGATTCCGCTACAGCGTCTTATGTAGCGCAGCAGATTCCGTTACAGTGTCTTATATAGAACAGCAGATTCCGTTACAGCGTCTTATATAGCGCAGCAAATTCCATTACAGCGTCTTATATAGCGCACCAGATTCCGTTACAGCATCTTATATAGCGCAGCAGATTCCGTTACAGTGTCTTATATAGCGCAGCACATTCCGTTACAGTGTCTTATATAGTGCAGCACATTCCATTACAGATTGTAGTAGATGGATTACGATTATATGCAAAAAGCTTATATAGCGCAGCAGATTCCGTTACAGATTCCATTACAGTCAATGTTCCCTCTAATTTTACGAAGGCTGTGTGCGGCAAAAGATTTTGGCTGTGCAACTTTGGAATGAAATTTACATTTTTGTGCGTCACTTATATATAACTGGAAAATGACGTTCAGCATTTGTGTTAACTTTACTTCAAAATGATATTAAACATTTAAACATTCAAAATACAGTACACAATGTAGTTGTGGGTGAAACACACATTAATTGAGTCCACAACTGCAAAAAGGGACCACTGCTGCTTTGTGCGCTCAGTTGTAATGTCTGTGCGCATGCTCGTCAAGGTGTGTGCGCGCGCACGTGCGCACAGCTTAGAGGGAACACTGATTACAGTGTCTTATATAGCGCAGCAGATTCAGTTACAGTGTCTTATATAGCGCAACAGATTCCGTTACTGTGTCTTATATAGCGCAGCAGATTCCGTTACAGTGTCTTATATAGCGCAGCAGATTCCGTTACTGTGTCTTATATAGCGCAGCAGATTCTGTTACAGCGTCTTATATAGCGCAGCAGATTCCGTTACAGCGTCTTATATAGCTCAGCAGATTCCGTTACATTGTCTTATATAGCGCAACAGATTCCGTTACAGCGTCTTATATAGCTCAGCAGATTCCGTTACATTGTCTTATATAGCGCAACAGATTCCGTTACAGTGTCTTATATAGCGCAGCAGATTCCGTTACAGTGTCTTATATAGCGCAACAGATTCCGTTACTGTGTCTTATATAGCGCAGCAGATTCCGTTACATTGTCTTATATAGCGCAACAGATTCCGTTACTGTGTCTTATATAGCGCAGCAGATTCCGTTACAGTGTCTTATATAGCGCAGCAGATTCCGTTACTGTGTCTTATATAGCGCAGCAGATTCTGTTACAGCGTCTTATATAGCGCAGCAGATTCCGTTACAGCGTCTTATATAGCCCAGCAGATTCCGTTACATTCAGAGCCAGATTAAGGTCTAAATGGGCCTGGAGCTGAAAATTATCAGAAGGGCCTATTATGCGCAATAATAGGGGCAAGGCCGGTGCAAGGAGCGCCCTAGGAGGGGGGGTGGCACCCCGGCGCTCACCCGCTCCATGGGTGGGACAGAGGGGCGGGGGGTGAAGCATCTGGAGCTGCTTCACTCCACGGTGGGGGGGTGTTTGCTGGAGATGCGGCGCTGGCCGCAGCGTCACTCACTTCCCTGCAGGGGGGCAGGTTGGTGGGGGAGAGAGAACACTGGAGTGCGTGCGGCGGCGGGAGTTACATAGCTCCACGGGGGGGAGCTGGGTAGAGAGAGGGAGCCACTCACCTGATCCGAGGGGTAGGGGCTGCTCCAATTGGCCGCCCTCCAGTGGCAAATGCCTAGAGCTGCCTAGTGGTGGCACCGGCCCTGAATAGGGGTTGTGGCCAGCACCTAATAATGTGGGTGGCGGGACCAGTGTTCTGTTCGGGTGGTCTGCTCATGGGTGTGTCTGTATTTGTGTAACTACTTACAACTAATTATATATGCCTGGAAAAGGCAGGGGGCGGGCATAAGAAAAATGCAGGGAGATATATTGGCGGGTGCCCTCCAAAGGTGCACCCGCAGGATGCCAATGTCCTAGGATACTTGCGGGTTGAGGCAGCACTCCAGTCATAAAAAAATACTGAAAGCCGAATCTGGATAGACAACAGGTGCTGACCTTTTATGTGGTCACCTAAGTTTACCACACCATGGGCCTTATTCTGATCGTAGCGGCCAAATGTGCGTACGTTCGCTATTAACGTACGCTATCCGTACGCGGCCGTTGGGGTTAAGTCCACCCACAACTCAGCCGCATTCGTACGGCCAGAAACATCGGCAAAGGGGAGTGGTGTACAATTGAGCGTACGCCAACGTACACGGACGGGCCAGCCCTTACACTCCGACAACTGGCGTACAATTGAGCGTACACCACCGTTTACGGACGTCTCTCGGCCGTCTTCCCACCGACTTCTTGCGGCTATCTGAGCGTACGCCAGCTTGCACGGACGGGTCCCTATTGTTTTCAATAGAAAATTCAGCTTATGTCACCGCTCGTGAGAGTGAGCGTACGTCCGTGTACGCTGACATACCCTTCACATATATGGACCTGCAAATCTTGCCTTTCAACTAGAAGTATGAAAATTAATTAATTGATTGAATTAATTAATGTGCAAAATAGTGGCCATGGGCTTAAAACATTGCTGAAACATCCGTTGTAGGTGTTAGATGTGGTTTATGTTTGTATTAGAGTGAACACGTTGACACATGTCGACTTGTGTAGATTGAGTGTGCTACTGTGTAAAGTCTATGAAAGCACGTAGTGAATGTGTCTAACTGTTTAACAAATACCTACCTTAGCATATATAAGCAGGTCTTAAGGTGCCCATACACGTACCAATTACCCGGTACTTTTTGTGCTAAAATAGCATCGCATCCCATGCACAACACATGCACAACGATGCTATTTTAGCACAAAAAGTACCGGGTAATTGGTACGTGTATGGGCACCTTTACAAAGATTCTTACCTTAAATTAAACAAACCTTTAAATGTCGAGAAGTATAGAAAGATAAGCTTCCAATGTGTTTGAGTGATGTGTGTGGCTTGCAGGTAGTGAAATCATGGTTTGGACTTAATAGACGGCAGCATTGGTTATTACTCAGGTGTATGTGTTTGGTAGTAATCAGCGTAAATTAGCTAACCCAGGCGCACGCTGGCATGCGGTATCTGTAGGGGTGGTTTGAGATGGCGGTTGGCGGCCGCCTGTTTTGTGTCCGAAATGAACGGTGACTTAGTCGATCGTGCGGTAGTAGCACCGCTCATTTTTGGTGCACACCCCCGTGTACGCCCATATTTACGCCCATTTTCCCTCATTATTTCGGCCGCTCCCCTCATCACGCCCCTATGCCGCCCCCAATGCCCGTACACTCGCGTATAGGTTTTTTCGCACGTAGAGACCCGTCCGTAAGCGTTGTGGAGTGTTCGCGCCTGCGCATTAGCGAATGTACGAATGCGCAGATCATAAAAAACCCCGGGACGTACGCCCGGCCGCACCAACCAGAATAAGGCCCCATATACCCCTTATACAAATCATGCAACACAATAGTAACCCCCTTATACTGTACTTGCTTCTTACACATTATGCCACATGGAATGAGCCAAAATTCACACCGATTGAGCCAAAATTCACACTATGACACACAGATTAAGGCAAAATTCACATTTTGCCACATGGATTGAGCCAAAATACACACTATACCAAGCATGTCCAAACAGTGGCCATCCAGCTATTGTGAAACTACATTGTCCCAGCATTCCTTGACATAGGTTTAGCATTCCCTAATAGCAAAACTGTGGCAATGCATGATGGGACTTGTAGTTTCACAACAGCTGGAGGGCCATAGTTTGGACATGCCTGCACTATACCAAACAGATTGTGCAGTAATACACAATATGCTTCATAAATAGGGGCATTGTGCGCCAAAGGCGCACATTAAAAATTTACACCATAATGCCCATTACATGTTAAGCCTCACACCATAAGAATACACGCTTGCGGTAACTGGGGGACAGCCACCGGGCAGAAATGACAGCCATTGGCAGCCGGGCAGAGAGCAGGGGGCTGCCCGGCTTTATTCAGAGCACTGCATGTCCTGGCTATTTGAAATAATACCCCTTTCATACCAGAAAATGCAGGGATTTACCCAGGAATATGGTCCCAGGATCATGCAGGGACATTCCCGGACTGGCCTCTTTTACGCCAGCCCAGTCCCTGCATTTTCTGATGTGAGGGGAGAGAAAACCAGCCCGTCCCCCTTTAAACAACCATCTATATCTTCGGAACCAACCGACCCATTTACATGTAGGCTTCGAATGATTTTGGCCCCGTGAAACTGGGCCGTTTGGTTCCAGAGAAATCCGTCCTCAAACAACATGAACAGCCATTACATTTCAGAAATGAAAAAAAAAGGGTTTTCCATATGGGTTCATTATATCTCTAGAACCAATGAACCCATATGGACCAGGTATCAGATTGAAGGCCCAGCGATTTGGGTTTGACTGAGATCAACCTCGAGCTTCTGTGATGCCGGAGGGGGAACTGGCCGCCGTTGGAACCAGGTGGAGATCGGAATTAGCGGGTCCCATGTTATCCTATGGGGAAAACGTTCCAGGTTTGCCTGGCGGTATCTCCGGTTCCCGGGGGGCTAGCGACGCAGGGCTTGGCTCGTTGGAAAGCCCTGGTCCTCAGCTACAAAATGGGCCTATTTGGAGAGTGGGCCTGGAGCTGTAGCTCCATCAGGCCCATTGTTAATCCGGCTCTGGTTACATTGTCTTATATAGCGCAACAGATTCCGTTACAGTGTCTTATATAGCGCAGCAGATTCCGTTACAGCGTCTTATATAGCTCAGCAGATTCCGTTACATTGTCTTATATAGCGCAACAGATTCCGTTACAGTGTCTTATATAGCGCAGCAGATTCCGTTACAGTGTCTTATATAGCGCAACAGATTCCGTTACTGTGTCTTATATAGCGCAGCAGATTCCGTTACATTGTCTTATATAGCGCAGCAGATTCCGTTACAGTGTCTTATATAGCTCAGCAGATTCCGTTACAGTGTCTTATATATCGCAGCAGATTCCGTTAACGTGTTTTTTACCTTTTTTTCTTTTCAAATGTAACATGCCAACACATGTTATCCACGCCCCCAATTCATTACCGGGGAGGGGGCGCGAAATATTCCCTTGCTCCGTGCACCATGGCACCTAGCTACACCGCTGCACCACACAGCCTTTACTAGACGCTATTAAATCCAGCCCCATATGTTTTAAAATGCATTTTATTTGTATCTGAATATCCTTCTCTTGGTTCCAGTTGTTAGGTCAACAGCGATTAGGTAAAAAATCAACAGGTAGATCACTAGTGGTGGACAGGCAAAACGTTGACATGGTCAAAAGGTCGACATGCACTAGGTCCTTGATGGCTAGCCTTGACATTCCAGCTGTTGTTGAACTACACATCCCAGCATGCTCTGCATCAGATTTAGCATGGCTAAATAGCAAAACTGAAGCATAGCATGCTGGGATGTGTAGTTCAACAACAGCTGGAGTGTAAAGGTTAGCCATCAAGGCACTAGGTTGACATTGACAAAATGTTGTCACAAGCAATAGATCGAGATTACAATGGTTTTTCACATCTTTTTTGGGAACGGTAAAGTGAAGCAAGCTCTGCGAGGGTATGTGTCTAATTGGGGGCCCATGTTGAAAGACATAAAAAACTGGGATACTCACTTCGACATTCTCCATGTGTCAACCTAGTGTATGTCAACCATTTTCCTGTGTCAACCTTTGAACTGCCAACCAATAATGGTCTTCTTATTGACTGTCAACTTATTTTCTGTCAACCTAATGATCCACGCCCCCTCTATAGTACTTCAAGGTAATTTATGACTCAAGGCTCTAAAACTACTAACTAAGCCTTGATGGTGGACATATTTTGATAATTCCATGATTCCAACCAAGAAAAATTAATTAAATCCCTCCGGCAAATGTGGTAGCATACATATATTGCACTAAAAATACATAGCACAGGTAAAGCAGTCATTCTAGTTGTTATTAATGAAGATGTTATTGACACTGTCCTTTGGAAAGATGATAGAATGTTTATTTACAACAGTTGCTTTAGGTGGGTGGGGATAGCACTGTCATCTTTGATGTTACTTAATATTTTACAATAATGATGTATAAGGTATCCTGTATAATAAATAACATGTTCACTTTAAAATCGTTATCAAACTGTATTTTTTAAGAAAATACTGAATAAAGGAATCATTTTATTATATAATCCAATGCTTTTTGTGCCCATGTTCTATACAGTATGTAGGTTTCCTGCCACAATTGCATGAGATAAAGTGGTCAATCGCTGAGATTAATCTATGCTATCTATCAAAAAGACTGTCATAATGCAAAATGGTATTTCAACTGTTTTGAACTGCATTAATATAACAGGAACAATTTACGTGTTTTAACTTCTCATATATCTTAAAAATATTATTTTTTTTTACTCAAGTTTGGGCTTTTTCATATCATTTTTATTCTATCACTTTTTCCTACTAGGGTTCGATGAAATAAAGATATTAATTTTTTTTGGCATTCTTCCATCTATGCTATCTTATATTCAGGGCTTTTGTTTGATTTAGATCTGCCAGCAGCTGTAATATCATTCCGACTCCAATATATTTTGCTGATTATGTGGCATGAGATTTTTTTCTTGCCTTGTACAATGTATCCATTTTGTAATGATAGCTAATAATAAATTAGTTTCCTTTTAAGTGTCCACAATGGAAAGTGCTGGAACAATGCTGGCTATTCCCCTTGTTGTTTTGATTCAATATATTTTGAAACATTTGTATAAAGCACTTAAGTATACTGTAATTGTCCATTTGGAGCTTTTAGATATTATAGCTGATATAAAAAGCTAAATTTGCCATGATATGGTATTTTAGAAATGTATTGCAATATGTATAGAAATTTAATTGCAAAGTACAATAGATGCCTTTAAGTGAGATAAAGGGTGACATTTAACTTAATAGGATGTGAGTTTTAGTAACATTTAGTAACATTTCAAAATCGCACCTTATCGCACCGTATCGCACTTTTTCAAATCGCATTTTTTCCTCCAAAACCGATTATTTAATGGGATGCACTAATGTGGCCAAAATGTGAAGTGCGAAGAGATGCGATATGATGTGATTTGTGTATGCAAATTTATGATGCAGGTCATGTGCGATTTTCTGACCAACCGGAATGCGAATTACAACACTGCCTCCGCATGCCAAATAACCTCTTAACCTATTGTAATTGTCCCCTACAATATGTCCCCTAAGTCACCTACAATATGCATCACACTCCCTATATAAAGGGGCACAGGTGCCATTTTGACCTTTGAAAGGTAGTAAAGAGCATGGAGAGGAGAGGGGCAATGTCATGGAGCGGAGGTATGTCTGGGAGCACAGGTGGCAGAGGCAGCAGGGGGCCAGTCACAGCCAGCACTAGCAGAGGAGCCAGGGGGAGAGGCAGCAGAGTCACACCAACGCCCAGCAGTGTGAGAGGGAGAGGCAGCACTTTGGCAGCCAGTATGGCCACATCAAGGCCTGGGCCAGGCCAGACGCCGGAGGAGCAGGCACAGCAGGAGGAGGTGGAGGACCCTCTTGCCTCCCCATCTCATCCCCTCACACAGGAGGACCTGTTCAGCATACAGTCCGAGGAGGAGCTGCAGGAGGGCCACATCTGATGATCAAAGTCACAAACAGCCAGCTCCACACCACTCTGCACAATCTCTGAAACCCTCACAGGTGTTCTTCATGATGTTTGGGTATATGTAGGGGAGTTTATGAATAAAATTGATGACACCTGTGTGAAAATTAACCATTTCTGCATTTTACCAAAGTTGCTTTTGGGGCAATTCCCCCATCAGGACCTGGTCTGCATCATTGGCGATTTTTAGACACTTTTGAAATTGAAATCCATTAAATAAGCGATTCGTATACTTTTCTATGCGAAAACATCTGGATGCGATTTTATCTGCTGTAACAAAACCCTGCTGGTAATTTGGATAGTGAAAAATTTACATTTTGTAAGTGTTTAGTCTGTATTTGGGCAGGAAAGGACATTGTATTAGTGGGGGGCAGAGGCGGATTGGCCCACCAGGAAACCGGGCCATTTTCTGGTGGGCCGGTCCATATTTCCCTCTGGCTAGGCCGCCGACCGTGCTTCCAGGGCTGGCGTCATCCTATATATGAAGCGGCCGCAGCCTGGTCACAAACGGCAGCATAGCCCAAAACAAATATGGCCGCCGCATATATTATATGCACATATGCGGCGGCCATATTTGTTTTGGGCTATGCTGCACTTTGTGAAAAAGCTGCTGCCACTGGTCGCTGTTGGATGACGTCACCAGCTAGCAGACAGAAGCGTGGTGGTGCGGTGGATGAATCTGAAGCTTGGTGAGTAGTGTCTGCCCCCCCCCCCCCCCGGTCAGTAGCGTCAGCACATATCTCAGCTGTATTGTGGACCAAGATTTGTGCTGTTAATTGTGCTCTGTTTTTGTTTTTCTGTCACTGTTATATCTAGTTATATATACCGTGTACTGTTATAATGTGTTCTATATGTATGGTGCTGCGTACCACTTGTGGCGCCTTATAAATAAAAATATAATAATAATAATGCAAATTTAAACCAGCAAGTGAAAAAGTTTGAGTTATCACTCAAAATGTGCGATTACGCAACTTAGCACACCTTATTAAGTAAGCGGTTTCGCCAAAATGTGCGAAAACTACATTTTTTGGCCTAAATATCGCACAAATTCAACTAGTGCATCCTATTAAATGTCACGCAATGTGACATGAAACAAAACTATGCTGCAAAAATGTGCAGAATAGCAAAATATGATCATGTACCCACAAATATACCTTGTAGAACACAGAAATGTTTCATACAGTAGTATAATTCATACATATATATATATATATATATATATGACCCAGACCCAGGGACCTACCTACGGGCTCAAGATAGGTAAGTATCAGTAGGCTTTGGATATAATAAAGCTTTAGTTTTCTTGTGTGTCAGTGTGTTTATTTGACTATTTTTACTACTGTGGAACTACAAGTGCAGCAGGCCCTTTAATGCCCCGCATGCTGGGACTTGTGGTTCTCCAAGTCCCAGCTTGCGGGTGGAGGCTTGCTGGGACTCATAGTTCCACAGTATTAAACAATAGTTTATTCTTTTTTTTACACAAAGATCAGCCCGGTGACCACCGCACAGGGTCACCTGGGACAGCACCAGGCTTCAGCCTGGTCAGGTAAGTCCTGGAGGGGCGGGACCCCTTTATTGGGGGTGTCCCCACTCCCCCAGGGCCCCTGGCCAGGCTGACTGGTCGGTAGGGATGAATGTTTTGGCCGCGGGACCTTATATAATAGGTGTCCCCCGACTGTGACATTACCCTGCTGGCTGGTTTGGCCTGGGGCTGGTTCTTAAAATACGGGGGACCCCTAGTAATTTTGTCCCTCGTATTTTGGGAACCAACCCAGGACCTGGGGCTGGTTTTAAAAAATCGGGGAACCCCTATTTGCCGGGTTTCCTGATTTTTTTAATACCAGCCCCGGCTCTTTCAGTCTGGTGCTGGTTACGGCTGTGGGGGGGACGACCCCACACAGTTTTTTTAAATTATTTATTTTACCTTTTTTTTTTACACTGAAGCCTGCACGGATCTGATTGATCCGTGCAGGCTTCTGCCAAATATGACAGGAAAATAAAGTGTATTTTCCTGCCGTACTTGGCACGCCATTCGTGGGCGTTTTACACTAATTAGCAGCCGTATTGAAAAAACTGTAACATAATTTGATATACAAATACAAACGCAATTGCACACAGAACAGAGGCATGCTGCATATGATTTTAATTAGCCAAAGCTGCTTGTGCACCTATTTTTAATAAGAATTTTTTTCAGGGAAAATGTTAAAAATAACATGTACAGTACATGACCTAGTTTGAGAGATCAAACTATATTTTTGATTTCAAGGTTACATTTAAAAACAAAAAGTTTATTTGTTGTAATCAGATTCCATTACATTGCTCAAGTTGTATATTTAACATGGCAAAACATCTGGACCTGAGTCAAAAACATCTGAGTTTTCATTTCTTTGGAATCACATCATTGGTCAACTTTGCAAAATGTGCAACTTTGAGGAAAAATATTGGCCATTTCACAAACTCCAAACTCGGCTCCTATTACATCCCAGTCAGTGTGTACTTTCATGTTTAATCATATCACTGTAAACCAAATGTTTGGGATATTGCCTATCTAGGAGCATTTCTTTATGTGCCTCTATTTGCTTACTGCATTCTCTCTGATCTGAACAATTTCTCTTAACATTGGAGAATCGGCATTAAGGAAACTTACAGTATCTTTAATTCTATATTATTCTATATTACTATAATCTATTATAGTAAAGGTGCAGTAGCAGGGGCGCAACCACATATTCGTAGGCCCCATAGCTAAGATTGTAAGGGCCCTCTATTTAGCAACTGATGGTGATAAATGTATGTAAAACATATTACTTACACAGTAAAGATGGGTCCCCCACAGCTCTGGGCCCCATAGCAGCTGCACCCTTGCACCTATGGTAGTTACTCCCTTGTACAGTAGCTATAAATATAACACTTCTGATATAATTACTGGTGCAATGTTTTAGTTATTACTAACTCCAACAGTGAGTCCAGGAATTTAATCTAATTTTATTTAATATAAAATGTGAATAATAAATGAAACTAATTTTCATTATGATCTTTTATAAATGTTAGTATATCATGTTTCTTACCTCTCTAGATTCCTGATGCTCCCAGCTCCATCCCATCTTTGCTGCATTTCCACACAATGCTGCTGCTGTTCCATACTTGATCTCAGCACTGGTAAATTCTGGACTGCATGAATCGGCAGCAGGAAGTGGTGGTATGTCATAGCGCCATATACTTCCCAACTTTGAGCACTGAAGTTTAACCAATTACAATCACATGAAGAAGTTGAGGATAAATTCTGTAAATTTTGCAGGAAAGTACAGAAGTAGCCATGATCTATCCTGTTGATGCATCATACTGGCTTCCTTGTCCCTTCATTAGAAATGTTGTGTTATGGTGCACTAAGTGTACTATGGCAAAAGCTTAGGAAAGCATGTAATTACACTGTTTTACAGCTGGATGGCGATTGATCCACTAATGAAAACTACAGCACAGTGTGGACTTACTTCTACTTTACTCGTGTATGCTCCATAAGGGTGGGCTACCACGTGACCGATAGTATTGGCCCGCCACAGTTTTGTAAATATGCTACATAGTCACTCATTCAGCCCCAGGGACTTAGTGGGGAAATGTATGCCGAGCTTAGCTACAGAAGAGTGGGCAAAGCTTGGCAGACATTTTAACACCTAGTCCATGGGGTTGAATGCGCGACTATGTATCATATTTACAAAATGTCAGCAAGCAGAGACTACTACTAGACATAATAGCATTTACATTAAATACAGTTTTTAATACAATAATATTGAGTACATTGTGACAAACCCTGAGCGTAGGCCCGAGTGTTCTTTATCGGCTACCTAATTACTAGTTATTAAATGACTTCCGGGTTCCTGCATCAGGTGTGAATGAGATGACAGGCCAGAGGTAGAGTAGCTTTAATGGCCTAGCGGTTAAGGCTACAGCATAGCCCACCCATATGGAGCTAAGTTTGACATACATTTTCACTTGAGTCCCCGGGGCTGAGTGAGCGACTATGTAGCATATTTAGAAAATGGTGGGCCAATACTAACAGCAACAAGATTGCCCACACTTACAGAGCTAAATTCGGCATACAAATGTACAGAGGAAAATCATAAATATATTACATTTACATTTTAATGTAAAAAAAAATTATAATAATAAAACAGTGCAATTACAAAAAATGTATTGCTTTTTAGCAGGATATGAACCCCAAGGAACAGCGCATAGCATGATGTGACCTTAACCACTAGGCCACAATAGATAGTGTACCATAGGCCTGTCATCTCATCCACATCTGATGCAGCTAGGCTCACTGTGTGAACAGCTTTATAAGTGTCTTCTCTGCAAAAACAAATGTCCAATCAGGCAGTTTAATGTCCAAAGCAGCTTACTGTACCATACAGTAGTGCAGGGGTCCTCAAACTATTTTGCTCTGGGACCCCATCAGACAATAAAAATAAAAAGATCATCACGTCACATGTGTAGTCAGCAGACAGCACATACATGGCAGCATTGTGGAGGCACAAAATGATGTGAGGAGACTAAAATAGCAGACAGTTCAAAAAAATTTTTTAGACTCCTTGAATCACTGACTGAGATTAGAAAAGTCATCAGCCTGATGGTCAGCAACATGGAGTCGTGACCCCATGCTGAGAAGGTTGGGACCCACTTTGGGGTCAGGACCCACAGTTTGAGAACCGCTGCAGTAGTGTATAGTAACAGCAGAAATAAAGCATGCGAGATACAAGCACATGAATTTAAAGCAACCTGCAGTCCAGCATCCATGTGGAAGGCAGATGGTATTACATTTCTAGTTACTGTGCGCATACTGTACTCAGCGATGCTGTAGCCCGGCAATCATCTGTAAAGCATATTACTGCATTTAACATACAGTAAAGAAACGGTACTGTATTAGATTGGAATCCTCACATATGTGTAATGGTGATTTTTCGAAAGTGACATCTGGTGGATTAACATAAGCATTACACTCACCAGGAATGCCATATGCCACACTAGCCATGTTGTGCGCTGCAACACACTGCAGTGTTCCTCAATTAGTGATCCAACCGCCATAGGTAGGATAGATGAGCATGGCTACATTTGTATATATCCTTAGCGAATAAGAAACTAAAATTAATGAAACATATGCAAAATAATTTTGATATCCAGGGAAGCCAGTTCACATTCTTACTATTGTTTAACAAAATAGTCATACCATATATTTTTTTAAATTAAGACAGTTCAAAAGCCTTTTGAATATATTAATTATATTATTGTAAACTTGTGGCAAAAATGTAGTGAGTGAATATAAATCCTATACATTATGCTAGTTTTAATAAATGTTCGTATTGCTTATATCCACATACAAGATAGATATATACACATCTGTTTCCAGGTTTTCACAAAGTCTATGTATATTATTAGTTTCATGCTCTTTGGATTTTATTACTCAGGAGAAATGTATCAGAAAATGAAAATCTGTTTCTTTGTGTAGTAAAAGATCAAGAGATGATACATCACTCTATTAAAAATGTAATAAAATTACAATTGTATATTTTAATAAATTTTACTTCGCTTCCTTCAATAGGGCTCTTTTTTATTTTACAAGTATTATAAGCTATATATAAGAGAACTTTTAACCTGTTATTTAGTAAAGTGTGTAAAGTTCATTCTGTTCATTAGAATGGTACAAATCATTGACTTAACTTAACAGTCATTAATTGCAGCATTACATTCTATCTATGTGGTGGTATTTTACTTTTTCACTCCATCAGTATTTTAACAGTGGTGCAGCTCTCAGAAATTCAGCGGTTGGCCAGAGCAATGCCTATTTATTTATTTATTTATTCATTCATTCATTCATTACCACTTTTATAAATAGCGCATACATATTCCTGAGTGCTTTACACAGAATATTTATCAATTCACATAAGTCTGTGCCTAAGTGGAGCTTATAATCTAAGAACAGAGGGGATTGTCACTCACACAGGACCCTCATCATATGGAGGAGAAAATGGACCCCCAGGTAAATGTATAACTGGAATATCAAATAGGGGGTGTGCCACCACTAGCCAATGGTTTGTATGTTAAGGCAGAGAAAGAGAAAGGTTGTCAATGATGTGGTTCACCTCTAAGGTCTCTAAACATAAAAATTAACCTTTATCAGTTTAGTTTAAAACACACAAGATAGCGTAACAAAAACTGACAGCAAAGTAGTGTGTTAAAAATGAGGAGGCTCGCTGGCAGCGCACTGTACTGATGTAAAGTCTTATTCAATATATCTTGCACATATCTTTGATTGACCCTTGTGTTAATAAATTTATTTGTAACAAATAGTGTTATTGTGTCTTATTTCATCTGTATAAACTGAATAATACTGGTGTACTTCACACCATTATTATTCAGTTTACAGACAAAATAAGACACAAGGGGGCAGATGTATTAAGCCTGGAGAAGAGATAAACTGGAGATAAAGTGGAGATAACTTGGAAGAGTTAACGCACCAGCCAATCAGCTGTGTTTGAAATATGACAGTTGGGATCTGATTGGCTGGTGCGTTATGTCCTTCCACTTTATCTCCAGTTTATCTCTTCACCAGGCTTAATACATCTGCCCCAATAACACTATTTGTTACAAATAAATTTATTAACACAAGTGTCAAGCAAAGATATCTGAAAAATACATTGAATTATGCTGGCCACACATCAGACCAACTTTCCTCCAAACATCCAACTAGTTGCTTGGATGGAATAAAAATATGGAACTGGATGCGAGCAAATGACAATCAGAAATGTGCTTACAAACCCAGGAAAATGGACAAAAAAATGCAGTCAAATTGTTTAAAACAAAAAGGTTCCACTACAGTACTGTGTCTGAGTGACAGTTTTTGTTCGTTTTCATATTTTGGGAGCAAATTTATGAAGTAAATATTACATTTGCTCCCATCCAGTACCATATTTTTATTCAATCCAAGCAACTAGTTGGATGGTTGGAGGAAGGCTGGTCTGATGTGTGGCCAGCAAGACTATACATCAGTACAGTGCGCTGCCAGCGAGTCACCGTATTTTTTAACACACTTTATTTCTACTTTGCTGTCACTTTTTTGTTATGCTGTCTTGTGTGTTTTATATTTCACTAATTTTAAATTAAACCAATAAAGGTTATTTTTTATGGTTAGTGACCTTAGAGGAGCACCACATCATTGACAATCTTTCTTTTCTCTGCCTTGAGCTTATAATCTATGTTCCCTAACATACATATACTCACATTCTAGGGTTCATTTTTTTGCAGTGAGCTAGCATATGTTTGTAGTGTGGGAGGAGGTACACACTTGTTTGTAGTGTGGGAGGAGGTACACACCATGTAAGCATGGGGCGAAAATACAAACTCTACCATGGCCCACCATTTTGAACCATGGTGGCAATCGAACCCAAGACTTCAGTCAGCAATACTAATCATTACACCATCCATGTTGCATGTTTTAGAGTGATGACTAAATGCCAAATTTCGTATTTCATAGTAGAGTAGAGTGTACTGGATGTCATTAGACTGGAGCAATCTTTATTTGGCCTGGTTCTTTGAACTGTTTGGAGGAGATGTACAGTATTAATCAGTTTCTTGCTATCATTTTATAAGAAGACTACTTTAAATGCTACTGTTGTGATACAGACCTAATCCAAGGTGGAATTCTGGCCATTTACACTTTGAATAGAGTAGGCATTTTTCATTTATTTATTTAACCTAGACTCTACATTGTAAGCCACTTTGTAAAACAGTGTAATGCAAACTGCACTCTAGAATTCATTGCACTTCCTTTCTAACTTAACCCAATTACAGAGTACAGTACATAAACAAATAGGCAAAACAAGAATACAGCAATTTGCAGTTCAAGACAAGTACAGGATATATAAACTTAGCTGCATCATCAAACAAATAATTAATATTAGGGTGGCAGAAAACAGAGATATTTGATGCTGTCAAAAGAGCATGGAGTAGAAAATAGTTTACATAAGTGTAGGAGAAGCAGAAAAAGGAAAATTGGCCTGTTCATAAGAGCTTACATTATAAATGTGAGTGGCAGACAGACAGGGGCAACACAAATGTGGTAGCCTGTAAGCAGAGAAAAGAGTGTTAGGATGACCGTTGCCCAGTTTTGGTGAAGAAGTGGGTCTTGAGAGCCCATTTGAAGTTTTGTAGAGGGGCCTTAAGGGGAAAGGTACCGAATTCCAGAGAAAGGGAGCAATAACATAAGCATAACAAGCTCCTTGAGCCAGTCCTTGATAAAAAAAATACAGAGAGTGTGACATCAGCTATGGCCCCGAACAGCATGTTTCTATTGTCCCTGGTTACTCACATATTGCATACAGAGGGCAAATCATTGGATGGTGAGTGATTTGCAAATGGATTTGAAGCAATTCGCCATTATTATTTTTGCAGTCATTTTGCAGCCTTGCACAAGGATGGATTTTTCTCTGACAGGGTGATGGTTATCTGATCGCAGGGCTCTGCAATTTAACACAAAAACAATCAGATCACAATAACGCCTTTATTGGAAACTAATGAGGAGGAAAGGGATCTAGGAGTCACTATTTCAGATTACTTAAAATACTCGGTTCCTGTCCGAAAAACGCATTTGTCCGATTCGACTAGAATAAGGGCCCATGTGCACTGCTATGGGGCAGATATCCAATCCATATCCAATGTCACCAAACAGCCCAGTACTTCACCAAAATAATTCTGAAACCTTTAAAAGAATGAGGTGCTTTTTCTAAACTAGAATATGAGAATTTACTATGTTCCCATGTTTTAGTTGTGTTTTCTGATGATGTATGTGTCCATGTTTGGCTGCAATGTTCACCGGCAGTCAAACACTCCCATACTGTACGGATCACTCACACCGTCCGAATGCGGTAAGACTCTGACCGAACGGACCGCGAGTGGATGTTTCATGTGAACACCTCCTCCATCTGTGGGAACCTCCCCCATCCTCCGATGGTTGCCGACCATCGAATGATGGACTGAGTGGTCAGGCACCATCAAGTGCTCCAGACCACATGGACATTTTTCTGAAAGAAAGCAGGGATATGGGTGGCCAGCTGACATCTGACTATGTCAGCTGTCCGCCCCCCACACGTGAGTCACGGCCGCATTACCATATGTACGCCCAGCATTTTCATGGGAACGCCCATGAAACGTGGGGCGTATGCATATGTAAATGAGCCTAAACAGCCCTTCACGCCCCTCTCCATCCGCTGATCGGATGGTTCCGTACGATCATTTTCTGTACGGAACTCTGCCGTGTTTGTACGTGTGAGGTGTTCGCACCTGTGCAGATACGCCTCTGCACATGCGCAATCACCAACCATTGGCCGTCCGTCCACATTCAGAGCCATCCAACTCAATCAGAATAAGGGCCATGGTTTTGTCCATTTAAGAAGGAATTTGCCTCTGAAAGTAAGAGAATAAGGCCCCATGACTCCATGAGGGCTGCTTCCAGAAATGCCCTTGGTTGGTTTGTCATTCCAATTATCCACCCCTGTGCTGTTATATACTATTACTCTGATAATCACCATCACCAAATAGCACATTTACTTCCAACAACTCTGGGGTCCTGGTTTTATTAGAAGGATTAGTTGAGCAAACACAATAGCAAAACATACACAAAACATTGTCCCAAAGCAAGTCAGGATGCAGAGGTGTATTCATAATGCATATGCGCTGAAACCATTGTATACATTACTATAGGCAGGGCTATTTTTCAGTAGGCTCCAGCAGGAACTGAGGCCCTTACTCTAGCTTACTCTTTCTGACAAAATATTTCTTAGATGAACAAAAACATGTGCACTGCAGGTGAGGCAGGTGTTACTTGTAAAGAGATAATTAGATTTGGGTGGGGTTTTAAACCTGCCCCACCTGCAGTGCACATGGTTTTGTCCATTTAAGAAATATTTTGTCAGAAAGAGTGAACTAGAATAAGGTCCTCAGTTCCTGCTGGAGCCTACCGAAAAATAGCTCTGACTATAGGCAGTGCAGAATCTTACACATCTGAGGAGCATCTCCACATGCAAGTGAATAAGTGTAACTGGGCTGGAATGAATTATTCTCATGTAGGCAAAGTCCAGAGAGCATATCAAGGAAATTGTGGGCTATGCAGAATAGGTCTGTTTTCTGGTGGGTCTTGAGCCCAAGGACAGGGCTAAAATCGATGCAAACTGATAACGATGATGGCTGTGATACCAACCAAATACACATAAAGGCAGTCTGGCAGCTTAGATGTGCAAATCTTTACATGAGGGTAAAAAAAAACATTTAGGGGTGATTCTATAACACTCAGAAGGGGCCAAATTTGGCCCCGTTCTGATATTTGAGGGTCTGCGCATGCACACAGACCACAGCAATGAGCAGCTTTGGCGAGTCAGACACCAGGCTGTTCATTGCGGGGAGGGAGGACCGTGGGGTGGACAGGGGCAGAAACAGGGCAAGGCCATGGGATTGCCCAGAATTTTATGGGCCTCCCAATGAAAACGCTGGGCATTCAAATAGAAATGCATGCGGGCCGATGCCTGCTGGGGGTGAGCAGCTGATGTCACAGTCTTGGGTGGACACCGCAGGTAATAAAAGTAAGTTTAGACTGACTGTGAGAACACAACCTCTCGTATGGTACCAAGGCGGGGCGGAGGCCGTAGTTTCAGGAGCTCGGTAAGCATTGATGCTCGATACTTACCGAGCCAACCTAAATTAAGGCCTTAATTCTGTGCATGCAATGTGGCTTCAACATACTAAGAAGTGAATGAATGGGGGAAATAAACACATCAAATTTTGGCCCTTATTCTGGTTCACTCGCAAAGGCAAAGTCCTTCTCAAATGGACAAAATCATGTGCACTGCAGGTGTGGCAGATGCAGAGCCAGTGTAAGTCCCCCGCCAGCACCAGGCAAATCCCCCTGTGCCGCCCGCCGCCCGCTCCTCGCTCCCCTCTGGGGGGGGGGGGGGATTTCAGCACGGCACTACCTGCGCTCCGTGGGGGGAGCTGACAATACTGCGGCACGGGGGGCAGGCGGGTGTAGGTGATACTGCGGCGGATTCCCGCACTCTACGTGTCCAGGGGGGGCAGTGTTTATTCCCAGGCGCGATGGGAGGGGAGAGGGAAGCTGACAGACTCACCTGATCCCTGCTTTCTGGTACCTCTCTATGATACCTCTCCTCGGCGGCTCAGTACCGCCCTGGGCAGATGTAACTTGTGCAGAGAGAATTAGAATTTATCACACTGCAGTAATTTGACGCCCCTCTCAAACCTAAGTTTTGGCTAGCAGCATCCTCATTAATGATGTTTTTCCTGTCCATACCCTATAATTTATATATCACCCCACATGTACTGATTATTCTGTACTAGTCTGCAGAACATATTGCTAGCAGTCCAATCTATGAAATATTAATAACTTAATTTTAAGCATAATAGTAATTATAAAAAATATTTTATGCACCCTTCTTCCTTGTAAACATCAAGTCTATGGTGGCTATTGGAGTGTATCTCAGAGTCATGGTCCAGGACCACATGAGCAACAATCTACATTAGCTATTAAATGCCACCAAGAATGCTGCATAAGTGCATTCAATTACCTTGTAATGTATCTTAAAAAATACATGTTGCTAAGACCGGAAATGTTGCAGTTATGCTATTAGTATCTTTCTGACACAACGAAGAGCTGCATTGTCTCAATACTGCCATGCTAAATCCAACATTCTCTTCCTAGCTAATTAATTCCATTATAGTTTAAATCTCTTTGCTATATTGATTCCCTAGAACTAGAAGCAAGGAGACGCATACATTATACATCAGGTCCTAAACTGAGCTACCATCTAAGTTACAGTAGTTAATCCTTTATGGATTAATATATATTTGCATTATCTATCAATCACAAATATGAAAAAGAATCTAAAACATTATGGACACTGTGTTAAATTATTATTAATTTCTATGGGGTCCCCATAATGATGCCTGACTTGCCACTGAATGGGTTAAACATCATTTTTAAATGGACCAATCTGGGATAGGCAACATTTTCAAGAATTTTACCAGCACCATGCATGATTTCAAAAATACATGTTACATCTGCCCCACCTGATGTGCACAGGGTATTGCCCATTTTGAGAACAAATTTGTACCGCAATCAGTTCGGAATAAGGGCCTAGACTGAATCCAGCAGCTGCTGTGCTCATCTGGTGATGGTACGGACGGTAATTGCCAGTAATTATCAGGATACAGCTGCTAATTGCCGGGAAAATATGCCTGGAAATTTCTCTTAATTTTTCCAGGAGTATTTGGCAGAAGCCTGAATAAATCAGTCAGATCCGTGCAGGCTTCTGTGTAAAAAAATAAGTAAAAATAGAAAAATAATTAAAAAAAATGGCATGTGGTCCCTCCACGCACCCAGGCACAAAGAGCCAATCCTGTTTTTTTTAAATCAGGGAACAAACAAAATACTGGTTCCCTGTATTTTTTAAAACCAGCACCAAGCCCAAGGCCGATGCTGGTTCCCAAAATACGGGGGACAAAATGAGTAGGGGTCCCCCGTATTTTGTGAACCAGAACCAGACCCAACCAATGCCACAGTCAGTGGGGAACTTGTCCCCCCCCCCTGCAAAAGCATTAACCCCCCTGACTGGTCAGCCTGTGTAGGGATCATGGGGAAGTGGGGTCCCCCCCAATGAAGGGGTCCCCCCCTCCAGAATTTACCTGCCCTGGGGGTGGCCACCGGGCTGAATAAATGTGTAAAAAAAATGGAAAAAACTAAGTCCTGCTGTGGAAACATGAGTCTCGGAAATCCTGTGCCGCATACTGGCACTTGGAGAACCACTAGTCTCAGCATGTGACCCATTAATGGGCTTGCTGGGACTCAGTTCCACAGCAGAACCAATAGTTAAATAAATACACACTGTCACCAGAAAAATAAAATCGTATTACATTTGGAGCCCATTCATACAAATACTTACCTATCTTGACAGTAGATCGGTCCCATTGTTTGCTGGGAGAGTTAAGTTATATTCAGAGGTAGTAGACACCAGAGAGGCTGGGTTGTGGGACATTATTCTATCCCTGGTGGTTCTATTATTTTTTATTATTATTTTATTGTTTATTTTTTATTGTTTTTATTATGTATTTTGTCTTGCATTATGCAGGGGCGGATCCAGGATAAAATGAAAGGGGGGGCACCATGATAAAAGGGGGTTTGGGTGGGGGAGGGGCGGTGTTAGTGGTGCCAGTGTACATGCTAAGAGAGCGGCAGAGAGAGGGTGGGAATGGGATTAAAAATAGGCCCTGGCATTTAAAGTACGCAGGCCCACCATGGCGACTAAAGTGAAGGATGCAGTTGTGGGCGCGCCGAAGGCACGCTCTGGAAAAAGGGTGTGTGGCCATTTAACAGGTGGCGTGTCCTTAAGTGTAGTGTACCACACCAGATACAAATTCTACACATTATGCAACAAAATACTAGACCCCATTATACTTGCCATTACACATGATGCCAAATGGAATGAGCTAAAATTCACATAATGCCACATGGATTGTGTCAAAATTCACATAATGCCACATGGATCGAGCCAAAATTCATAAAATGGCATACGGATTGAGCCAAAATTCACATAATGCCACACAATATGAGCCAAAATTCACATAATGCCACGCGGATTGAGCCAAAATTCACATAATGCCACACGGACTGAGCCAAAATTCACATAATGCCACAAGGATTGAGCCAAAATTAACATAATTCAACACGAATTGAGCCAAAATTTACATAATAACACACAGATAGAGCCAAAATTCACATAATGCCACATGGATTGAGCCAAAATTCACATAATGCCACACGGATTGAGCCAAATATCACATAATGCCACACGGATTGAGCCAAAATTCACATAATGCCACACGGATTGAGCCAAAATTCACATAATGGCACATGGATTGAGCCAGAATTCACATAATGCCACACGGATTGAGCCAGAATTCACATAATGCCACACAGATTAAGCCAAAATTCACAATACACTTCATAAACAGGGACATTGTCCGCCAAAGGCGCACATTAAACATTTACACCATAATGTCCATTACACGTTAAGTTACACACCATTATGTCCATTATGTATTATGCCAAACACCATAGTGCCTATTAAAAATGATGCTACATAAGTGCTGCTTATCTACATGCTCATTGCCAGAGGTTCCATGCTCGTTGCCATGTTGCATTACATGCTCATTACCAAGGGGGAATACATGCTCGCTGTAAATGGGGGACAACTGCCGCCAGGCAGAAATGATAGCCACTGACAGTGGCAGAGCCTGGCTGTATTCAGAGCACTGCAGATCCCGGCTATTTGAAATAATACCCTTCTCACACCAGAAAATGCATTCCTAGGTGGGCCCCTTTTACACCAGCCTAGTCCCTGCATTTTTTGGTGTGAGGGGGAGAGAAAACCACCCCTCCCCCCTTTAACCAGTGATCTCATTTAACTACAGTATATCTTCGGAAGCAACTGACCCATTTACATGAGACAAGTATTATATTGAAGAAATTTTGAGTGGGCTATGAATGATTTTGGTCCAGTGAAACTGGAACTTTTGGTTCCAGGGTAATTTGCCTTCAAAGTACATGAACAGCCATGAAATGACATTTAAAAAAAAAAAAAATTGGTTTACCCACAATATCTCTGGAACCAATTTCATATTGAAGGCCCCGCGATTTGGAATTGAATGAGATCAACCACAAGCTTCTGTGATGCTAGGGGGGTAACTGGCAGCCATCGGAACTGGGTGGGGGTCGGAATTAACGGGTCTCATATTATCCTATGGGGAAAAATGTTACAGCTTTGCCAGGCGATATCTCCGGTTCCCGGGGGGCTAGTGACATAGGGCTGGGCTCGTTGGAAAGCCCTGGTCCTCAGCTACAAAATGAAATGACAGGGGGGGGCACGTGCTTGGGTCCCCCCTCTAAATCCACCAATGGCATTATGCAGGTATATTGTAGTGTTGGAAGTGATTGTGATGTAAAGGTGTCGGTGGGGGCTAATGAGTCTCAGTATAAATAGTATAGATTATTAGATTAGGGAATATACTGTATGTGAGGACCAGAAAAGGAAGGTGAGATATATTTGTAGAATACTAGTAGTGTTTTCCTGCAGTAAAGGTCAAGTAAGTGTGCGAAAGCAATGACAAGAAGATCTGGACTGCAGACCAGAATGACACGTGATCAACAGTGCTTGAAAAAGGATTGCGAATTAAAGAGGTAGCTTATTTATTATTTTAGTGAAAGTTACTTATTAAATACACAAAAATTGTATGAATACTTGTCAAAAACCTCTCTTGGCAGGATGAAAGGAGCTATTTTCAGGAAAAATACTTTGTATTAACTGCTGCAGATGGATTTTTACCATCTTCTGATTAGAAAAATGGAGCATGATTTATATATTCATTTAATCAATTCAGTGTGAGTATGCCTAATTTGATGGCTGACACTCTCCAATTAGATCAATAATTTCATGAGGTCACCTCCTCTGATTCCCAGGCTTACTTTCTCAAGTCAAAAAAGTGTGCTTCATGATAGCATGATACTGTACTTGTTGAAGTGTTGCTACTGAAGCTTCTTAAATTTGGTGAGGACTGTAGTCATTCATATGTTGCCAATGTGTTCCAAAATGCAATGTTTGAGGGCATGTGAGGTCATGCTAACGTATCCTTGGTTGCAGATGCAGGCAGGGGGTATGTATAATTCAGTTTTTTTGTTCTTGGTGGATTCTTTACAAAAGGACTTTGTACCAATCTGTCACAAATGTTTTTGGACCTTCACCCACTCATAGAAACTCGATTGTCGAGTGTTTGTGTGATCTAACAGCAGTATCGACCAATGTTGTTGAATGATTTCCAGTATATTTCTCCTATTTGCAGAAATTTCCGACAAACTTTCTTAGTGAAAAAAAACTAGGACTTTGTACCAAGCTGTCACAAATGTTTTTTGGACCATCACCAACTCATAGAAACTTGATTGTCGAGTGTTTGTGCCAGATCATGATCTAACAGCAGTATCGACCAATGTTGTTGAATGATTTCCTGTATATTTCTCCATTCTTTGCCGAAATTTACCATAAATCTTAGTTTTTCTTCTTTCTTAGTGTTTTTTTGTTGTTGTGGGAAGATGAGTGATTACCTCTGAGTGATTAATATAATTGTTTAGCTTTGTTGATCAATCTTTTACTATACCCTCTCCCTTGTAGTCTAGTGGAGAGTTTGGCACATTGTTCTGCATAGACACGGTTACTGGAGCAATTATTTCGCAAACGTAGGAGTTCTACTTTCGGAAAGTTCTCTATGGTTGGTGGAAAATGAGAACTGGTCTGAGGCAAGATGCTATTAGTAGATGTTTCGGTACTTGTTTCCTATCTGGGCGCCCAGGTTTTCTACGTACGGCACCGTAATGAAATCGGATCGCATCGCATCGGATTCGGTACTCGATGATGTACGATGGTATACGATGTGATGCGATCCGATTCGATTTCCAATAGGAAACGATGTGAAATGGCTGAATTTAGCCAAATTATCATAGGAACAATAGTAAATGGGCCAAAAACACCCCTGAACATTGAAATGTCCCCCCAAAAGTAGTTGACGCCACCCCGCCATCAACGTGAACCCGAAGCGTTGCGAGCGGCGGCGGTACGCGTCCTCCGACCTTTTCATGCCCTACTATCCACTAGGGCGTGGAGTGAGAATAGAATAGTGTGGCGAGCGCAGCGAGCCACCGAGCCCGAAGCGTGGCGAGCGCAGCGAGCCCCGCGAGGGGACGCGGATACCTTCACAGGTAAACGCTTTCCTTCGCGGGCTTCCCAGGTGTCCATGGCGACGCGGACACCTGGGAAGCCCGCGAAGGGACGCGTTTACCTGTGAAGGTATCCGCTGCGCTCGCCATGCTTCGGGCTCGGTGGCTCGCTGCGCTCGCCACACTATTCTATTCTCACTCCACGCCCTAGTGGATAGTAGGGCATGAAAAGGTCGGAGGACGCGTACCGCCGCCCCTCGCGGGCTCGCTGCGCTCGCCACGCTTCGTGTTCACGTTGATGGCGGGGTGGCGTCAACTACTTTTGGGGGGACATTCCACTGCTCTGTGGGTTTTTTGGGGGTTTCTGGCCAATTTACCATTCTTCCCTATGCTGATTTGGGTAAATTGATCCATTTAACATTGTTTCCTATGGGAAATCGAATCGGATCGCATCGCATCGTTCAATATCGTGTATGTGTATTTGTGGTATCTGATGCGATGCGATCCGATTTTTATACGGAGAATAGCATGGTGCGCAATTAACTTAGCGGGCGCCCAGATAGGAAACAAGTACCGATGTTTCTTTGCGGTAAAGTGATATTTGTAATAGATCCTCTTGATCTCTGTATATTTAGAGATAATGGAATGGTACGGATTCTGCACTGATAAAATGAGTGAGTTTGATATTCAAAGAATTTGGATTGAGAATTTGGATGGAATAGAGTAGTATTTTTTCATCCCCCTTCCCAGATCAGGAGAATGTCATCAATGTACATCCACCATGCTATGATGTGGTCGGTATATTGTGTTTGATGTAATCTAATGCTGTCTTCTTTTCCCACCACCCTAGGAATAAATTTGCGTATGTGGGGGCACATGCAGCCCCCATCGCTGTGCCCCTGGTCTGCAGAAAGAATTGGTCTCCAAAGGTGAAGTAGATGTTATTATACAAATTCCCAGAGTTCAATAAGAATATCATTAAATTGACACTGGCCTTCCGACTGTAGAAAATATCTGGTTGCTTTTATACCATGATGATGTTCTATAGAGGTGTATAGAGCTTCTAAGTCTAATGTCACTAATACAGTAGATCGTTTTTCTCCATTTTGACATCATGGATTTTTCTTAATACATCTGCAGTGTCCTGCAGATATAAGGGTAGATTTAGAATATGCTGCCGTAGGTGCAGATCAATGAAAGAGCTTATTTTCCCTTCAATCCACCTATGCCTAATACAATTTGTTGGCCTGGTAGTTATTCTTTGGTAGAAGGTAAAATGCGTGTGCTTTGGGGTTCTGTATTTTCATATAGCCATATTCCTGTTTGTTTGACTATTGACAGGTACCTTACTAGGGTTAATTATATACCCCAATGAGGGACGGTAATCATCTATATGTAAGGATTTCTATACATCTTGTAAATATTTAACCTCACATTTAGAAAAAACAGACCTCACCAGTCTGTAACTGAATATTTATTCAAATAATGCAGTTATTAAACACAGCCTTGTGAAAATTGTGGATCATAGGATTGAACATCCGAACAATTATATACATACATAATTTATTTATTTACAGTTTCTTATATAGCGCTGCAGATTCTGTTGCGCTTTACAATAATAGACAGTGATAAAACAAACTGGGTAACAACAGACAGATTTGGAGGTAGGAGGGCTACACAATCAGCCCTGATGCCATCTGGGATAGTTGTTTAGTTTGAAAATGTCTAAGTTTATGCAATATCTAAGCACCGATGTGTTACACCAATATATGATTATTGCACGATACATTGCACGATTTCAACTTGTCTTGAAGTGTGATCTGTTCCCCGTCTCCTCCAAATGGAAATGGCCCCAGTATTGTGCTATTTAAATGATCAGCAGCAACTCCAATAAATCCCACCTGTTAGGGACAAGGAAAAGAAATACAAAAAGAGAATATTGGACTGCACTTATTTCTATTACCACCCAAGAAAACAGTATCGATTACATTGACATTCTTTCTACTTATGTGCAGTATTTGGATAGAAATAAACGTCAGAATCTCTTATATGGTGTAGACCAGGGGTAGCAAACTCCATTCCTCGAGAGCTACCAACAGTTCACATTTTCCAGATAACCTAGCTGCTGCACAGGTGAACTCATTACTCACTAACACATTTTAAAATATACACAGGTGGCGCTAATTACTTCACTTGTGATTCTGTGAGGAGATCTGGGAAACATTAACTGTTGGTAGCTCTCGAGGATTGGAGTTGGCTACCCCAGGAGTAGACAATTTATTTAAAAGAGTAACCAACGCGTTTCATCAGATCTTATCACTAGATCAAAAATGAAGTTATTTTTTACATAAACAGTTTCGAAAAAATGAAATGGACATCGCAGATGTATCAGACTTTCTTGTTTTTATAAAGTCGTAATGGGATTCTGTCCTTCACTATTCACTTTTTATACAAAAAATAGTGGTGATCACAATCAAAGTTAATGGAGACCACTGTGCACCAGGTAACCAAATATCTTATCTGCTTACTGATAGTGTAGAGCACTTTAGCCTGAGCATGTCAAACTATGGTTTACAGTGTGCTTATGGTGTTTAAATGTATACTCTAGATTTATAAAATAAATAGAAACACGCAAACATTTTTCTTAATGATCTAGGGGTGATGCATTCAGTATCCCGTCAGTCAGGATGCCGGCAATACTGATGTTCGCATTCCAACTACTACCAGGAGACCAGTGCTGGAATTCCGACTGCAGGGATGACAAAGGTAAGTATACCAGGGTGGGTTAGGAAGGGGAAGAGAGGGTTAGGCACTAGAGGTGGGCTTAGGGTTAGTCTATGGGAGGTTATGGTTAGGCTGCATGTAGTGAGGTATTAGATTTAGCAACTATAAGGGGAGTTATGGTTAGGCTAGGGGAGTTAGGATCAGATAGTGGGATAGGTAGTAGCGGGAAAGGTTGGGGTCAGACTCCAGGAGGAGGGTTAAGATTAGGCTCCAGGGAGGGAGGGTTAGGGGGAAGGGGGAGGGTAGGTATACTTACCTGACCCCTGTTGCAATTTCATCCATTAGGATGCCAGTCCACTTTCACAAGATCCAGAATATCTTCTACTGTAGCCTACTGCTTTAAAGTGGTATCAGGAGTTGCAAGATGTCAAACACCCTTTGTTCTACTAGAAAGGAATCTAGGACGCGAGGGCACGAGTTTAGATTAGAAGAAAAAAGATTTTGTTCATCTAGAAGAAAAAATTTCTTTACAGTCAGAGCAGCCAAACTTTGGAACTCTCTTCCTGGAGAAGTGGTGCTGGCAGACACTATAAATACGTTTAAAATAAGGTTGGATAAACATTTATTGGTAAAAAACATCCATAGATACGAATAAGTAACATAATCTGTCTTTAAAATATCAGAACATACTATACAACAAGGGATAAGCTACTATAAACATAGGTTGAACTACAGTAGATGGACGCAAGTCTTTATTCAGCCTCATCTACTATGTAACTATGTAAGAGTTGGCCAGCATAGAAAACTAATTGTTGAACTGGTGCTCCAAAGATCTCCTTTCTAGTGGCCAGTAGCAAAAATTTGGCCAGAGAAGGTAATAAGGTCCCCTAGTAGAAACCTGGTAGTAATTTTTTTAGGGAACTATCTTCCACCCTAAACTTGTAGGCACTTGGTATGTAGTTACCTGGCCAGTTAGTTACAGGCACAGAGAAGTGACCACTTCCCATGATCTATTAGAGACAATGGGCCTTATTCTAGTTCACTCTTTCTGACAAAATCCTTCTTAGATGGACAAAACCATGTGCACTGCAGGTGGGGCAGATGTTACTTGTGCAGAGAGGATTAGATTAGGGTGGGGTTTTACTTCAAAGTGAGATCTATATTGCAGTGTAAAAATAAAGCAGCCAGTATTTGCCCTGCACAGAAACAAAATAACTCACCCAAATCGAATTATCTCTGCACATTTTAAATCTGCCCCACTGCAGTGCACATGGTTTTGTCCATCTAAGAGGGATTTTGTCAGAAAGAGTGAACTAGAATAAGGCCCAATGTTAACTGTGTTAATGCACTGTTTGATTGGTTAAGGGACCCAAGCATGACTACCCCTGTGATATTGTGTATAAGAACTGGGTAAACTAAGGGCCTGCGAGCCCTGAGTGTGTGCATCCTCTGAACATAAAAAAATATTGTGGCATATTTATTCTGTCACTGTCCTAAGCACTGTTTGCAAGGAACTTGTCTTGTAAAGATATTGGGCAATAAAAATTTGCTTGTATCCTGTGACTATCAAAGTAGTTCCAAATGCTACTCCTTTCTCCAGCTGTTCTGGATTGAGTTCAATGTCTCCAAGCCAAGGCTTCATAGTGTATGCTGATCCATAGTGAAGTACCAGTAAGAATTAGGTGACACAACCCATGAGGTGTAGCTTTTGTCCGTACATATTTTTATTGAACTTTATTTATAGGCCACTACAAGTGATCCACAGCACCATACAGATGGAAAAACAAGTATTACAGTACAGTACAGTACAGTACATGGTGAAGCAGTACAGTATAACACACTACATCAGACAAGTTTCAAACTGCACTGGTACACATCCAATATAAAGAGTGTGTGAGGTAAACCTGTACCTATTAACATAGGCACAAATAACAAGTCTAGGTTGCCTGAAACAAAGAGGGGCAGAGAATACAAGGAGGAGGTGTAGTATGTACCTAGCTGGTGAGCAAGAGAAGTGGGTAATATTACGGGGAAGGCAGGCCCTACTAATGCAGTAGCGCACGCAGGGGGGGGTTCTGAGTACCCAGAAACCCCCCAGGAGTCTAAGGGCCCTAGGCTGAAAGCTGAGGGTCTCCTCTTTCCATGGGTACAAGAATTTTAAAAATCGGCCCTTGGAAACCGGAGATATCTGACTTCAAAGCAGTGGTCCCCATCCAAGCCTGTTAATTGCTCTTCCCAGTCAGATATTTCAGGTTCTGTCTGACTTAGAGTTTTTCTGAGGTATATTCCAAAAGCTGAGACTCTTCCCCTTTGATGGACACTAGTAGCTTGTCTCTACTGTTCCCAAAACCAGAGATATCAGCCTTCCAGCAGCTGGTTACTGCTCCAGCTCCACACACCTGGTATGTAGTTTTATATACTTGTTGGCAGATTGTTTTGCCTCCTGAACTCTGATCCCCTAGTCCCCAATACCATTTGGTAGATGGGATTCTCTAGTTTTTAATTCCATTAAAATCTAAGAAATCTATTTCCGGGAACTGGAGATATCTGCAGTCAAGTAAGCTGTCCTCCCACCAGAAAATTATGAATAATAAGCCCACTCCACTATACACCCCTCCTCTGCATATTAAACATCCTCTACCACCCTGGAAGTTATGTATCAGGGTCCCTTCATTCAGCCCAATGCCCCCTTCTCCCACCCCATCTCCCACCATCTGTGCAGTAAAGGGGCAATTAGTGGAAATTACTGATCCAGGCCCTACATGCTGTGCGGTTGATATAATACCCCCTACCCCAGTAGCGGGACATCAAAACTTCCCCCACCCTTACTGCTGGAGGATAGGTAGGGGCCCCAATACATTGCTATGCCCAGGGGTCTACACTGCTGTTATGTATATATATATATATATATATATATATATATATGTGTGTGTGTGTGTATATTATTATTATTATTTATATACATTTGGTCTATCTATAATACTTTAACTGACCCGGCATATACTGGGTCACCTAAGTGTCCATTTCCGTGCTTCGCTCCGACCCTCTGGAAACCCCCTTCTGAAAATCCTGCGTTTGCCACTGTAATGGAGTGTAAAGAGAAAAGCAAAGACAAACAGAAGACATAAGGACTGTGCCAATGTGCCAAGCTGATGGTAGCAATCATGAGCGGGAGAATTGAAAAATGCAAGTGGGTGATTTAGACTACATGGTGACATGATTAGGTGGATGGATATGCTTTAATCCCATAAATAGGGCAATTTTAGATGCCAATGGCAGGAGATTGTGTAGGTCATGCCATGTGCTGGTGTGGGAGCCTGGACAGGGCAGCAAGTTACCTACCCACTACATAGAGGTAGGAGTAAGTAACATGTTGATGTAAGAAGCATTGGTTTATCCCCTGTTCAGCTACCTATGTTATAAGCTCATTAATAAAGTCAATGTAATTTCAATGAGACATTCCATAAATTGGTGCAAGATTCTTTGGAAACTTTGTTATACAGTAATATAAGAATAAATTAGTATAACAGAATATAAAATACGATTAAATTAGTGTTAGCAGAGAAGAAAGTAAAAAAAAGGAGTAAAAACAATAATTTAACAAGAGGATAGTGGATAAGGCACAGCTATTTTAAATAAAATATTTTACTTTGGGAAACAAAAGTGGTTCCCAAGCTGGGTGCCATTGCAGCCTGGTGTGCCTCGGTACACTTGCAGAGGTGCCCTGAGTGAACAAACAGAAGCGAATACTGTCCTCCACCATATAACTGAATTTAAGGATGACATACAGTATAAACAAAATTTCAGTTTTTTTCTGGATTTCTCAATCAGAAACTTTTTAGGTGCTGTGAAAAGAATTCTGAAACTGTAGGGCACCGTGATTAAAAACATTTTGGTAACCACTAAAATAGACTTTTATTAGATAGTATTACATATAAAATATGACTGCATTTATGTTTTTTAATCAGAAAATACTATAAGGCCTTGAGCATAGATGTAAATTAATTGATTATACTAACATTTCTTCTTTTTCAATCCAAAATTATATAACAATCTCATAAATTGCACAATCTCTGCAATTTATTCCCTCACCGGTGTTAAATTGTTTTGATTTTGTTATACAAATACTGTATAGTTCAAAATTTGCCTTCACATCTATATTATTTGAACCTAATCATTAGAACCAATAAGGTGATAACATGAGTGGGTTCTGTTGTTCTGGAAACATAGGCTAGGAGTTCAATTCACTAAAATTTCTAAAAGTGAAAAGTGGAGTAGCTGCCTATAACAACCAACCAGATTCTAGCTATAATTTCTCTATCCTAAAAAAAATTACAGAATCTAATTGGTTGATTAGGCCAGCAACATTGTATTTTACTTATAGAAGTTTTAGTAAATCTAGCTCCAGATATACTTTGCTTACAAAAAAGTCTAAATAGATTTTATGTATTATGCTTTCAATATTTAGATTTTATAATTATGCTTTAAAAATTTAATATATTCATTTAAATTAATTTATTTTGCAGATTTGCAGAGGTTTCATATATTTAGGCTAATTAATTTATGGGATTGTGCAAAGTGAATGACACATGAATAATAACTCTTTAAACATGAATCTGGCCCTGCGGGTAGCATGGCTGATTGAAGATGTTATTTTTATCTGGATGAGGAATATTTGGAAATAGTTTTATTTTTTTATTTTTGAATGAATGTGTACAGTCCCTATAGTAATAGACTCTTCGGTCTTGTTTGATGCAAGTAAAAAGCCTGTATTATCCGACGGCGTTTCAGGCTGACACCCATTTTAAAGGACATAGGGTGATCCCTATGGGGCGAGCCTTTAGCAGGAAGCTGGAACGGGCAACCGCTGGGGTTGCTAGGCAACATCATTCGGTGTATCTCTCCAGGGCGATCAGGGATGATTTGCAAACTTGGTCTTCTTTTTTGGAGTCATTTAACAGGGTGTTGTTGTGGCCATCTCCTCCTTGCTATAACAGTGCATTACAGCTTTTCACCAACGCATCGGGCAGCGTGGGTTTTGGAGCGTTTTTTGGTTTGGAGTGGTGTGCTGAGGGGTGGCCTGCCTCCTGGGTGGACAGGGATTTCACTAGGAATTTGCTGCTGTTGGAATTGTTTCCGATTGTGGTGGCATTGGAGTTGTGGGCTCACGATTTAGCAGACAAACAGGTTGTTTTTAGGTGTGATAACATGGGCGTTGTGCACACCATCAACAATCAAAGGACTTCGTGCCCTTGCGGTTACTTAGGCATTTGGTCTTACAGTGTTTGCGTTTTAATGTGGTTTTCTCAGCCTGTCACGTTCCTGGCATTGATAACAAGATCGCAGATGCCCTGTCCCGTTTTCAGTGGGTTAGGTTTAGAGAGTTGGTGCCGGGTGCCGCGGCTGTAGGTTTACCCTGTCCACCTTATATCTGGCAGATTATCGAGCCGGTATAGTGGGATTGGCCAGGAACGCTTTGGCGCCTTCTACGCAGAAGGCTTATGATGCGGCTTGGAGGGATTGGCAGGCTTTTCTGTGTAGGTATGGTCAGGAAGGTGAGTCCTTGGAGGATAGGTTGTGTGTTTTTGCATGGGAACACTACAAAGCAGGGAGGGCAAAAGGGGCCATGTCCACTGCCCTTGCGGGCATTGCTTTTCATTCGCGTAGAAGAGGTCAGGAAAAGAGTCTTTTGTCTTGAAAAAGGCAATGAAAGGTTGGGCAAAGGCGGTTCCGGCGGGTAAGGATTTGCGGCGGCCTATCGATTTGGCTTTATTAAGGGAGTTAGTGAGGGTCTTTGCGGAAGTCGGCGAGTCCGATTTCGAAATCCTGCTGTTTCGCACGGCCTTTGTTTTGGCATTTTTTGGAGCTTTTCGGGTTAGCGAGCTAGTTGCCAAGAGCAAGATGGATGGTAAGTCTGGTTTGCTTTTCAGTGAGGTTCAATTGCGCAGCGGAAGTGGGCTTTGCAAGATAGCTAGGTCCAAAACAGACCAGGTGGGAAAAGGTAGGTGGGTTGCTTTACAAGCTCAGAGCGAGGCGGAGATTTGCCCAGTCCAGTTGGCGCAGGCTTATTTGGGGATCCGCCCAGTGGGAGTTGGGGGTCAGTTTTTGTTGCATGAAGATAAGTCCGCACTTTCTAAGTTTCAATTTGCAGCTGCATTAAAGCGTTGTCTGAGTGCGTTGGGGCTTCCGCCTCAAGAGTATGGTACCCATTCCTTTCGGATTGGTTCGGCTACACAGGCTGCGGCAGCTGGGTTGTCCCCAGGGGCGATCCAGGCGCTAGGCCGGTGGAAGTCTCATTCGTATAAAAGTTATGTTAGATTGGATAAATTGTAGTTGCGCCTGTTGCGCCAACCCTAAAACTTAGTTTACTCCCGGTTTTTGAACGAAAGTGTTCAGGAATCGGGGGTGTGAAGGTTGCTTTTACTTTTTCCTCCGAGGGGGCCTAAATTCAATTGGCAAACCAAGGTCCACGGGAGGTTTTTTGAGTTTTCTCCTTCACATGGGTTGAATATTTAAGTTTGTGTGCTTTAAGTTACTGACGGTAGGGATTCTTCTTTTTTCAGTTTCAATGGAATCCTCGGGACAGATATGGCTCATTGGCCATTCCTTTATTTACTGGGCAGGGAGACACCCGATGGGGAGGAGGTCACATGACTATTTAGGAAACAGGACAGTCAGGTGGATAGGTGTCAGAGGCATGCGCTGGGGTGAGTTTTTGAATGAGCTTTTCAGGCATGAGAGGAATTGGGGTCGTCCCCAGTGGTTGGTCAAGGGCATAGACTTGATTTTGAGTATCAAGTCTGACTTGGTGGCTGTGCAGGCTCATTGGCCCGAAGTGAGGATAGTTTGGTCCGAAATTATCCCTCGGTTCCATTGGCGGGGTGCTGTCCAGGCCTCAGCTATTGAGAAGGCACGGAAAAAGGTGAATTTAGCTATAGGCGTCTTTGTGAGGGCTATGGGTGGTATGGTAGTAAGACATCCTTCACTTGTGCTGGATAGCGTGAGATACTATAGAGAGGATGGGGTGCATCTTTCCCCTGCAGGAAACTGCATTTTTCTTGAGGACATCTTCCGATTGTGGGCTTGAATAGTTGGGGTGTTTTTTCCCAGGTAGTTATATTTTTCTTTTGGGGATAGCGGCTGCGGTTTGTTAACCTTGTTGTGGCGGGAAGTCGCTACCAGCCAGCGGTCAAAGAGGGGCACAAGCGGTCATCGTGGGGCACCACCCCTTTTGTAGGACGGCGGGTGGTCCTTCCCATGCGAGTGGACAGGGGGGCGTTCCCCTGCGGGACCGTCCGCTAAGGGCTCAGCCAGGTTAGGGGGTAGTGAGACCCTCACGATGCAGGTTGTGCCATTAGGAGGTGGTGGTGAACCCCTCCTGCAGTTTCTGTTTTACGTATATCAAGTTGACTGGGCTGGCGTGTTGGTAGCGGCTTAGTCTTTGCCATCCTCCAACCTTTAGTTTAAAGTTAGGGACTCAATACCCAAATTCAAATTCCAAATTTACTAGTCTAGCTTACAAGGTCTTCAATAAATATTCCTTTTGACCTTTTAACTTAACTCTTGGAGTCCATGTGGTTATTTCTTGTCCATGTGAGTTATTTGGTGTCGTCTCATTCATTTTAGATAAGGGTTTTTCATTAATAAACAATGTACAGGTATTTAAGTTATGGGCTGCTTAGAGTGGCTGAGGGCTGCATAAGCCAGAGGCCATATAAGAGCCCTGACTTAGGTTCATAGAAAGTTCAGCAAAAGAAAAAACTTAAGCTAGTCTGTTCTGCCTGGATACAAGCTGGTGATCAGGCAGGGACCTATCAGGGGGTTAAGGGGAGTAGCCAGAAGTATGTTATATGAGTCAGGTGATCATGTGACCTCTTCCTTCTTTTGCCATTTTGAAGCCCTCCCTCCCACCCTATTATCAGGCTCACTGGAGGGATGGATTATCCCTATGAGTGACTTGGCGGTTTTTTGCAGAAGTGGCTTTTGCAAGTTTTTATTTTTGTGGCTTTCCAGCCAGTATGGCGGGAAGTCGCTACCAGCCAGCGGTCAAAGAGGGGCACAAGCGGTCATCGTGGGGCATCACCCCTTTCGTTGGACGGAGGGTGGTCCTTCCCATGCGGGTGGACAGGGGGCGTTCCCCTGCGGGACCGTCCACTAAGGGCTCAGCCAGGTTAGGGGGTGGTGAGACCCTCACGATGCAGGTTGTGCCATTAGGAGGTGGTGGTGAACCCCTCCTGCAGTTTCTGTTTTACGTATATCAAGTTGACTGGGCTGGCGTGTTGGTAGCGGCTCAGTCTTTGCCATCCTCCAACCTTTAGTTTAAAGTTAGGGACTCAATACCCAAATTCAAATTCCAAATTTACTAGTCTAGCTTACAAGGTCTTCAATAAATATTCCTTTTGACCTTTTTAACTTAACTCTTGGAGTCCGTGTGGTTATTTCTTGTCCGTGTGAGTTATTTGGTGTTGTCTCATTCATTTTAGATAAGGGTATTTCATTAATAAACAATGTACAGGTATTTAAGTTATGGGCTGCTTATTATTTACTAGATGTTTGCCCTGCCAGCGCACTTTTCCTACTTTGCAGAACGGAAGGAGGCGGGGGAGAAGGACAGATACAGATAAGGCCAGCCGCGGCGTAGACCACCACACTGTAGAGGGCGCTGCAGCTGCCTTCTCTGTTTCCCAGGCAGGCTATTCCTCCTCTGGACACAACAATGCGGGGCCTGCGATGCAAACCCTGGACGGCCGGCGCCGGGAGTGTATCGGGCCCTCGCTGTTCGGACGTCCGCCATTGCAATTGTGGTATACCAGGCACCACCAGGTAATGCATGGCTGCGGGCGGACTGGGCAGGGTGGTGTTGCGCAGTGGTGCGCGGCTCCATATTTCAAAGCATGCAGGGCCAGGGAAGAGAAGGTTACGGAGTTTGTATACAGCACCAGCTCTCTGCACTGCCATTGCCTATGTGTAGGTATATGGCTTGTCCCAGGGGTCACAGGCAAAGCAGGATATCTCCCACACCATGCTGCACGTAGGTAACCAGCTGGGGGTGGTGGGTCGTGGGCACTGTATCTAAAGGTGCCACTTCCCCCTCCTGCATGTCACGTGTTTTGCCCTCACCCTCCTCACCTGTGTGTTCCTGCCAACCCCCTTGTCAGTGACAGGTTCATTCACCTCCTCTGTCTCCCCTGGATTGTGTCTGCTTTCTATGTGATAAAACTGTTTCCCACTACTTCTATGTGCCACTATCTGCCCCTTCTCTTTCCCTTTTCTTCTGCCAACAAACATCCTTCCATTTTCATTTGTCACCTTCTGTCCCACCTCTGCCCTCCTCCCGCCATCTGAGAGCCCCTCCCCTCTTTCACCTTATGTGTAGAACCACCTATATTTGGCCCCTGGGACACAGTCTTTAATACACTGACGGACAT
This sequence comes from Crinia signifera, assembly GCF_055691185.1. Classification (NCBI taxonomy): domain Eukaryota; kingdom Metazoa; phylum Chordata; class Amphibia; order Anura; family Myobatrachidae; genus Crinia; species Crinia signifera. The sequence goes on along the minus strand of NC_139223.1, from coordinate 91,817,949 downwards.
CTTACTCCTAGACATCGTCTCTCTCTCTCTCTCTACCCTGACAGTCTCTATCTCCCTTATACCCGGCATGCTCTCTTGATTCTCCCACTCTCTGACACCCTCCCTCTCACTTCCCACTCTCATCCATTTCTCTCTTTACCCCAGACATACTCCCATTTTCTTGACTCTCTTTCTCTCATTCCCTATTTTTTCCAAGAAACCCTTTGGTGGTGGGGGGGGGGGGCCCTTTCAAGATTTTGCTATGGGGCCCACAAAGTTCTGGTTACGCCCCTGCGCCCGCCCATCCCTCCCTTCGTAGTCTGCCGCCCGCCCATCCACCCTTTCAATGGGTAATGCTGGCTGCGTCACCAAAAGGTAAAAGGAAGCCTGATGGGACATTAAAGGAGAGGGAGGGGGGGAGAGGGAGCCAGAAACTATTTAGGCCGGTGGGAGCAAATTTTATAGTTACGCCACTGATGTCAACCTTGTCCCATGTCGACCTAGACACCTGTCGACCAAGAACCCTGTCGACCTTGTTGCCTGTCGGCCCAATGGTGTCAACCTAATGACTGTCGACCTAAGTCGGGTCGACAATACGCCGTATCCCATATTAATATATGTCACTTTCACACACTAGCTTTCTTACAAATTATTTTGCTGCATGCTGGAATGACATTGAGGGTGATATTTAATAGGATGAGAGATTCAGAAAGTGAGAGATTTGGTAAGAAATCTCCAGGTTTTTTAAAGCGGCAATCATTTACAATGCAAAACCAGTTTGCTTTTGAAGTGTAAATGAGTGCCGCTTAAAAAAACCTGGAGATTTCTTACCAAACCTCTCACTTTCTGAATCTCTCATCCTATTAAATCTAACCCTCAATGTCTCTAATCAGTGCTGTAAAAAGGGGTTTAGGAGCAATGCCCTCAGACATGAGCATTAGGCTCTGGAGGCTGCACAATTCCTACCCAAGTCCAGTGCTCCAGACAGGCACCTTGTGTTCTTGCAGCTCAACTGTACTTTCCAGTGCTGGTGGCCCTTCTCTCTCTACACCCCAACTTGATATCATGTGCTTACGGGGCTTGGAGCATCACATGGCATTTTGGAGCACTGTTATACCCATTTCACTTCCAATGTGTACATACCCATTGGAAGTGAAAGTAAGTGAAATAGTAATAGGTATGCACCAAATGATGGGCAGGAGACAAATAAATAAAGGGGAAGGGTGGACAGAAACAATGAAAGGGAGGCAAACGGGGCAACTGAGAAATATTTACAAAAAAAAAAACATATATACTGTATAAACATATAACAATATCCCAGGCTACAATGGGGACAACCTATAATGTATAGATTATCTTCAACTTTCTTAAATATTATTGATGTGTAATATCTAGGGTATTAACCAGGCGCTGCACAGGGCCTTTTTCAAATTAAGCAGCAGTTAAAATGAGGGATAGTCAGTCCCTAAAACATACATACAAGAAAAAAGGAATTCGGTAACTGCGCTATTTGAGGAAGAAAAATACCAATTTATTAATACACAATCAAGATAAAATTAACTATTCATATACATAATTCATGTAAATATACAATAAAATTGACCCTAAATAGCATGCAATTGGTGCAAGCTCTATTGAATAAAATCTCTACTTTGAATAAGGCAAGTTTTTGGATGATGCACCCCACTTTGTCCTAATACGTGTGGACCCTGTTCTTATTGGACTTCACAGATAGTAATAATGGGGAGAGAGGGGAAACAGTCACTGTCACTCACATATCTAGGATGGTTGTCACCGCTGTGGGCTGCAATTAAGGTGGTCCCCCCAGTTGGTGGTAATGGCCGCTTTTGGGACCCAGGTCAGGGTTTTTTCTAAAATGTGTTTGTGCTTCCCGGTCCGCACTAGAAGAAAGGAATGGGGGTGCCGTTGAGTGACGCGTTTTGCTGGGAGGCTCCCAGCTTTTTCAAAGCAGCACCCCCACTCCTTTCTTCCAGTGTGGACTGGGAAGCACGAACCCATTTTGGAAAAAACCCTGACCTGGGTCCCAAAAGCGGCCATTACCACCAGCTGGGGATATCCAAAGGAGATTAGAGGACAGCACAACAACTATATGGGGACCACCTTAATTGCAGCCCACAGCGGTGACAACCATCCTAGATATGTGAGTAACAGTGACTGTTTCGCCTCTCTCCCCATTAATATTATCCATGGAGTCCAAAAAGAACAGGGTCCACACATATAAGGACAAAGTGGGGTGCATCATGCAAAAACTTGCCCTAATCGAAGTGGAGATTTTATTCAATAGAGCTCGCACCAATTACATGCTATTTTAGTGTAAATTTAATTGTATATTCACATGAATTATGTATATGAATAGTTAATTTTATCTTGATTGTGTATTAATAAATTGGTATTTTTCTTCCCCAAATAGCGCAGTTACCTAATTCCTTTTTTCTTAAATATTACTGCCAGGGAAAAGTATTATTAATATTATCAATGTTTTTAAATTAAGAATTGTTTGGTTTAAAAATATAAGACAAGTCCAATTGCTTCAAACATTATTAAATACTTTTTAAACACACTGTTAAATAAAATGTTATGCTTGGCATCAGCAGTTCTCCAGTGACAATAATATAATCTGCTTTGAATTGTCAGTATGCCAATGCATCAGCCTGTACTAACCCAGTGTCATCCTAGCACACATTAGATATAGCTTACAGCAGGTCAGGCAACAGACTAACTCCGCAAGCTAAAAAATAAATTCACAAGTTTTAATAAGCATTAAATCACAGTACAATCACAGGAGAGTAGCACCTTTGAATAACTTGCTATTGCACATTTTTCTTGGTGTTCTGCTCACTGGACACATTTACAGTATATCTACTCTAATGCTTTCTCTTTATCCCCAAAGATCAACATTGTTATACTGTATGGTTAGTAGTGTGAAATACAATATATACTGATAACACTGCAACATTTTAATGTCTTCTCAGCTGTAGACTAATAGGCCTCATTTTTTAATGAGTTAAAGCAAACTGTATGAGGTAGGGTCATAGGGTTGACAAGAGAAAGGTCGACATTCATTGGGTCATCCACTGAAGATCGACATGCATCATTGTCAACACACCTGAAGGTCGATATGGGGTTAAGTCTACAGGGTAATTAGGTTGATATGGGCTAGGTTGACAGTCAAAAGGTCAACATGGGTTTTTTCATGCTGTTTTATGCCGAATGTTGACATGGGACACTAAAAAGCGCATTGCGTCCCCTTGCATTGCTCAATGCTTGCCATGCTTCCGGCATAGTGCCTCGATACACTCAGCACACTATTTTTTTCTCTCACATGCCCTAGTGGATGGTAGGGCATGAAATACCGTCTGTCGGCACAACATTTTTTTTTTAAATACATATGGGCAATTTCTAACATGTGACATGTTTTGCCCACACAATAAATTTGGTGGTGCAGCATTTTCTTAAAAATGACAGTGGCATGCAGGAGATGCTTGTGGTGGCCTGCAAAATTGCGGGATACTTTCACAATTCTGACACTGCCTGCTGAAGACTGAAACACCATCAATCCCTCCTAAACCTGCCCTGCCATCACCTCAACCAAGAGGTTGTGATGTAGTGGAACGACACCCTCTATATGCTCCAGAGGATGGAGAAGCAGCAAAGGCCTTTTAAGCTGACACAGCCACCCATGACATAGGCAAAGAAGCAGGGATGCACCTGACTCAACATCAATGGAGACTGATTTCCATGTTGTGAAAGGTTCTCCAGCCATTTGAACTTGCCACACGTGAAGTCAGTTCCTACACTGCCAGCTTGAGTCAGGTCATTCCCCTGATGAGGCTGTTTCAGAAGCAGCTGAAGAAATTGAAGGAGGAGCTAAAGTGTGGCGATTGTGCAAATAATTTAGGTCTTGTGGATGAAGCCCTTCATTCACTTTGCCAGGATATGAGGTTGTTAAATTTATTAAAGTCAGAGCACTACATTTTGGCCACCGTGCTTGATCCTCGGTTTAAAGCATATGTTGTGTCTCCGTTTCCAGCAGACATAAGTCTACAGAGGTGCAATGACCTGCTGGTCAAGAGATTGTCATCTGAAGCGGAACTTGACACTGCAACAGCTCCTACTTAATTTTCTCCCACACCTGTGGCTGTGAGGAAATAACTCAGATTTCCTAAAAGACCCACTATCAGTGATGCAGGGCAGGCAGGAGCGAGTTTGGACATCTGGTCCTGACAGAGGGACCTTCCAATCAATTGCTGACATGTCTACTGTCACTACATATGATGCTGCCACCATTGAAAAAATGAGGGAGGATTACTTTGGTGAAAGCATCCAAGTAGACATGTCAGACAGTCCGTACCTGTACTGGCAGGAAAAAAGGCTGTTTGGAGGCCTCTGTACAAATTGGCTCTATTTTACCTGAGTTGTACCCCCTCCAGTGTGTACTCTAAAATAGTTTTTAGTGCAGCCGCAAACCTGGTCAGTGAGCGGTGTAGGAGGTTGCTTCCACAAAATGTGGAGAAAATTATGTTTATCAAAATGAATGATATATTCTTCAATGAAGACCAGCAATTGCCTCCAGAGACTAAAGAGGAACCTGTAATGGTGGATCCCAGTGGGGACTAATTGATAATATGTGAGGATGTATGTACTGAAGGGTGTGAGGAATCAGAGGATGAGGACGACATCTTGTCTCTGTGGAGCCAGTTTGTTCAGGGAGAAATTATTTGCTTCTTTTTTTTGTGGGGGCCCAAACAAACCAATCATTTCAGCCACAGTTGCTGAAATGATTGGTGAAATAAGACAGTGTGCATGTCCTATTTACGCTAGATAAGTGTGGGTGGAGGATTCCATGGACATTTCCATCTTGCACCTCTTTTTTGCCATTATGTGCTCTTTGGGGCTTAGCTTTCAAACTGTCATCCTGTCTGCCGCTGCAGTGCCACTCCTAGATTTGCCACCCACTTGTGTCGATTATAGCATTATCATCCAGCTACCTTGGTGCAACCTTTTGGATTAAAAATAATATTGTGAGGTGTAAGATATTCAGGATAGACTGGAAATTAATGTTATTGAGATTAATAATAGCGCAGAAGCAAAAATAAATAAATAATTCTCTGATTTTAGATTTTTATGTTGTTTTTTTTTTTTTTTTTAAATACAGATCCAAAACACGAAACACGGAAGGGTGGTGTTTGGAACATATCCAGATCCAAAACATGGCTGGAGATACAGACCCAAAACATAAAACGGTACTTGTTTCCTAGCACGGCCACAACGATCATGATCGTGGGCATCGTGAGGGAAAATCGGGGGCATCGCATGCACTAAAAAATCGTGTGCCATGGTCGCGACGCGATGCCCGCGATTTCCCCATAGGGAACAATGTTAAATGCCTCAATTTAGCCGCGATGCCCCCGATTTCCCATAGGAAACAATGTTAAATGGGTCAATTTACCCAAATCATCATAGGGAACAATGTTAAATGGGCCATAAACCCCCTAAAACACCCCTGAACAGTGAAATGTCCCCCCAAAAGTATTTTACGCCACCCCACGATCAACGCGAACCCGAAACGTGGCGAGCGTAGCGAGCCCGTGAGGGGCGGCGGTACGCGTCCTCCGACCTTTTCATACCCCCACTATCCACGTCGGCGTGGAGTTGAGAATAGAATAGTGTGGCGAGCGCAGCGAGCCACCGAGCCCGAATCGTGGCGAGCGCAGCAAGCCCCGCGAGGGGACGAGGATACCTGTGAAGCACGCGAAGGGACGCGTTTACCTGTGAAGGTATCCGCGTCCCCTCGCGGGGCTCGCTGCGCTCGCCACGCTTCGGGCTCGGTGGCTCGCTGCGCTCGCCACACTGTTCTATTCTCAACTCCACGCCGACGCGGATAGTGGGGGTATGAAAAGGTCGGAGGACGCGTACCGCCGCCCCTCGCGGGCTCGCTGCGCTCGCCGCGCTTCGGGTTCGCGTTGATCGTGGGGTGGCGTAAACTATTTTTGGGGGGAGATTTCACTGAATTGGGGTGTTTTTGGGGCTTTCTGGCCCATTTACCATTGATTTGGTGAAATTAAGGCATTTAACATTGTTCCCTATGGGAAATCGGGGGCATCGCGGGTACATTGAGCCATTTAACATTGTTTCCTATGGGGAAATCGGGGGCATCGCGTCTGGACCATTTAAGCCTTTTTTAGCCGCATACGACGCGACCGACGCGATTTTGACTTTTTACAATGCATTTCAATGGGAAAATCGGGGGCATCGTGTCGGTTGCGTCGTATACCACTAAAAATGACACCCGATGCCCGCGATTGTGGCCGTGCTAGGAAACAAGTACCCATAAAACACTAAAAGAGGCCGATGCACCTGCCTAATTTAGCCATAGTTAGAACATACTAAAATGGGAATATCACATCTAGCCTATGGGATCAGTATGAAATCCCGGTGGTCGGAATCCCGACGGTCGAAATACAGACGCCAGAATCCCGACCTCCACAATGCCGACAAGAGGGGGGCGTGGATCCCTCCCCTTGCTGACTCCCTGCGCTCACCTCAACTTCAGAGGCAAAGCCAGGGGCGTAACTATAGCACCGCAGCCCCCGCGGTCGCGGGGGGGGGGGCGCTGTGCATGTGGGGGCGCCGGGGGGGCTGCGGTGCTATAATAATGCCCCCGTCCCCCATCCCCCACAGGCTTACCTGTCTGCGCGTCCCGGCTCCCCTCCTGGCTTCAATCAATTCTATGGAGACGGACCACGATAAAATGGCCGCCCCATAAAGCAGACAGTTCTCTGAAACTGTCTGCGGTATGGCGGCGGCCATTTTATCGTGGTCCCTCTGCATAGAATTAATTGAAGCCAGGAGGGGAGCGGGACGCGCTGCAGCGCAGACAGGTAAGCCTGCGGTGATGGGGGGGCACGGGCGGCCGACGGGGGGGCGTCCCCCCATTAACGGTGGGGGGCGCCACAAAGCAAGCTACGCCACTGGGCAAAGCTATGGGTTACTGTCTTACAGGTAGCATACAAGAGAGTTTATACCCTGTGTAAGTTATGGGAGTGTCACTAGTATGTCTTTGGTGGTAAAAACACATAACTGCTTCCACTGGGCCCATGTTGACACAGAGACACTGCACTTGCACACATATGGAAGGCTGAAACTAGCATTTGTCAACCTCTGAATCAGGCCCAGATTTTACATTGATGGAAAATGGTCCCCTCGCCATTTTTCTGGAGATTCTGCGCATGCATGTATGCATGTGCAGAATCTCCAGAAAAATGACACAGATGCCATTTATGTCAATGTGTGTACACATGCACTGCTGCCATTCACGCTAGATTCCAAGGGGTAAGTGTTAAAAAAATGCACCACTGTCTGTAGACCTTTTCACCTGTCTACCTTTTACATGTCATCCTTTAAGTGAGCCTTTTGACCCAGGTGACCTATATCATGATGACATTTTTCAAAGCTTAAGGATTAGTTTGTACATGCTACCATGGTATTTAGTTAAGTTACTGATGGACGGAATACCGATAGAGAGAATCCCCACAACCAAATGACGATAAACAATATACCAACATATACATACCACCAAAAATCCAAACAACAACATCAAAATACCGACAAGTAAAACACCAACATGAAGAAAACATAGACACAGCCACACTGCAGACAGTCAAAAAGGACAGAAATCATACTGTATACCTCACATTGCCGGCGCACTCAACATCCCGATAATCAACTTGTATACATATTTTTACAAAAACTGATTTGTTCATACTTTACCATCCCAGTGGGCATAGATGGAGAATATAATAGCGTGCCATGCGCAGCAAGCCATGTGAAGGTACGCGGTACACTAATACGGTGTCCATGTTGAGAGACATCAGGATGTCATTGGTCACTATTCAGACCTGAACGGGGGGGCTGTCATAGATGTGATTGCCGGTGTTTAAAATCAGTGCACATATTACTTTTTCAGGATTATAACTTTAACATGTTCAGCATTATGTTGGTATGTAGTACAGGTAGAGTCTCCAGTATCCGGAGATCCCCCAAAAATGTGGTTTTTCAGAATACAGTATTTCGGATATTTTTTTTCACTAACCCTTTTTCCATACTTACCAAGTCCCCCAATGCCCTTGGCGGCCTTCAGGATCTCCTTCAGCGTGTTCAGTGGTCCCCTGAGTGCATTGCGCGGGTGTGCCGGTGACAACTCGCACAATGCACCCCTGGGATCACTGAAGAAGATCCTGAAGGCTGCCGTGAAAGCCGGGGGATCATCGGGGGGACCACCGGGGAGACCAGGTAAGTATATAAAAATAAAACTTAAAAATCCCTTATCCGAAAAGCTTGTGGTCCCGAGCATTTCGGATAAGGGATACTCAACCTGTATGATCATGTTGATATATTGACTATAGGTATTTCAACTGTCGGTGTTATGTACTATATATGTCACGATATTGACCATAGGTATTTATATATACCAATATAACCGTCTTGGTGAAGTAATTATTGGTATGTCAGTTGTAGGTAAATCATACTGATCCCGCTACCGCATATCACGCATGACAAAAGGCACGTTGGTAGCTGGCAGGGCATATACAGGGGTGCTGCGGCGATCTCCACAGTGACTTACATCAGGCCGTTGAGTGTGACGTCCTTCCCCGGCACAGAGAGGACAGCGAGAGACGGGAGATTGACAGTCTGCTCTCAAAGGAGGCTCCAAGTCCAACAGAGCCCCGCCGGATGTAGTGTACAAAGATTTATCCCCCATTCAAGTAAACATCAATCCTTGTCACCCCACTTATATATGCGGGCTATGGTAACTATAACATATTGTAACTTTTTTATGCCACTTGGAAATTTATGAAATTCTTAAAGGCACAGGAACTTTTATTTATAATTGAAGGTGCTTCAAAAGTTTCCTTCTTGTTGGAGGCATCTGAACCAGTTCAATAATTAAATTGATAAAAAGCTATCCATCTTAAAGGAGATTGCGATATTCAACCTTATGGTTAAGAGGCAATAAAATTGATGGATTGTGTATGCAAGGCTGGATATCAATTGTTTTTATAATTATTATTTTATGTGTATGGTTATATGTGTAATTCATTTTTAATATATTACATTTAATAGATCAACACAGTGCGCTCTCATTTATTTGTTTAGTTTATAAATATAATAACCTGTGACTTGCACACATTGGTGCATTTTCAGCGAGTCTCCCTATTCTTATGAAGAGGCTCTGATTTAAAAAGAAAACAGGTTGACAATATAATATTACTACTAGTATACAGCATTACATGTGCAGTATTCAGATTGAAGAAAGTGCAGGAATGCATGTTTTCAACTTAAAATATAATTTCCTACTTTACGAACTTGGAACAATGGTGGAAAATATGATAGTCAGCCTTTTTCCAGTAGGGGAAAGAGCTGGCACTCCACTAGCACAGCTGAAATAACTTTCAAATCATTGTGTTCCAAATGTTTCATTTCTTTGTTCAGATACTTGACAGATCTTCTAACAAATAAAGTCTATGCATACTATCAAACAAAGCAACAGAAAAACAGAAATGGAACTTTTCTGTTGTTAGCCAAAGTTTAATAAAATATGGCTATGTAAAGCTATATGGTGCATATTGTACTATGGGCCCGATTCAGACCTGAATGTGACGCCCTACTCTGGTAAAATCTGCCTGCGTTTTCCCCAACACAAACTGAGGGGTAGATTTATTAGTGCGTCGCTATAACACTTCCTGCTTCACCTCATTAGCGAGGCGAAGCATTAGGGGAGACGGACAAGATGTATTAACATCTTATCCGCCGAAGCGGTGGGAGCGCTAACTCCCCCCTCTGGCGATGTCCCCTCCTGGAGACAGCGCATCAGTTAACACTGATGCACCGTCTCCTTCCCCCTGGCCAGCTCACTGCGCATGCGTGGGATCTCGCTACTCACACGAGATCCCCAGCGCAGCTCAGAGCCAGCAGCAGGGACAGCGCTGTCCCTGCTGTGGGCATAGGGCATCGCCACCTGCAGCTGTAGAAGTACATAGCTGCAGGTGGCGGAACGGTACATATATCTTTGCATGTACGCCATGCAAAGATATATGTATGGCTTGCAAAGGCTTCACAGCCATATGAATATTCACAAAACCAACTGCAAGCCATTCATAGCCAACTGCAAGCCATTTTCACCTTAACAATAAACTGGACTGGTCTGATAATTCTGCTGCTCTGTATAGGAAGGGGCAGAGTAGACTTTATCTGCTGAGGAGACTGAGATCCTTTGGAGTGCAGGGAGCGCTCCTGAAGACCTTATTCAACTGTGTAGTGGCATCGGCCATATTCTATGGAGTGGTCTGCTGGGGCAGCAGTGTTTCAACAGCCGACAGTAAGAGACTAAACAGACTGGTAAGGAAGGCCAGTTCTGTCCTAGGAATGCCTTTGGATTCTGTAGAGGTTGTGGGTGAGAGGAGAATGATCAACAAGATAACATCATTATTGGATAATGCTTCACACCTGCTCAAAAACGTTTTGACAGATCTGTGTAGCACTTTCAGTGATAGGTTGCTTCACCCTAGATGCTCAACAGAGAGATATCGCAGATCGTTCCTTCCGGCTGCAATTAGAATGTACAACTGTCATGGTCTGAAGAAGACCTGCACGTTCCTAGATTCTTGAGTTATATTGTTTGGATCTTATCTTATTATGTGTGTTCTTATTATTATACTACTACTCTTATCTGTACTTGAACCTTGCTGTAACACTGAAATTTCTCCATTGTTAGACGAATAAAGGGATTCTATTCTATTCTATTCATCATCTAATGATTTCCCCACTGGTCATTGCTATTTGCAGGGTCTGGGTATGTCTGGACTTACTTGGCAGCTGTGATAAAATCAGCCCGATTGAGGCCATACCTGACTTCACACACCCTTCCCTAAAACACTTGGGCACCCGTGCATTTTTTCATGCACTCCTAGGGTGACATTTAATGAGATACAAAAATGTGATTTTTGCGATATTTTCGCCAAAAACAGCCGAAATCGCATATTTTCCCGAATTCGCATATTTAATGAGATGCAAAAACTTCGAAAACTTCTGAAAGTGCGATTTTTATTCGCGCCGGAACTCGCATCCAGATGTTTTCCCATTGAAAAGTATACAATTCGCATATTTAATGAGATGCGAATTCAGGGAAAATGTGTCTAAAAATCGCCAAACATGTAGACCAGGTTCTGATATGCAAATTGGCCAGAACCCTGTACAGATCATTGAGATCTGTGCATGGTCCTGTGTAAAAAAATGTGTGAAAGTTTTTTTTCTTTTTAAAAACTGCGTGAGGTCCCCCCTCCTGGGGCATAACTCATTGAGCCAGACCTGGTTCCAAAAATGTGGTGCCATGCCACAGCCGGGGGACACTTTTTATATAAGGTCCCCCAGCCGAAACATGAGCACCGTGGCTGGTCAGCCTTGGACGGGGTACCTGGAGGAGTGGGGACCCCCCCAATAAAGGGGTACCCCCAGGCTTCACCCGTCCAGGGCTGAAGCCCGAGGCTGTCACTGGCGTCCGTGGCCAGTGGACGCCGGCCTGATAGGGTTAAATCTCACATACTGTACCTAACATTGCTTTATGCAGGAGAACAACAAGTGCCAGCAGACCTCCCCCGCATGCTGGGACTTGGGAACCACAAGTCCCAGCATGCGGGGCATTAATGGGCCCGACTTGTAGTCCACCTGTAAAAAGAATGTTAAAATAAAACACACACACAGAAAAGTATAACTTTATTTCACACACAAACACACACCTCACTTTTACACCAATATACTTACCAATCCAGGATCCAGCGCTGGTCTGTCTCCTGCATAGCCAGCTCACCCGCACTGACAGCAGGGTGAGCCAGCTTTCTCCTGTGCAGCTAACACCTTCTGTAGCGCTGTCCCGGCGCTACAGAGGCTGATAGCGTCTTGGGGTTCTGTGTCCCCATGGAAATGCATAGCTCAGCCAATTAGGGCTGAGCTATGCGTCTCCATGGAGACGCATCGGCCAATCACGCTATCAGCCTCTGTAGCGCAGGGACAGCGCTACAGGAGGTGTTAGCTGGAGGAGAAAGCCAGCTAACCCCGCTGTCAGTGCGGGGTGAGCTGGCTATGCAGGAGACAGACCAGCGCTGGATCCTGGATTGGTAAGTACAGTATATTGGTGTAAAAGTGAGATGTGTGTTTGTGTGTGAAATAAAGTTATACTTTTCTGTGTGTGTGTGTGTTTTATTTTAACATTCTTTTTACAGAAGGACTACAAGTCCCAGTGGGCCCATTAATGCCCCGCATGCTGGGACTTGTGGTTCTCCAAGTCTCAGCATGCGCGGGAGATCTGCTGGCACTTGTAGTTCTCCTGCATAAAACAATGTTAGGTATGTGAGATTTAACATTATCAAGCTGGCGTCCCCACTGGCCACGGATGCCGGTGACAGCCCCAGGTCTTCAGCCCTGGACGGGTGAAGCCTGGGGGGGGACCCCTTTATTGGGGGGTCCCCACTCCTCCAGGTACCCCATCCAAGGCTGACAAGCCACGGTGCTCATGTTTCGGCCGGGGGACCTTATATAAAAAGTGTACCCCAGCTATGGCATGACACCGCAGCCCGATGCTGGTTTCAAAATATGGGGGACCCCCAGATTTTTTGGCCCCCTGTAATTTTTAGAACCAGGACCGGTCCAAGAGTCCGGGGCTGGTTTCAGAAATACGGGGGACCCCTTTGCTTTTTGTCCCCCGTATTTTTGGAACCAGGTCCGGCTCAACGAGCCCGGGGCTGGTTATGCTCAGGAGGGGGGCCTCAGAATGTTTTTTTTTTTTTTATAAACACAAATTCGCACATTAGCCCAAATTCGCACATTTTCATGCCTAAAAATCGCACATAATCATGCCTAAAATTTGCACATTATCGCACCTAATCACACTTTTTTTCCCGGAATACGCACCTCATTAAATATGCAAATTCACTGCAAAAAAATGCGATTTTAAAAAGTGCGATATATGGGCGAATTTGAAAGTGCAAAAAAATTGCATTCTATTAAATGTCACCCCTAGTATTTTTGTTTTTCAACACACATATGAAATGGGCGGTTACCACCTCCAAATGCTAGCATCCTGTCAATCACCTCACAAAAGGCTAGCGATCAAAAAAGTAGAAGGATTTCTTTGCTGGACAGTGCCACGCACATGCAATACGGCCAAGACATATGCACAGTCTATCGATAATAGGCTGCTGTGCGAAATTTTGACCGCAGCAAATTGGTCAGATTATATTATGAATACCATAAATTGTAGAGTATTTTAAAATGTATTATTTGATGGTTTCATATAATATACAGTGTAAGATATGGGGAAAACCTACAGTACTGTATATAATTATTTAATAGTTTCATGTGTTATATGGCAGTGAAATGATATATGGCAGTACAGTATTTGCTTAAAAAGTTTTAATTTATTAAAACTTCACACTTTGAATTTATTTAGAAGAAGCTAACCACATATTGGCTAGCAAGCTTCTGTTACACACGTGCATTGGATATTAGAAAGCCTCCACATCTGTATAACTTAATGGGCCTAATTCAGAGGTGCACACAAACAACAGACAATGTTGATGTTCACATATCAGAGCAATTATTTGCTGAACATGTGTGAAAACTCCTGAAGACCCCTACGGTGCACAAGTAACTTATACGTATACAATAAAATTAATTCACACAGTATGACAAAGGTGGTGGAGAGGTGATGTGTACTCTTGGGTTGTGACTGGGAGGTTGCCTGAAGTTAATCCAAAGAAAGTTGTCTCATGGATGTGTTATGGGAGTATAGCAGTTAAGATAGTGAAAGCTCCTGGTCAGGATTGGAAAATGGGGATTATAAGAAGGAACTTTGGGATTATAATTGCCACTCACATTTGGATCTTGTAAAAGACCCTGGAATAGGGTTAAAGCACATAGGTGAATGGAGAGGCTTGGTGGCACATGGACTTTTTGACTTGGACCTGAGCGTATAGCAGGAAAGGACCCAGAACCAGCATTGAATATACCATTCTATATAGAAACTTTAGAACAGTCTTGTGCCAGTTCCATCTAAGATTCAGTAATGATTGCTCATTTGCAACTTTGCTTCTGTGAAAATGCCAAACACACATATGTGTTTTATGTAATTTTAATAACTAATTAAATTGTACTTCACTTTATGTTTTTCATCTGATCATTCTTTTTTTTAGGAATTCAAATTCTGAACAAATGAGTATTCCAGGGTAGGTGACCAATATAAGATCATCAACGCTGAGATACTACTAATCTTTTTTCTTTACTGTATGTAATAGTGTGCGAGCTACATACAGATGGAGCGTCTTTCATCATTGCAGGGGCTGGCGATGGATTCGCCATGCGCCAGCCCCACCAGACTTCAGAAGGGGATGCACGCGCACGAGATGCGTATGCGTCCCCTTACAACGGAGCTCCCCCCTAACCTTCTAATCTTGCCCATCTCCCTGAATCAGAGACGGGCAGGGTTCCCGCGTCCCAATCAGATGTAGCGTCCGCTCGCCAATGTGGGCATTCCGACAGGCCCCGGCGCTGGATGAGCGCCGCTACATCTGTACAACTGAGAAATGTACAGTAGGTGATTTTCCCATTAGATCTAAAGCAGCAATATCTTTAAAAACAAATCGGCTTTGCCTTAAAAAAATACATTCAAGGCCTCCTTATCAGTATTGTAGGCTCAGGGAAAAGCAAGGCACTGTGGCCCATACCCACTAATTAACCCACCCACCTGTTTGTAAACAAATCATAACATGCCCCTCCTGCAGTCCTATACGCTCTACCCACTTGCTTCCATACAATGAATGACTGTCAGCACTCTGATTAGTAAGTAGCTCCAACTATCCACCAATCAGCATGCTGACAGCCAGTAACTGGCTGGCTGCTGGCAGGGAAGCAGGAAAAGAATGCTGCCTAGCCACTTTGATATTCTCTACTGCCTCTCAAAGAAGCTCAGGGGGCAGACACTCACAGCTAAATCTGCCCCTGCTCAGGGGACCTAGAATCATGGAGCCCTTGGGAAGCTGCCCATTAAGCCCATACATTAAGTTGGCCCTGATTGCAGGCTATACTCCTAAATCTGTTTTCAATATACTGGTGTGTTGAGCTAACCCAGAGAGCTGTATATATATGTAATGCAAGTTTACTGGTATATATCCAGTGAGCAGGATACACTGGGAATGTAGTTGTATTGAGCTAAGCCCAGTGAGCAGGATACACTTGGAATGCTGTTGTGTGGTGCTAAACCCAACAAGCAGAATACATTTGATGTGCTAAGCTTAACCCAGTGAGCAGGATAAGCTTGGAATGCTGGTATGCTATGCTAAACCCAGTGAGCAGGATAAGCTTGGAATGCTGGTATGCTGAGCTAAACCCAGTGAGCAGGATAAACTTGGAATGCAGGTGTGCTGAGCTAAACTCAGTGAGCTAGATACATTTGATGTTTAACTGGAATCAGGCTGGCAATGGCAAAGTAGTGAGCATTTGAGGTGGACTGGCAGGACAAGAGAATGGCATTACCCACAGGGCATAGCCAGTGGGAAGGACTCGCAACCTGCCATTTGTAATTTCAACTGCTGCAGCATGGAATCTGCATGTGCCCAAATCTGACAGTACTCCCACCTCTTGGAGGTGGCCTCCAGACACTGCCAAGGTTTTTTTGGGATACATGGAATGGAAGCATGTGTCCATGATCTTTCCACACTAACCTTCCAATCAAAAAGTAACTGAAGGTGTAAATGGCTTTAGCATGAATCCACTTTTTACTTCAGAGTCTACAACACAAGGTCTTTGAATCTGTGAAGACTTGGTTAGTGAAATTTGGAATTGATTCAAGATCAATAGTAATAAATAGGAAATATGAAAAATGTCTGATATCCAGTAATGAGCTGGCAGATCCAATTTCAGATCATAACATGCTTCAGGGAAAAGGACTAGCAAAACAAGCAACAGGTTTCATAGTCAGAACTTTGAGTCTTAAATTCTTGGTTAAGAGTCACACCTGATCTCCTGGATTGAATATCAGAATGGCCCAGTGTTTCTGTCAGTGAAGACTTCATAGATGTGTGAAGCTTTCTTTAGATATAAATGTATCTTTAAAATTGGAGCAAATGGTTGTAAAGCCCAGGGTAGCAAGTCTACCCAATTATCTTGGGAAAATGAAATATACATTCAGAGGAAGGTTTCTAATTCTGGGTTGATCCTTTAAGTCTGACCATTTGGTTGTGGATGGTATGCAGAAGAAGAAAAACATACAGTTGCTTTACTTGCATTGCAGAAGATATGCGGCGGGTCTGCGCTGGGTGTTGGACACTGTTGTGTCAGGGGCCTCCAGACACGGTAAATGACGCCAGTGCATAAAAAGATGGCCGCCGCATGACCTGAGAAGCACTGGGGTAGCTGGGAGCCGCTGTTAAATGCCGCCCACCCCGGCGAGCTCCGTGCTTACAAAGTGCCAAGGACCACAACTTGTAAAAATCCTGATCCCCTCTCTAGCGAGAGGACCAGGTCTACTCACCCCTGCCTGGCTGGACGGTGGACGGTGATGGCTGGGGGAGGATCAGGACACGCGCTGCATGCAGTGGTGTCGCTGTCAGCTCTGGAGACTGAGGTCTCCTCAGCCGGGGACCAGAGCACAAGCTGCAAGCAGCTGCGAACGGGTCCCCCGGCAGCTCCCACGGCGAGGTCAGGCAGAGGCCTGACCCTCCTCTTGCTGATTGTAGATAAAAAAATAAATAAAATAAAGGTCTTTTTTAAACTTCCCCTGGAGTAAGTCAGAAGTGTGCCTAGCTCCGCAGGGCACAAAATAAGACTGTCTGTGGGGGAAGTAGAAGGGGAGGAGCTGGCCACACTGTCTCTAAATTCTTAAAGTGCCCATGCTCCCTGCAGTCGCCCTTCTATTCCCCACTGTTACTCTAGTGACACCTGCTGGATGAAGGAGAAAAACTGTTAAATACAAGTATAAAATTATTATCACAAATACTTTTAAGCCTATTATCAATAAAATATAAAATTAAGGAAAGGCAGCCCCCTGTATAGAGACTAAGCAGCAAACTTCAATTGAGTAGGTCAAATTTTATGAAGTTTGACTGGTGTAAAATATAGCGAGTGCAACAATTTGAATTTCATTTCAAATGGTTGTAACATTTAGAAAATCTGTGTACAACAACAACAACAAAAAATCAACTCCAATTGCTGAGACGTGAAGGCAGTGCTTTAATCAGCCTCCCATTGCAGTTGTGCAAGAGATTTTTGCCACTTATTCTCTTCCCTGGTACAATAAGTACCAGAACCTATTAGAACCTCTGAATTACCTGATAATAATTTAGACTAGGGGTGAGCAGGTCCGGTTCTCTGAGAACCAGACCCTAAAACTTCTGGATCTGAACCGGGATCCGAGTCTGGCTCAGGTTTCCCTGCCAGACTCAGATCCCACATCAAGGCAAAATGCCATCATCACACTTTTGGATTTTTGGATTCCATATACCTGTAAGTCCCCGCTGCTTGGCACCATCTTCACTCTAGCACAGGAGAGTATGGGAAACAGACCTATGTCTGTCTGTGGGTAGTGGAATCAGGTGGTTGCTGCTGTATTACTCCATGTGTGCCCTTTCTGCTCTGCTCTATAAGTCCCGGGGGTCCCCTGTCTTCCCTATATTTCTAGGGGTGCTGCTGTATAAGTCCAGGGATGCTTCTTATAGGAAAATTGAGGAAAAATTTTTAAGGATCAGTAATCACTTCCTACTACTGGTGCTGAAGCTGCTGCGACTAGTCATGACATTGATAATGCAGGTTCATCAATGTCATCTGCTCAAGGGCGTAGAAGGCATGTACAATTTAAAAAGCAAAAATTTACAGAAATAAACAAAAAAATTAAATGTAAGATTGACAATATGTCATTCACGACACAAAGTGGCAAGGAAAAGTATCTCATGAAGGTAGATGCTCTCCACCCTGTAGAAAAGTAATTAAAAAGGCACAGGAAGCTACTGTGCATTCAGAGATATCACCAATCAACAAGGAGAGTCCAAGTATGTCCGTAATTGTAATGTATAGGCCTGACCTTTCCAACATTGTATGGGAAGAGGAGGCTTCTTCACACATTTATGTATTTATTTACAGTTTCTTATATAATGCAGGACATTCCGTTGCACTTTACAATTGTAGACAGTGATTAAACAAATTGGGTAACAACAAACTGACTTGGAAGAGGGCCCTGCTGTAAGCTTACAATCTATAGGGACATAGGAGGGAAACACAAGGACAGGTACCAGTGATAGCATAGCAGTCCCACCAAGTTGCCAGTCCAGAAGAAAAGCTATATAACACATAAGTGCCTCGTAGGGTTATGTGAGTGGAACCTAAATATGAGAGGCTTCCCTGTAGAGGTGAGTTTTCAGGGAAGGCTTGAAAGTTTGGAAACTAGTGGAGAGTCGTATTGTGTGTGGAAGGGCATTGCATAGGGAGGGAGCAGCCTGATTAAGTTCAGTAATATTACTATCTGTACATTTCTCTTTCTCTCTTTTTTTGCATTTCTCTATACTGTATAGCTATACTTTTCTCTATATATCTCCCTACACATTTCTCTTTCTCTCTATTTGAACATTTATCTTTATCTCTATTTGTATATTTCTCTATGGGGGGTATTCAATGCTGTGGGAGAGCGGCGTCAGCGAGCAGAGCTTCATACTTGCTGTCACCACTCACCCTGTCAGTATTCAATGCAGCCCCCTCATACGCCAATTCCCCCTCGCTACAATTTTTGAGCGAAGGGGAATTGGCATATGTGGCTCCTGAACCAGTGAGACTCGCGGCTAAATACAGCGAGTTTTCTGCATTAGCCGCGGGTCTTGCTGTTTTGGGGAATTCTCGCCGGCCTGTGACAGTGAGGATTAGCGAGTAGATATATATATATATATATATATATATATCATACATGCACGGCGGCACTCTCAGACGAAATGATGACAATGACACGGCTGTCTAGTGTCCAACGTTTCAGTGCTGTGTGCACTTTTATCAAGAACAGTTACACTGTTCTTGATAAAAGTGCACACAGCACTGAAACGTTGGACACTAGACAGCCGTGTCATTGTCATCTTTTCGTCTGAGCGTGCCGCCGTGCATGTATGATATACTTTTGTACCCACCATGCTGACGGGGACCTATCGGATGGCACCGGGCAAGTAAGTTACTGAGGCCAAGGGAGTGCCGGCCAAACGTGGAGTATATATATATATATATATATATATATATATATATATATATATATATATATATATATATATATATATAGGCTTGGGAACAAATCACGGCACTCCAAGGATTTTTCAAAAAATATATATTGTAGGGAAAACACACACCAACGTTTCGGAGCTTAGCGCTCCTTTTTCAAGGTGAAAAAACAGTGTAACAATGTGTAATAAAACGTGCATACCTTAAATACAGTGCAGGGTGCCGTTCTGCCCTCCCTCGTGCGCTGGACGCCGGCTGGGACGCTGCGCTTTGCTGGCTGGAAGTCGTCACCCGGAAATGACGTCATGGCCGGATACCACTTTGGATGGCTGCTGGAACGCAAGCTGAGCGGTGGTCATAGTAACTGGCCACTGCTGGAAATAGGCGCTTGTCCCTGCCGTTATCCCTCGCATTCTGGGTGGGGAAAAGGACACAAAAAAATACATGAATAGACATTAAAAATAGTGCACATAATAAAAATAATGTACAGAAAAACTTTGTTAAAACGCAGTCTGCTGGACATGACTATTTGTCTGGTGTCACGATGTGGGGACTTTATATCCAGTTGTAAGCTATTTGTAAGCTGAGTGAATAAAACGCAGAACGTATCTGCTGTATAAGAAGGCTGACAATGCAGCCTATGTTATAAAGTGCAAATTATGTGACAGGACCTAGTATGCCTCTGCTGTGTTAAAAAACAAAAAACAAAAAAGTGAATGAGTTTAAAAATGCGCGCACTGGTTATAACCAGTGTATATCTTCCACTGTTGTCAAGTGTTAATTGCTTCACTACATGTGTGTGGACCCTATCCTGTAGGGTCGACGCACCCCGTGATGCACACTAACTCCTCCAGCCTATCCAGCATAAAAGCCTAGTGTGTAATAGTTTTTATTGTTAAAGGGGACTAATAATTGTGATCGCTGTTATATACGTCAAAAAAATAATAAATCATACATTTTTCCCGTGTCGACCTTTATCAGGTGTCGACCAGGAGGCAGAACTATAACTGTAACTGATGAATTAGAGAAATATCTAAATATCACAGGAAGACCGATACTGGCCGTCTCTCATTCAGTCCAATCGGGCTGGTTGAGTTCAATTTGTGGATCCATCTCGCTTCAAGTTTGAGGAGGTTGCCATTTCTGTCCCCCCTGCGGATGGATGGTGGGATATGATCGACTGCCATGTGTTTGAGGTCCGAAAGCTTGTGTTTGGCCTCATGGAAGTGCTTAGCCACTGGCTGATCCGGGGCATTCTTCTTCTTCTTGCCTGTAAGTGCTTGTTGTATGGCTGATCTATGGAGGGCCATACGTTCCCTCATAGATCGAATGGTCTTACCTACATACAGTAGGTTACAGGGGCACTTAATTACATACACTATGTGGGTGGAAAGGCAATTAAGTGTATGCTTAATAGGGAATGTCCGTCCGCTGGCTGGATGGGTAAAACAGTGTCCGGTTATCATGTCCTGACAGGTGGTGCACTTCACACACCTGTAGCACCCTGGCTGCTTGGTTAAAAAGTTAGTGGGTCTCTGTGCACTCTCGTTGAAGCCCGTTATGTCACTATGGACTATGGTATCCCGAATACTTCTGCCCTTGGTGTAACAGAGCATAGGGCTCTTGTTCCTTAGGCCCGGGAGGTCCCGGTCAGATTTTACTAGCGGCCATAAGGCCTTGGTTGCTCTGGGGAGAATAGGGCTGGCTGTGCTGAGTCTGACCACAAACGGCAGTCTGTTCTGTTCGCTCTTTTTGCGATCCTGGGTGTTGGGATTCAACAATGTTTTACGGTCCAATTTCAAGACTTCCTCCTTGATTGATGACAGTCTCTTGGGTTCATATCCCCTTTCTTCGAATTTTGCTGCCATGTTGTCCAGTGCCCCTGGTAGCTTCTCTGGATCTCTTATGATACAAGCAGCTCTGATCATCTGGGAGCGGGGTAGAGCCTCTTTAAGAGAACGTGAATGGAAGCTATTATATTTCAAAATAGTATTCCTGTCCGTTGGCTTGGAGTAAAGGTCAGTGTGCAGAATGTTATTGACAATACTGACCGTTACATCCAGATAGTCAATCTTTTCCAAGGACCTGTTATATGTGAGCTTAATCGGAGAAGTTCTACTGTTGATCTTGTTCATTAAATCGACCAGTTCAAGTTGAGTACCGCCCCACAACATGAACAGGTCATCTATGTATCTTATCAGCAGTATGACTTTGTCCTTTGTTGTGGGGTCGCTATTGAACATTTCGTCTTCTTGTTTAAACATAAAAATGTTTGCGAAAGATGGTGACATCGAACTTCCCATGGCGCATCCCGTCTTCTGTCTATAGAAATGGCCATCGAAGAGGAAATAGTTTTTTGTTAATGTTAACCGCATTAGCTCCATAAACAGTCCCAGGTTTAATGCGGACATTTGTTCTTTTATCAGGAATTCCTCCATTACATTGAGGCCCTTTTGTTGGGGGATGCTTGTAAACAGACTGCTGACGTCCATGGTGACCAACCAGGTCTCTGGGGGCACTTTTCCTATTTGGTTGATGGTATTCAGGAAATCTGTAGTGTCCCTAATGTGGGTCTTTTGACGCATGATAATGAGCTGGACTATGCTGTCTAGCATTTGGGATATCGGCTGGTAAATTGAATTGCGGGCACTAATTATGGGCCTGCCCGGAGGGTTATTTAGGGCCTTGTGGATTTTCGGTACTGTAAACAGTACTGGGACCGTTGGAAGGTCCTGAGTCAGTGCTTTACGTACTTTCTCCTCTATCCAGCCGTTTCCATAGGCCGCGGATAAGATTTGATCCAGTTCGGCCTTGTAGCCCTCTGTTGGATCTTGTACCAGCTTTTCATACACTTCTGTGTCCGACAGCTGTTTGTAAATTTCCGCCCTGTAGTCCGTGAAGTCCTGGACCACCAGGCCTCCGCCCTTGTCCGCAGGTCTGAATACTACATCCCTGTAGCTTCCCAGTTGTTTTAGTGCTGCTTGCTGGTCCCGATTGAGATTTAGGTGTGTTGGATGAGAGGCTTGGGAGTATCTAATTACTGAGTCGTCCATCAGTCTCAGGTATGATTGAATTGATGCATTATGAGACTGCGGATCGAATTTTGAGGTCTTGCGTTGGCAAAGGAACTTGGTGATAGACGGGTCAATGGTGGAAGGGGAGGGGATCTGGTGCTGGTAATACTCCTTAAGGCGGAGAGAGCGTCCGAATCTGTGTAAATCGACCTTCCATGTTAGGTCGTCATGAAGAGTGGTGGGAACAAAAGTTAGGCCCAAATTTAAAACTTCTAGTTCCACATCACTGAACGTCCTTTTTGATAAATTGTAAACAGTGGACTCAGGTGTTATTTGTTTTTTGCGGATCCGCGCGTGTTGGCCCCCCCTACGGGGGGTCGGTCTGCTGCCTTGCTTCTTGAGGGGGTTCTTTTGGGCCGTGTCGCTGCTGGACCTAAAGGAACACTATCAGGTGTGTCTGTTTCCACTTGAAAGTCGCTATCACTGTTGGAGGACTGGTGCTGATTTCTAGGAGTAGCACTTCTTGCTCTTCTAGTGGGTCTCGCTCTCTGGGCCTGGAATCTGCCCTGCCTGGTTTCACCTCCACCTCCGCTTAACCACCTGTAGACTTGGTTTTGCTCATAGTCTTCTTTGACCGTGAAGTATTTGTTTCTTTTAAACTTCAACAGGTCCTTTTGGTATTTTTCAATTTGACCTTGGAGTTTAGCCACCCAATCTTGGCTGGGGTCCAATGTGAGTGTTTCCCACCACTCTTCATGACGACCTAACATGGAAGGTCGATTTACACAGATTCGGACGCTCTCTCCGCCTTAAGGAGTATTACCAGCACCAGATTCCCTCCCCTTCCACCATTGACCCGTCTATCACCAAGTTCCTTTGCCAACGCAAGACCTCAAAATTCGATCCGCAGTCTCATAATGCATCAATTCAATCATACCTGAGACTGACGGACGACTCAGTAATTAGATACTCCCAAGCCTCTCATCCAACACACCTAAATCTCAATCGGGACCAGCAAGCAGCACTAAAACAACTGGGAAGCTACAGGGATGTAGTATTCAGACCTGCGGACAAGGGCGGAGGCCTGGTGGTCCAGGACCTCACGGACTACAGGGCGGAAATTTACAAACAGCTGTCTGACACAGAAATGTATGAAAAGCTGGTACAAGATCCAACAGAGGGCTACAAGGCCGAACTGGATCAAATCTTATCCGCGGCCTATGGAAACGGCTGGATAGAGGAGAAAGTACGTAAAGCACTGACTCAGGACCATCCAACGGTCCCAGTACTGTTTACAGTACCGAAAATCCACAAGGCCCTAAATAACCCTCCGGGCAGGCCCATAATTAGTGCCCGCAATTCAATTTACCAGCCGATATCCCAAATGCTAGACAGCATAGTCCAGCCCATTATCATGCGTCAAAAGACCCACATTAGGGACACTACAGATTTCCTGAATACCATCAACCAAATAGGAAAAGTGCCCCCAGAGACCTGGTTGGTCACCATGGACGTCAGCAGTCTGTTTACAAGCATCCCCCAACAAGAGGGCCTCAATGTAATGGAGGAATTCCTGATAAAAGAACAAATGTCCGCATTAAACCTGGGACTGTTTATGGAGCTAATGCGGTTAACATTAACAAAAAACTATTTCCTCTTCGATGGCCATTTCTATAGACAGAAGACGGGATGCGCCATGGGAAGTTCGATGTCACCATCTTTCGCAAACATTTTTATGTTTAAACAAGAAGACGAAATGTTCAATAGCGACCCCACAACAAAGGACAAAGTCATACTGCTGATAAGATACATAGATGACCTGTTCATGTTGTGGGGCGGTACTCAACTTGAACTGGTCGATTTAATGAACAAGATCAACAGTAGAACTTCTCCGATTAAGCTCACATATAACAGGTCCTTGGAAAAGATTGACTATCTGGATGTAACGGTCAGTATTGTCAATAACATTCTGCACACTGACCTTTACTCCAAGCCAACGGACAGGAATACTATTTTGAAATATAATAGCTTCCATTCACGTTCTCTTAAAGAGGCTCTACCCCGCTCCCAGATGATCAGAGCTGCTCGTATCATAAGTGATCCAGAGAAGCTACCAGGGGCACTGGACAACATGGCAGCAAAATTCGAAGAAAGGGGATATGAACCCAAGAGACTGTCATCAATCAAGGAGGAAGTCTTGAAATTGGACCGTAAAACATTGTTGAATCCCAACACCCAGGATCACAAAAAGAGCGAACAGAACAGACTGCCGTTTGTGGTCAGACTCAGCACAGCCAGCCCTATTCTCCCCAGAGCAACCAAGGCCTTATGGCCGCTAGTAAAATCTGACCGGGACCTCCCGGGCCTAAGGAACAAGAGCCCTATGCTCTGTTACACCAAGGGCAGAAGTATTCAGGCTACCATAGTCCATAGTGACATAACGGGCTTCAACGAGAGTGCACAGAGACCCACTAACTTTTTAACCAAGCAGCCAGGGTGCTACAGGTGTGTGAAGTGCACCACCTGTCAGGACATGATAACCGGACACTGTTTTACCCATCCAGCCAGCGGACGGACATTCCCTATTAAGCATACACTTAATTGCCTTTCCACCCACATAGTGTATGTAATTAAGTGCCCCTGTAACCTACTGTATGTAGGTAAGACCATTCGATCTATGAGGGAACGTATGGCCCTCCATAGATCAGCCATACAACAAGCACTTACAGGCAAGAAGAAGAAGAATGCCCCGGATCAACCAGTGGCTAAGCACTTCCATGAGGCCAAACAGAAGCTTTCGGACCTCAAACACATGGCAGTCGATCATATCCCACCATCCATCCGCAGGGGGGACAGAAATGGCAACCTCCTCAAACTTGAAGCGAGATGGATCCACAAATTGAACTCAACCAGCCCGATTGGACTGAATGAGAGACGGACAGTATCGGTCTTCCTGTGATATTTAGATATTTCTCTAATTCATCAGTTACAGTTATAGTTCTGCCTCCTGGTCGACACCTGATAAAGGTCGACACGGGAAAAATGTATGATTTATTATTTTTTTGACCTATATAACAGCGATCACAATTATTAGTCCCCTTTAACAATAAAAACTATTACACACTAGGCTTTTATGCTGGATAGGCTGGAGGAGTTAGTGTGCATCACGGGGTGCATCGACCCTACAGGATAGGGTCCACACACATGTAGTGAAGCAATTAACACTTGACAACAGTGGAAGATATACACTGGTTATAACCAGTGCGCGCATTTTTAAACTCATTCACTTTTTTGTTTTTTGTTTTTTTAACACAGCAGAGGCATACTAGGTCCTGTCACATAATTTGCACTTTATAACATAGGCTGCATTGTCAGCCTTCTTATACAGCAGATACGTTCTGCGTTTTATTCACTCAGCTTACAAATAGCTTACAACTGGATATAAAGTCCCCACATCGTGACACCAGACAAATAGTCATGTCCAGCAGACTGCGTTTTAACAAAGTTTTTCTGTACATTATTTTTCATGTGCACTATTTTTAATGTCTATTCATGTATTTTTTTGTGTCCTTTTCCCCACCCAGAATGCGAGGGATAACGGCAGGGACAAGCGCCTATTTCCAGCAGTGGCCAGTTACTATGACCACCGCT
Source organism: Crinia signifera (assembly GCF_055691185.1). Lineage (NCBI taxonomy): Eukaryota > Metazoa > Chordata > Amphibia > Anura > Myobatrachidae > Crinia > Crinia signifera. Next base: position 91,791,985 of record NC_139223.1, on the reverse strand, counting down.
CAGCTTGCGTTCCAGCAGCCATCCAAAGTGGTATCCGGCCATGACGTAATTTCCGGGTGATGACTTCCGGCCAGCAAAGCGCAGCGTCCCAGCCGGCGTCCAGCGCACGAGGGAGGGCAGAACGGCACCCTGCACTGTATTTAAGGTATGCACGTTTTATTACACATTGTTACACTGTTTTTTCACCTTGAAAAAGGAGCGCTAAGCTCCGAAACGTTGGTGTGTGTTTTCCCTACAATATATATTTTTTGAAAAATCCTTGGAGTGCCGTGATTTGTTCCCAAGCCTGCACATCTTTCTTCAAGGGCACCGGGGTCCTATAACCACAGCCAGGAGAGTGCCAGGCCACCATCCCCCATATATATATATATATATATATATATATATATATATATATATATAAAAGACAAAGAGGTGCCCGATACCGCGCACTACGGTTTTGTTGCAGCAACTCTGAGGATCCCCTGTTAGGCGGGACCCAGGTAAGTTTAGAGATGAAAAAGGAAATAAGAGTTCAGAGTGCGCTACCAGAAATTACACAGTTTTTTTAAAACACAATATGATTTAATATAAAAGCCTTATAGGCAATACATAAAAGTGCAGAAATACAACAGCTTTTTTATTTCAGCAAGTTTCTGTTATTCACTTGGTGAAGCAGGCCCAACGCGTTTCGTCATGGAAATGACTTCATCAGGGGCTTATATGTAACATTTTTGATAACCAAATGGCACTGTAAATTTAATACAGATAAAAAATTCTAAATAAAAAATTTCATTTGTACATTTAGAATAAAGAGACATTTTTTGGTGATGAAGGATATAGAACGGAGAGGAGGATGAGGGAGAGAAAGCGAAAAAAGGAATGATATATATACAATATACAAAACGTGATTGATTTATACATGATTTCATTACTAATTACATGGTTTAAAGTTCGTGAAAAGTTGTGATTCAATTCTGTGATAAACTAATACATACATTTAATAATGTTAAGTTTACCAGGGGATCGTGCTGATCCTAATTCATATGGTTATATCTAATACCAATGTGATTCAGTGATGAACATATACATACAATTGATGAATATTTACAGAGGGATCTTCCTGATCCTGATGTATGTGATTAAATACATATAACAACAATATTAAGAATTAATATTAAACAATTATAAATCTTGTGTTTAGATGAGTGAATACCCCACCCAGGTGAAAAATATAAAATAATTGTATATATATACCTTTGTACAACTTCAATTATCATATACACTGGTCGATTTGTGTGATATACACTGGTCGAGTTGTGTCAATAATACAGTATCGAAAAAGAAACAACATCTGGAGGAGAGATATAGTAATAGAATGAATGTTCTAAAATATGGAGTAACCAAAATATCTTCTTGTGGAGAACTGCTGGTTTTATCTACTTACAGAAGCTTGTTTGTACCTGTGATCTAGGGAAGGAGCAACGGCCAGTTCTTTTTAAGTGCCTGATATGCGGGGGTTAATAACCACAGAATAAAGCCTCAAAGTAATTCCTTTGTGACAAAATGGTCCCATCTAAAAATGAGTCAAAATGTGGACAATTGACTTAAATGTACATACATAAGATACTTATATGGCAGTGATTGAAAAACCAAAGATAAGGATAACCACTTACATGTGTTAGGGCAACCAGGTGTGCACTCTCTGGAATCCAAAAGCTGAATGGATACCAGTGTGTTCTGGTGGATATATATAGGGATTTCAGGAGTGACATCACTTCCTGTATGGATTTGATTACTCTTGGACTTTAATGCTTAAATAAGCTTCTCCAGCTTATATTTGGATGACCAAATGTTATTCAATTCTTTAGGTATGATGTCCTTAAACTATGGACATAGCACTAAGCTTTAATATTGCTTTCCTAAGCTTGTAAAACCTTAATTAGGTGGTGGTACTTGAAATTTTGCCCTTACTTAGCACTGCTGAAGTGGTCCTACCTTTAATAGCTTCCCTGTTTTTGGTGAAACAAAATCACTAGGCAGAAATGGCCGCAGTGATCCTTATTAGAAATGATTCACCTCACTCCGCTTTCTGCTGGGGATTAGATGAGGGGACATTGAATTATTACTTATCCTATATAAATAGAGGGGACATTGAATTATTACTTATCCTATATAAACACCTTGTGTACTGCGCTCTCTGCTGGGGGTTAGATATAGAACATTGAATTAGATATGGAACATTGAATTTTATGCACCATATATGAGAATTTTTTTTTTTTTTTTATTAATTTTATATTTCTCTTATTATACATGGAGAATTAATGGATAGCTGGGTTTAATACATATATATATATATATATATATATATATATATATATATATATATATATATATATATATATATATATATATATACATGTAAAAACATTTCAATTATCCATTTTCTACTGGCTTTTAATAAGACCTAATTAACATATTTTAGCTAATATTGGGCGGTTATTATATGAAAAGGAGGAGGAAAGTATGGTGCCAGCATGGATACATCACCAAAGTTACCTCATTCCTTCTTATGTTTGCCTAAATGGTGGCAAAAAAGTGTAAACAACGGTTTTTTTATCTTTTTTTTGTCTTTTTTATCTACCTTCTGTTAGTCACCCGTTACTGCTGCGCTTATACAATGCCACTGTTCAAAGATAGAACAAAGAGAAATTATAATGTGAAGAACATCTTTGTGGATGAGGAATGTGAATTAGATATGGAGGATGATGGAGAGGATTATTTTGGATACCTGAATACACTTGAAAAATTAGCGGTCAAAGAGCTGAAAGGATGGTATGACATCGTCACAATTGAAAAATATATCGAGGTGGGAAGAATCCCAAGAGGCCTCAGACTACAAAAATTACCAACTTATGGGATCGATAATCCAATATTTTTAAAAACATGGAATTCCATTCTGGACGAATGCTCCACGAAATTGATGGCCACATTGGTTAATGAGAGGAAAAAGGAATTAGTCACACTGGAGAGCGAGATGGGCAGAATTGAGGGCCTTTTATCTAAATTCGACTCAAGTGAAGAATTTAAGAAAGATATAACGGATCTACAGTCCAAACTGGACAGCTTAGAAAAGGACATCATACAACGCAAACAAAAGAAATTTGTTCGGGACAAAAGGGACTATATAAGTGGACAGATACACGTGTGGCCCAACGAAAATAAAAAAATAGAACCCCCGTTTTGAAAATAACAGCAACCCAGTCTGGGACAAACCAAGGCGAGGCTCCTATCGCTCAAACGATATAGAAAGGGACAACATACCATATCGTTCCTTCAACAACTATCGGAATAATTTCCACAGCCATAGACAACACCATAGGCACTATGAAAGACCTAGAAGATACGATTCTAGGGATAGAAATGACGACTACCATCCATCAAGATCTTTTAGAGGTAGAATACCCTCTTACGGAAATTATCATCAGCAGCGACGGGGGGACGTCTTCAGATCCCCTTCCCCTCGTAGAAATCAACAATATAACAAGAGGAATTTTTTAGATGTGGAACGGGAATTCGACCCACCCCATCGGGCGACAAGAGAAGAACTCCATACCCGCCTAGAGTCCCCACACGGACTCAAACGAAGACTCAATGGAGATATAGAGGATGCAGAGGGGGCAAACAGCTCGCCCAAAAAGAAAAAAGGCCTGACACTACCACCTCCGCTAACACAGGAGTCATCAACCTGTCAAAGAAAGAGCTATCTTCAGCCGAGAATACGTTATTAAACAAAGGCCTAAAATTCGCACCAGATGGTCATATTAATCATTTCGACTTATTCATCGATTTGAATAAATTCATCAGAAATCTCACAGTACAAAGACATTTCTTAAAAAATCCAACTCCACAACTGAAAGAAACAGAACCTAAACCACTAGTAGCTCCCACCTCGCGGTTTTACCCGGTAGAATCCAGAGGAAGTCACCTCGAAATCTTTTTCGAAGCTGTGAGGGAAGATTTCAGAACAATCAATCCTAAGAAGCACTTTGTAAAAAATCTAAACGTACAGGAAAATAAAGCAATAAAAAGTCTAAAAAAGGATGAAAACACCATTGTGAAGATTGCCGATAAGGGAGGGGCGGTAGTTTTACAAGAAAAAACTAACTACCTGAAGGAAGCAAGAAAAATCCTTGATGACCGAACTACCTATCAGAAACTCCCATCTAATCCAACTACAGAATTCAAAACAGATTTTGAAATTCTTCTGAAGTCAGGCTTGGACAACAAGGTTATTTGCAAAGAAGAATATGATTACATCAATGTTAAACATCCTATGTTGGCTAATTTCTATCATATTCCAAAGGTCCACAAAGACCAAGCAGAACCTCCTGGACGCCCCATAATAGCGGGTATAAACTCACTTACGTCCAGTCTTTCCCACTATTTGGACTTAAAACTACAGCCGTACGTCTTGCAAAACAGGTCCCATTTGAAAGACAGTTCCTCAGTCCTGAAATTATTGAAAGGTAAAATCTGGTCCGCCAACTATTGTTGGCTAACAATAGATGTACAGGGACTCTATTCCTCTATCCCCCATAGTAAGGGACTACAATCGGTGGAGAAAATACTACGAAATGACCCGGAAAAAAAGGAATCTGAAATAACATTTCTAATTAACAGCATCAAATTCATTTTAAATCACAACTTTTTTGAATTTGACGGGGATTATTATCTCCAAGAACAGGGAACGGCTATGGGGACAAAATTTGCCCCATCATATGCCAACCTCCACATGAGGGCCTGGGAGGAACAGTTCATCTTCGGATCGCGCTTTGAAGAAAAGAACATAATAGCATATAAACGCTATATTGATGATCTTCTTCTTATATGGCATGGGGATGAAACTAGTGTATTGGAATTCATTTCATACATACATATTAACGACTTCAATCTTAAATTCACTTATAAGACCAACGCCACAATAATCGATTTCTTAGACCTAGAACTTGAAGGAAAGCCAGGGGAAGAAGTGTCAACACGGACCCACTTCAAAACAGTGGATGCAAACAGCTTCATCCCGGCCACCAGCTGTCACCTTCCAGCCTGGAAGAACGGTGTACCATACGCCCAATTCCTACGGGTGAGAAGAAACTGTAATAACGACAGCGAATTCTGGCTTCAATCCCAGTTACTTTTTGATCGCTTTATTGAAAGAGGCTACAAAGCGACATTTGTTGAGACTGCTAGGCAGAGAGCTTTTTCTCAGAAAAGAGATGACCTATTACTTGAAACTACTAAACAAAAAAAGGAATTCAAGTGTAGACCTTTTATAACACAGTTTAACTGTGAGAACAATCAAATCAGAAAAATCCTTGAAAAGCACTGGACTACACTATTGCGAGATCCGGTGTTGGGACAACATCTTCCCCCTAAACCGAACCTTGTATATCGTCGGGCGAAAAATCTAAAATCCATTTTAGCACCCAGCAGATTAAAACCAACAACCTCAGCCCTCAGTAAGGGTACTCATCATTTTCTGAGTAAAAAAACGGGAATCTTACCGTGCAACAAATGCATCTGCTGCCCCTTCATGGAAAAATCACAGTTCCAGCACACCTTTAAAAACGGTAGAGAATACAAAATCACTGAAGCCGTCACTTGCAATTCAGATCATATAGTATATAAAATCACCTGCAGTTGCAATTTGATCTATATAGGCAAAACTATAAGGCAAGCGAAAATACGTGTGCAGGAACACATGAGGAATATTCGTAACAAAGTAAAAGTCCACAGCCTGCCAAAACATTACTTGGAGAAACACAACTCCATGGTGACCAAAGAAAACTTCAGCTTTACCATCATTGAGCGTGTCCCCGTCAACCCAAGAGGGGGCAACAGGGACCAAGAACTAATAAAAAAGGAGAGTTTTTGGATATACACTCTGGATACTCTGAGCCCGAAGGGATTAAACGAAGGAGTTGACATAGTGGCTTTCCTCTAAATAGTACCATACCTGCTGATCTTATCTTCTCCCCCTTTTTTTCAAAACCCTTCTATATAAAAATCTATCTCCCACTTTTTTGGTCACACCATCTGGATTCTTGAAAATTCTCTTTGTGTTTCCATGAATGTAGTGTTGCACCCTGAAGACCTCGATGTAAATATGATAGTGATTGAACAAACTGGAGTGGGGTTCCATCCCAATTTCAGACCTCTCTATGTATATGGGTTTAACACACCCCTCATTATAGAGGAGGATTTATATTTAAATTCCATTTAATTGAGACAAATATAATGCGGACTAATTCTTATTTAAATATATTTAGTAGGTCTAAACCGTTGTTTACACTTTTTTGCCACCATTTAGGCAAACATAAGAAGGAATGAGGTAACTTTGGTGATGTATCCATGCTGGCACCATACTTTCCTCCTCCTTTTCATATAATAACCGCCCAATATTAGCTAAAATATGTTAATTAGGTCTTATTAAAAGCCAGTAGAAAATGGATAATTGAAATGTTTTTACATGTATATATATATATATATATATATATATATATATATATATATATATATGTATTAAACCCAGCTATCCATTAATTCTCCATGTATAATAAGAGAAATATAAAATTAATTTAAAAAAAAAAAAAAAAAAATTCTCATATATGGTGCATAAAATTCAATGTTCCATATCTAATTCAATGTTCTATATCTAACCCCCAGCAGAGAGCGCAGTACACAAGGTGTTTATATAGGATAAGTAATAATTCAATGTCCCCTCTATTTATATAGGATAAGTAATAATTAAATGTCCCCTCATCTAATCCCCAGCAGAAAGCGGAGTGAGGTGAATCATTTCTAATAAGGATCACTGCGGCCATTTCTGCCAAGTGATTTTGTTTCACCAAAAACGGGGAAGCTATTAAAGGTAGGACCACTTCAGCAGTGCTAAGTAAGGGCAAAATTTCAAGTACCACCACCTAATTAAGGTTTTACAAGCTTAGGAAAGCAATATTAAAGCTTAGTGCTATGTCCATAGTTTAAGGACATCATACCTAAAGAATTGAATAACATTTGGTCATCCAAATATAAGCTGGAGAAGCTTATTTAAGCATTAAAGTCCAAGAGTAATCAAATCCATACAGGAAGTGATGTCACTCCTGAAATCCCTATATATATCCACCAGAACACACTGGTATCCATTCAGCTTTTGGATTCCAGAGAGTGCACACCCGGTTGCCCTAACACATGTAAGTGGTTATCCTTATCTTTGGTTTTTCAATCACTGCCATATAAGTATCTTATGTATGTACATTTAAGTCAATTGTCCACATTTTGACTCATTTTTAGATGGGACCATTTTGTCACAAAGGAATTACTTTGAGGCTTTATTCTGTGGTTATTAACCCCCGCATATCAGGCCCTTAAAAAGAAATGGCCGTTGCTCCTTCCCTAGATCACAGGTACAAACAAGCTTCTGTAAGTAGATAAAACCAGCAGTTCTCCACAAGAAGATATTTTGGTTACTCCATATTTTAGAACATTCATTCTATTACTATATCTCTCCTCCAGATGTTGTTTCTTTTTCGATACTGTATTATTGACACAACTCGACCAGTGTATATCACACAAATCGACCAGTGTATATGATAATTGAAGTTGTACAAAGGTATATATATACAATTATTTTATATTTTTCACCTGGGTGGGGTATTCACTCATCTAAACACAAGATTTATAATTGTTTAATATTAATTCTTAATATTGTTGTTATATGTATTTAATCACATACATCAGGATCAGGAAGATCCCTCTGTAAATATTCATCAATTGTATGTATATGTTCATCACTGAATCACATTGGTATTAGATATAACCATATGAATTAGGATCAGCACGATCCCCTGGTAAACTTAACATTATTAAATGTATGTATTAGTTTATCACAGAATTGAATCACAACTTTTCACGAACTTTAAACCATGTAATTAGTAATGAAATCATGTATAAATCAATCACGTTTTGTATATTGTATATATATCATTCCTTTTTTCGCTTTCTCTCCCTCATCCTCCTCTCCGTTCTATATCCTTCATCACCAAAAAATGTCTCTTTATTCTAAATGTACAAATGAAATTTTTTATTTACAATTTTTTATCTGTATTGAATTTACAGTGCCATTTGGTTATCAAAAATGTTACATATAAGCCCCTGATGAAGTCATTTCCATGACGAAACGCGTTGGGCCTGCTTCACCAAGTGAATAACAGAAACTTGCTGAAATAAAAAAGCTGTTGTATTTCTGCACTTTTATGTATTGCCTATAAGGCTTTTATATTAAATCATATTGTGTTTTAAAAAAACTGTGTAATTTCTGGTAGCGCACTCTGAACTCTTATTTCCTTTTTCATATATATATATATATATATATATATTTCTAGGAGAGGAAAGAGGAGCGCTCCAAATAGTGCTTTATCTTTTTATTTCAATCACAAGAATAAAATCATCCACAGGTACATTGTAAATGGTGTCACGTACCACAATAGACGGTTAGGCACAACCGCGGGTGATAAACAGCATGAACTGGGGCTGTCTCCGACAGCAAACAGATTGGCAAACGGGTGCTCTCACCACTCTCACATCCACCACGGAGTTCAGACCGACGCCAGGCCACGCCCCTACGCGTTTCGTCACGAGGACTTCGTCAGAAGTCCTCGTGACGAAACGCGTAGGGGCGTGGCCTGGCGTCGGTCTGAACTCCGTGGTGGATGTGAGAGTGGTGAGAGCACCCGTTTGCCAATCTGTTTGCTGTCGGAGACAGCCCCAGTTCATGCTGTTTATCACCCGCGGTTGTGCCTAACCGTCTATTGTGGTACGTGACACCATTTACAATGTACCTGTGGATGATTTTATTCTTGTGATTGAAATAAAAAGATAAAGCACTATTTGGAGCGCTCCTCTTTCCTCTCCTAGAAATACCGTTTACCTGAGAATCCAGGTGCCCGCAAGGGTAATTAAGAGGAAGCAGCCGGTTGTACATCTGACCTAAAGTGCTGGGAAATTATCTCCTTCTCCCCCAAAGCTAAAGGACTGACTTGAATTCCACTGAAAGGATTAGGACTTGCGCGCTAATTGGACTTTTCTTGTGATATATATATATATATATATATATATATATATATATATCTCTACCTATACATTTTTCTTTTTCTGTAATTGTACATTTCTCTGTATTACTTTTATACATTTATCTTTCTCTCTTTCTGTACAATTTCTCTTTCTCTAGGCAGCTTCCAGGATTTTGGGGGTTGTCACCAACTCTTCCTATCAGAAAATCAAGGATGTCTATGAGGATCCTTGTTGTACTTAATGCAAGCAGCTGCTGTGGAACTTCTAAGACCTCACTTCCATACTTTCCCTTGATGCATACTTCCAGCAAGCAGAGGACTCATCATCCTTCCCGGGGTGTTGGGAGGACCACCCAATTTATGGGAGCCTCCCTGCCATTCTGGAATGTTAAGCAAGTAAGCATTAAGGAGTTGAAATGTGGGTATAAGGTGGCAGTATGGGGGGGGCAGTAGGTTAAAGTTTTGCGTAGGGTGCTAGGAAGCCTTGCACTGTCCTTGGATGAAGGATTAATGAATGATAGACTGAGAAGTTTAAATGGTATGTGGAGCATCATATGAGCTAGTGAAGCAGTTTGCAGAGTAGGGATTCCAATGCAGAGTGGCTGAAGAGGTAATTCAGATAGGCAGCAGAAATGCCTGCACCTCACTGTCCCCCGCTGCCTGCACCTCACTGTCCCTGGCTCCTTGCACCTCACTGTCCCCCGCTGCCTGCACCTCACTGTCCCTGGCTCCCTGCACCTCACTGTCCCCCGCTGCCTGCACCACCACCACTATCCATACTGCCTCCGGGCATCTTGCATGAACTTACACCGCTGATTATAGGACTAATGAAAATGTCACAGTGAATCCTTGTACTGCCAGGACCTCTATGGGTTGCATTGGAAGTCACTTCACTGGATCACCAGAAATGGATCTCCAGCATAGCAGGGATTGAAGTGCAAGTAGAGGAACAACAGTGCAATTTACCATGATTACATATTGCATGTATACAGTATACGGTATGTATTAATATTTAGAAGGTACTGTAATGTGCCATTTTTCCATAAAATAATTGACAGTACTGCAACATGTGAACAGAGGAGGTAAGGCCCAGTCACATGACCAAATCTCAATTTCATTATAAGTTTGCAAGTAGCCTATTTTGTTAACAAGGGTCCTTTTATCAATAAACATTGCAATCTTTGCACAATATTAGAATACAAAAGCACAATGCAATATACAAAATCAGCAGCATGTATCAAGGAGCAGCCTCCGGTACAAAGGCTCCAAATGGAGCCCATTATGTGTTGTGCTTGTAATGGAAGCATGACTCTTGCACATGTGTCTAGAGACCATGGACATGATGTAATAGGTAGCGATTTTTTTAAAACAAACCAGAAAGCACTTGCAATATTTAGTAACGGGAATATGTAATTTTTTGGTAATATAAAAAAAAGGCATGGGGCCCATCCCAAATCCCTAACATAACCAACCCTGGGCTCTTTGAGCCAGTCCTGGTTTCACAAATACAGGGGAAAAATTAACTTCCGTCCTCCAGTATGTAAGAAACACCAGAACAGCAACATTAACACCCTGGCTGGTCCCAAAATGCTAGCCCGTTTCTGGTCCCAAAATTTATAACCTTGCCTTTATTGATATTAAAACAAATTTTCCATTTTGCTGCCCAACACTCCAGTTTATGTACAGTAAATCACCATGTAGAGGGGTCACGTTCTGGTCTGATCTAATTACCTTACACAGTTTAGTATCATCCACAAAAATTTACACTTTGCACAATAAGACCATTTCCTAGGTCATTAATAAATATATTAAAAAGGAATAGCCCCAGCGGTACACCAATTAAAACTTTAGACCATTTAGAAAATGTTCCATTACCGCAACTCTCTGTTCTCTATTCTCCAGTCAATTTTTAACCCAAGTGCAGATTTTGCTTCCTATACCCAACTCCCAGATTTTGTGGATTAATGTCATGTAAGGCACCATATGAAAGGGCTTTGCAAAATCTAAGTAGACCACACTCACTGTGTTTCTCAGGTCTAGGTTCCTACTCACTTCCTCATAGCTGCTGCATTTGGAAATGGAAGTATGACCTCATATAGTATATTTGCTATGGTCTCTAAGTCTTACATGTGTGTTAAACTATAACATTTATGGGTATTTCCACTTAATAAGCCTCAGATGTTTAAAGATAATTGGATCCCCAAATAACTTTTATTAAGTGTGAAATAAATTATAAATCAATTGCTTTGTCATTTGAACTGTTGTTCGATACAACATTGACACATATTTTATATAGTTGTGTATGGAGTCTCATGTTTTGGTTCTAATTTCATTGTCGTGTTTTGGTTTTACAAAACCACTCTCTATCGTTTGAAATTATAGTTAGAAGCTGATTAATCGCTTTGGGCAAACTCTCTACTTTATAATCTCCCCAAGGCTTGAAACATCTCCTTTTAAGGGTCACACACATTAAATAAGTGCATACAAAATATTGCAGACATCATTGAAATAGGTTTTTTAATACGTTGTTTAGAAAATAAATAATTGACAGTTTAAATAAATTATTTAATAAAAAAGGGTTATTAATAAATTAAATACTGATCACCGAAATCATTCCAGGCTACAGCATTCAAAATCTTGACTAAAGTTTTTGCAATGCCATTTGCAAGAATGCAATGGAATGTAAATGAAGCCTGAATATCACTATGCTAATTACATGCATGGAAAACAAAAAGAAAATCTAATGAGCAGCACTAAATAGAGAGACGCCAACTAAGTATTTTTACTCAGAGGAAAACTTAATGAAATTGGTGATTACGATGCTGGGAATTAGTAGTATATAGAAGGTTATCTCAAGCTTTTGAGGGCAAAATAACATCTGTCAGTGTAGACAAAACAAGTTACAGTTTCTAGGGAAAGATAGCTCTCCAACTAACATAAAAGGTAATTTAAAGATTTGTAAAGTATGCTGTTTAACACAGGTGTGGATCCAATTCTTGTCTATATTCATATACACTGATGCACCTGGTTTTGTTATTCATTGTGTTATTTATATATTACAAGCAGCTAATAACCCTTTATCTATACATTGCCAATGCAAAAGTGTACCAGGGTTATAATTAACATTTTTAATGTTACTACTTAAAGCATACAATTATATCAAGCCGTTGCATATGCCATTTGAACAATTAGTTATGGTACATTATATGACATCTATCTATCTAACTATATAGATTATATATATATATATATATATATATATATATATATATATATATATATATATATATCTATAGATATAGATATATATATATAGAAGTGGAGGTACCTTGTGGCCTTTTTGGGGTCCCCAAGGAAGGAGGCGGCACTCAGTTGGCTAAGCTATTTAAAGCATTTTTATGGTGCAGTAGACAAACATCGATTAAATATTGATAGCAAACATCGTCAACATTTCAAGGCTGGTTAGTCTTTTCCTCAGGACGCTTTAAAGAAGGTGCAATGTGATGTGAGAAAGGAAAAAAGGAAGGAAAAGGCATTAGAGCCTTTTCTAACAAGATTAAATTAAGTTAAATATAGGATATGAAGATCTTATTTAGTATGAATTGTTACATGATGTACAACCTTGACCAAATCAGGGTGTAAATCCCCACACTGTAACGCTTCCTGTAAAACCTCTTGCAATACTTGTTTATACTGTTTAGTAGGGTCACTGCTTAACATGGTATAAGTAGCTGCATCATTTAATTGTCGAAGGCTCCTCAGGGTCAAGAGGATAACATCTGACCCTGAGGAAGTGGAACCAGCCTTAGATGCTATGGTCCATAAATTTGTACAGAGGGGGTATCCCATAACTGAATTAAAATCTGTTAAGGGGAAAGTTATGGATATGTCACGCCAACAGTTGTTGGAATACAAGGAACACCCCCCCAACTGATAAGACCTTGGTCTTATGGGTGAACCGGTATTCCACCCAAACTAAAAAGAACACCAAACAAATTAAGAAATTATGGCCCATCATCTCAACAGATGTTGATCTCCCACTTTTGAAAGACACTAGAGTGTTGCCTAGCTACACCCGGGGGAGAAACATCAGGGACTCCATAGTCAAATTTGACATAACAGGGTGGGGGAACCCCCTAAAAGAACAACATTTTTTGTCTAGGAAGAACGGTTGCTACCGGTGTCTGGGGTGTACCACGTGTAGGGCCATGAATATTGGTACTACATTTGGTCACCCACACTCCGGTAAGAGGATCCCTATAAGATTCCCTCTCACTTGCAGCTCCTCCTACGTTATTTATCTTTTGACCTGTCCATGTGGCCTGTCCTATGTGGGGAAGACCCAGCGGACCTTTAAGGAACGTATGGCCCTACATAGGTCAGGCATACATGCTACTTTATCCCAGGGCACTTCTGACCAACCAGTGCCTAGACACTGTGTCAAAATGGGCCACAGCGTGGCAAGTATTAGATCTATCATTATTGACCATGTGCCTCATAATTTGAGGGGTAGTGATAGAAACAGGATTCTACTACAAAAAGAGAGCAGATGGACCTTTATACTGGGAACAATGGCCCCTAAGGGCCTTAATGAAAACTTGGTCCTTTAGTGCTTTCTTTAGTGGTGCGGTCCTGTTATCTATGTTATTCTTGTTAATTATATTATGTTATTTATGATGTTTATCTTCTGGTTCTCCGGTCCCCTAGTATTCCATATAGTATCTCATATTGGGTTTTCTGCAGTACATTATGTGTATTGTATATTGTATATTGCATATTCAATATTATATATTGCATGCGCTGTTCATTAGAATTTTTCATCTATTGGATATTCTGTTGGTGGGTAACGGGTCCCTCATAGTATGACAGGTCATTTTCTGTTTCATGTTTACATTCAACATAGTGCTATGGCACACTGGTCTTGATAAAAAGTTATTGTGGCTGCATGTGTATATTTATCAATGCATTAATATGTTACTTTTTGGTACAGATTGATAGCGTTAAGCCGCGATGCCCCAAACATTTTAATGTATGTTCTTTATTTATGTTTTGTAGGTTGCTATGACACCATGCAGCATCATCACTGAACACTGATTGGTGTTAGAGATCAGCTGACCGGACTACCCGGAAGTGGGAGCGCGGTCTTGGTACACCAGGAACGCTGGTCTTTTCACCTGGTTCCCAGGGGGAGCCTGACTGATGCTGCACACTCTTGGAGATCGGCGGCAGCTGATCACCGCTGACAGGTGAACACAGTGATGGTAAGTGCAGGCGTGTCCACGCCAGGGGGGTGTGGGGGCGGGATATGATTTCTGTATTTATATGTGTCTATGTGCATTACTTTTTTGTCTGTCCTTGAAAACGGTGGTCTGTTGCCCCGAAACGCCATTGGATTAAAGGCTTTTTACCTATACCTGCTGTCAGCCTGTTTGAGTGCCGCCTGCTCCCCTCGCCATATTATGACCATATTGGTCTTGGAAGGCACCGCAGCAAGTTAATTTCCATTGAAGGAGAGTGCCAGTCCCAGCCTAAATATATATATATATATATATATATATATATATATATATATATATATAAAACCACAGTCACACGCCTACACCAGCTACAGAACTTTTCTTTCTTTCTGTTATATTTGAACCACAGCTAAACTCTCGAAAGTATAAATAAACTCCGGTGGGGAATAAGAGAAACCTGCAAAAGGGAGTACAAGAAACATGACATCCCAGCTGGTAATTAGGTCAAGTCTACTGTGATCATTTGTTTCTAAAGTTATACTATGATGAATGTTCAGTATGTCATTCAAAAACACTCCACTAGGGGATTCATTACTTATTTCAATGAGACAGGAGCTATATAATTGCCTCTCCTCTGTGGGATCAGCATTGCAGTTCATTCACACTAAGGACACAAAGGAACAGAAGCCACAAGAGAGAAAGTTGAAAATAAGATACCCATGCTAAATGCACTCAGCAAGAAAAGGTTAAAGTTTTTTCTTCAAGAGAATCTTTTCTTTTCCAGTTTTAAAACATACAGCAGCATGGGAAAATAAAATATATACAGTACTATTGTTCAGAGAAAAGTTCTCACTAGGGAAGACATCCGGGATTGAGAAATGCTCAATCCCGTGATTCCCGGGATCCTGGCATTGGCATTGGCTTCCCTATGCACCATTATGCATAATGCCATGCCAAGCCTTGCCTATCTATCGCTGCCACCAATGAGGTGCTGTACAGCAAGCCTGTATCAAAAGGCTATTCCAGACAGCAGGCACCCACAACCTCACTGCTGTCCAACTCTCTATAGACACCCTGTCAGTGGTGAGTATAAATTGCACAAAAAGACAAGCAATCCAACAAATGTGTATACTTAGCACCTGGGTGTCTTGTCCGACAGCATTGAAGAGGCAGATCGACAGAATGGGCCCATGTTTGAAAGCTGTCGAGCCTGTATTGTCAATTACATTGGCAAATTGTTGCGACCATGGATGAATCTCGACAATCCTCGGCCGTTTACACAGACCCGCTCCTTTTTGGCCGATCACGAAGCGGGACATTGAATCCCGCCTGGTGATATACTGTCAAGAAAAATGAAAACATGTCGGGACAGATTGACAGTTGTGACCCAGGATTAAATACCCCCCTATAGACACTGGATTTGCCAAGGAAAGGCTCATATTTTTATGTATAAGAGGAAGGTATGTGGCAGAAGAAAATAGCTTAGCATAAAGTAATGCAACAAAATATCAAAATAACAGTGGCAAACTGCCCCAATAAATACAGGATGCGGATGGTACCAACTGCCAACTCATTCTCTTCACTCAACTGTGGGGTATCAACAGTGGCATCTGCCATATTTTTTGGGACAACAAATGTGATCATCTATGCACCCCAGTGACAATAAATTGAGGCAACCGAAATCCCGTAACTGATAAAAGGAGAAGCCCGCTTACGCTGGGGGCACTGCGGACACCCATAGGGTAACATTCGTTTAATGCTCCCATGGCAGAGAAGAGCACCTCAGAACACCAGCAACACAAACAAACTAAAAGACTGTTCTGTACACAAAAGCCAACATGGCATGAGTAAAGGGAGGGTGGGTAAAGAACAAAGGAAAGAGACCTTTACTAACCTGATAGAAGTATATGAACTTAGCAAAACACATCCACCTATAGGGGAGTATTCAATGTTTTTATTCTCCATGTGCAGTGAATCCTGTTTAGGATTCGCTGCACATTCGCAGGGTTCAGGAGGGCTGCAGCATTCGCTGCCAGCCTTCCCTGTCACCCTATACAATGCAGCAGGGGCTCGCTGCCCGTGCTGGTGAATTTTAACCCCTGCTGCAAATGCCGCAGGGAGCTGGGGGATGGAGGCACGCAGGGAGATGTAAGCCTCCCTGCATGCCCCAAAATTTGTGGGGGAGGGCTCCCGGGGCACAGGCAGCAGAGGCTGCCCCCCGGGAATGCTGGCATGGGGCAGGGGTAGGGAGACGCTCCTCTGGTCCCGCACGTAACAAGCCTGGACCAGAGTGAAGTGAATATATGAATATCTAATGAGCGGCTCCCGGCCCCCTGCTGGTGAAAGTGTAAAAAAAAAAAAAGTTTAAAGAAATTAAATAAAAATTAAATATATATTAATGTGCTTCAAGCACATGACTAAAAATAGCATGCCCCTTCACAGAAAAAAAATCAGATTTTTTGACACCAAAAAAAAAGCATTGAATACACTCTCGGCGAATCCCAGTGAAAACCCCATTGAAATACACCAGCAAATTGCAGCGAGCATGAAACGGAGAACTGGCCGGCATTCACTGTTCACTTTCGGCGAACAGTGAACATTGAATAGCGTGAATCACAGTGACGGATTTTAGTATCAGGCCACCCCTAGGCAACAAATTTTTTGACGCCCCCCCCCCCCCACCAACTATTAGGGGCTGTAAGGGGTTGAGGTGATGGGGGGGCAAGCTGAAAGGGAGGTGACTGGGTGAGCTGACAGGGGGTAAATGGGGATGATCAGACTGGAGTGAGAGGGGGAGAGATGACAAGTGGAAGCGGAGAGGGTGGGGAGAGGAAGGGGTCTCATTCTTACCATCGGCGGGTATCCCATTTAATGGCGCCGGCCTCCCGACTCAATAGCTCCCCAGCCACCACTGGATCTGCTTTCCTGCTCCGGTTCCGCTGCTGCTGCCTGGTTGCCGCTGATCTGCTCCACCGCCGACTCTCTCCGGTGCCCCAGGTGTTGATCACCTCTGCGGCTGCTGCTCTATTCTCCGGCGCTGTCACTACTGTGACGTGGGTACTTGCGCCGCTCCTCTCCACCACTACTCGCCACGGTTCTCAGCTGCCACGTACCCGGCCAGCGTAATGGATTGCCGTCCCTGCCCCCAGTAATCTCCACTACCCACCAGGGCGACCTCCCCTTCAGGTAAATCACTAACCCTGCTCCACGCAAGGAGGGGGGATGCCTTGCCGCCCCCAGCAGGTGCCGCCCATAGGCCCGTGCCTCACGGGCCTAATGGGAAATCCGGCCCTGGTGAATCATATTTTCAGTGAAAACAATTCACCGCAAGGAGTGAAAACAGCCTGAAACTGTGAATCGGGAGCATTGAATACTGGCCTTAGACACCAACTGCATACTAATCCTTAATATAATCAAAATTGTGATCTGACACTATAGCCTGGATGTTGATGACATTCCATTCATATAAAATGTTATCTGTGTTCTTTCATATGAAACATTGCATTTCAAAATAAAGTAATAAACATGCTTGTGAAAATAGCACATTGGCACATACTGTATATGCAGAATTGGTGGCATCTCTAGATTTCAGTACAGTAGCTCTACATCAGT
Organism: Crinia signifera; assembly: GCF_055691185.1. Lineage (NCBI taxonomy): Eukaryota > Metazoa > Chordata > Amphibia > Anura > Myobatrachidae > Crinia > Crinia signifera. The sequence continues at coordinate 91,774,026 of NC_139223.1, read as the reverse complement.
AGCACATGTTCATGCTTTACTCAAAGTCAGCATCATCAGAGTGTAGCTGCATCAGTCTAATACTAGGTAAATAAGACACAAGGCTTATGTGCTGAGCTGCACGGACTTTTACACAGCCTTACTGAACTTCACCTAGAAAATGCCCCTTTCACACAACTGTTATGACTCTGGTTGTTAGTAGAGATGTGCAGACTCGGATTCCAGAGATCCGAGCCCCCACGAACGTCATCATTCTGAGCCCGGTTCCGAGCAGCGCTCGGAGATTCCTGCCTGACTCGGGTCCGTTCGCGTGGTCAGAACGTCATCTCCCGGCGCCGGATTTCGTGAGGCTTTAAATAGCGGCTGCTGCGCCCGCCATCTTCACTCCAGTCTAGTAGTGGGTTGGGAGAGGGTGTGTTGGTGCTGCTGCTGAGGCTTAAACTTGAGCTTGACCTTGAACGCAATATTTTTTACTCGCTGCTGCTGTGTAGTCTAACTGTGTACTTGTAGTACTACTGTCTCCTCTGTGCGGTCTACCTCTGGTGTGCTGTGCTGTAATTATTTTATTCGCTGGGGCTGTCTCCTTCAGTGCTGCTGTGTACTCTGTTCTCCTCTCTGCTTAGGGTGGGCTCTCCCTAGCAAGGAGGACAGTCTAACTGTGTACCTGTAGTACTACTGTCTCCTCTGTGCTGGGGCCTACCTCTGTAGCTGTGCTGTAATATATATTATATGAATAATTAATTATATTATATATAGTCCACTGGTGATGCCTGCGCTGAATCTGCCAGTATTATTTAGTTACTCAGTCCACTGTTGCCACTGGCAGTGCTACTGCCGGTACTTGTGTAGTATCACGGCTCCCACGATGGGCATCGTATAGGAAAAAATCGCATCGCATGCGATGCGATGACATTTTTCACAGAAATCATTGACATGTGTTAAAATCATGTTAAATGCACCCCAAAGGGCATTTGTTACTGTACCACCCCCACTATGAACGCCAACCCGAAGCGTGGCGAGCGCTGCGAGCCCGCGAGGGGCGGCGGTACGCATCCTACGACCTTTTCATACCCCCACTATCCACGTCGGCGTGGAGTTGAGAATAGAAAGTGTGGCGAGCGCAGCGTGCCACCGAGCCCAAAGCGTGGTGAGCGGACATGGATAGCTGTGAATCCCGCGAGGGGACACGGATACCTGTGAAGGTATCCGCGTCCCCTCACTGCGCTCACCACACTTTCTATTCTCAACTCCACGCCAACGTGGATAGTGGGGGTATGAAAAGGTTGTAGGACGCGTACCGCCGCCCCTCGCGGGCTCGCTGCGCTCGCCACGCTTCGGGTTGGCATTGATAGTGGGGGTGGTACAGTGGGAAAAAAGAAATTTGGGGTGCTACTAATTTAAATGCATTTGGATGCATTTGTGATAAAAACCGCCTACCATCGCATAGCATGGCATCGCATGGCATGCGATTTTTACAACAAATGCATAAAATTCCCGGGAAAATCGCATTGTATCGCATGCCATCGCATGCCACTACATATGGCATGCAATGGCATGCGATGGGAGCCGTGATAGTATACAAGTACCCTACTGCCTACCTAGTGTACCTACCTAGTACATACTAGGCTGCTATATCTAATTTAATAAAAAAATAATACTTGTGCTGAGTGGGACTGTAAAAAATAATTCCATGCTGCTGGTTCACTGACGTGTGCCACTGAGTGCCACTGCCAAGCAGTACCTAATATAATAAAATGGTACTTGTTTCCTAGAACGGCGCCCACCATATTGATCTTAGGCATCACAAGGAAAAAAATTGCGTCGGTCGCATTGCATGCGGCCAAAAAATCGCATGCGAAGCGACCGACACGATTACCGCGATTTTACATAGGGAACAATGTTAAATGGCCCAATTGACCCGATTTCACATAGGGAACAATGTTAAATGGCCCACAGACCCCAAATAGCCACCCTGAAGTGTGAAATGGCCCCCCCAATTGTTAACGCCACCCCACGATCACTGTCAACCCGAAGCGTGGCGAGCGCAGCGAGCCCGCGAGGGGCGACGGTAAGCGTCCTCCGACCTTTTCATACCCCCACTATCCACGTCGGCGTGGAGTTGAAAATAGAAAGTGTGGCGAGCGTAGCGAGCCACCGAGCCCGAAGCGTGGCAAGCGCAGCGAGCCCCGAGAGGGGACGCGGATACCTTCACAGCTATACGCATCCCCTCGCGGGCTTCACAGGTATCCGCATCCGCTTACCACGCTTCGGGCTCGGTGGCTCGCTGCGCTCGCCACACTTTCTATTCTCAACTCCACGCCGACGTGGATAGTGGGGGTATGAAAAGGTCGGAGGACGCGTACCGCCGTTCCTCGCGGGCTCGCTGCGCTCGCCACGCTTCGGGTTGACATTGATCGTGGGGTGGCGTTAACAATTGGGGGGCCATTTCACACTTCAGGGTGGCTATTTGGGGTCTGTGGACCATTTAACATTGTTCCCTATGTGAAATCGGGTCAATTGGGCCATTTACCATTGTTCCCTATGTAAAATCGGTAATCACGTAATTGATTTTTTGGCCGCATGCGATGCGACCGATGCGATTAACATTTTACCATGCATTTCTATGTAAAATCGCGGACATCGCATCGGTCATATCGCATGCCATAATAATGGCATGCAATGTACATGCGATGCCCGCGATGGGCGCCGTTCTAGGAAACAAGTACCAATAAAATTAATTATTATAAATTCTGCTGGTGCACTGCATAAAGCTACTGGTGGTGTGTAATATAACTACCTTTTGTGGTGACCACTGGCAGTGCTACTGCCTGCCTGCCTACCTACCTAGTAGTTTATTTTCTCTACCTACTAGGCTGCTATATTATTAATACTTAATTAATTGAATTATATATAGTCCACTGGTGCTGCCTGCACTGAATACTGTGAATAGAGGTTGCCAGTATTATTTACTCAGTCCACTGTTGCCACTGGCAGTGTTACTGCCTAAGTGTACCTACCTAGTAGTACAACTTCATACTAGGCTGCTATATCTAATTTAATTAAAAAAATAATACTTGTGCTGGGACTGTAAAAATTAATTCCATGCTGCTAGTGCACTGACGTGTGCCACTGAGTGCCACTGCCAAGTAGTACCTAATTTAATAAAATTAATTATTATAAGTTCTGCTGGTGCACTGCATAAAGCTACTGGTGGTGTGTAATATAACTACCTTTTGTGGTGACCACTGGCAGTGCTACTGCCTGCCTGCCTACCTACCTAGCAGTTTATTTTCTCGACCTACTAGGCTGCTATATTATTAATACTTAATTAATTGAATTATATATAGTCCACTGGTGCTTCCTGCACTGAATACTGTGAATAGAGGTTGCCAGTATTATTTACTCAGTCCACTGTTGCCACTGGCAGTTTTACTGCTTAAGTGTACCTACCTAGTAGTGCAACTACATACTAGGCTGCTATATCTAATTTAATTAAAAAATAATACTTGTGCTGTGTGGGACTGTAAAAAATAATTCCATGCTGCTGGTGCACTGATGTGTGCCATTGAGTGCCACTGCCAAGCAGTACCTAATAATACAATTAATTATTATAAATTCTGCTGGTGCACAATACTAGTATTGCTGACGTATCTACCTGTCTTGCGCCTAGTACTGTCTTATCTACCTGTCTTGCACCTAATACTGCCTTATCTACCTAGTACTACCTAGTACTGCCGTATCTACCTCTGTAGGGCCACTCTTACATGAGCCACGTGTTTGTGCCGCACTCTTGTGTGGCTTAGCATAGTTATGTAGCTACCTCGGTGCCACCTTTTGCCCTAAAACCAATATTGTGAGGTGTGAGGTGTTCAGAATAGACTGGAAATGAGTGGAAATGAATGTTATTGAGGTCAATAAAGCGTAGGAGCAAAAAAAAAAAAACCAAATTCTGCGATTTTAGCAGTTTTTATGCTTTTTTAACAAAAAAATCAGAACCCAAAACCCGAAAAGTGGCCGGTGCACATCCCTAGTTGTTAGTGTAGATGGAATCAAAATACCTTTGACCCTGCAATTTCAGTTATGTGTACTCATTTTTTGTTCATGTACTGTGCATATTCAGACAAAATAATTCTAATCAGGTGTACGTTACCAGTGTATCTGCAGTCCTACAAAGAAAAGCTTTCTGCTGCAGTGTTGCTACTGGTTGACACAACTTGTGATTAATATACAAAGATAAGCTCTGGAGACTACTTGTGTGTCATATACTGTAGATGTAGCAAAGACAAGTTAATTGTGGCTGTTACACCTATGTTTAACTAGACGTGACTAGCATGCATGTTTATGTGCACATGTGGATCATTGCAACTGCCATCCATGGCAAATACACGTGTAGTAGTCATTGCTGCTATGCGTGCGTACATGTGAATAATCACAGCAACAATTAGCGTGGCCACATCTGTATGTATACTATGCATAGGCATATTAATAAAGAAGGGGCCTTTGTGCAATTTACATCCCCCCCCCCCACCCCACCCCCCTGCTCTAGCAGACTCAGAGCACTAGGATCCCTAACAGACCATGGAGGTGTGCGTGTCTAGTGTGGATGCACAGCGAAATGGTGCACCAGCAATTTTCATAGGGATTTTCGTATTCCACGGGGAAAATAGCCACAATATTTTGCTACCAATGTGAGACTACTGTGGGGTAAGTGTTAAAGAAATGGGTACAGTGAGGGCACCTTGGACACAGGGGGCCCTTCACCCATTAAATATATGCTAATGATACTCTGATTTCTCTGTACAGTGCCACACAGACATGGGAACTGTCATATAATGCTTAATGACATAAACTTGGGATATTGGCCACATTGGGGGTAATTCAGAATTTGCATTGTCAAGCTTTCTTGATGCTTACTTCCTGTCAATCACCTTGTGAATAGCCAATGTAAAGTAGCAGACTGTAGTCTCTACTGAGCATTACGCTAGTGTATTTTGGCCCATACACGTGCACAGTGGATCGATATTCAAATTCTCGTTCCTGTGAACAGGTCTGAATTACCACCAATTGTGAGCACACAGTAGCACAGCAGATGCAAATAAATGTATATGTTTGCAGCATCACGTGGCCAAACAGGGATTTCAAACAGATATGGGGGATGCAATAACATCCGCTGCTCTACATTGCTGGCTTCCGCATTCTTATTAATGAGAGCTGTCCTCTGCTATGCGATGAAGGCCCAAGTCCATCCGCATCTTCCTCCTTTCTGATGGCAACATTGTAAGCCGAGCATTAGAAGACTCTAAAGCGCATGTGCGAAACACCGGGAAAATGGCAGCGATGCCATTTTCTCTGAGATTTTTACTGTACTGCTGCCATCAGCAATGGACTCTAGAGGGGTTAGTTTCAAGCAATGGATGCTGCGTTCACCCATTATAAATACGCCAGTGTTTTGAACAGTTTTATTATTTCTTCTCTTTACTTTCCTGACCATCATAAGTGGTAACTCACTGGGCCAGATGTACAGTACTAAGCTTGAAAAGTGATAACATGGAAAGTGATAAACCACCAGCCAGTCAGCTCCTCACTGCCATGCCTGCCAGGATTTTGTGAAAAATGATAGGTAGGGGCTGAGGGGTTGGTGGTTTGCCACTCTTCATTTTATCACTTTTCAAGGCTTAGTACATCTCGCCCATAATTCCATGCTTTTCCAAACTTGATCCTCAATGCACACTAACAGCCAAGGTTTCAGTGATATTTGAGCACAAGCAATGTCAGTTATTTTGACTTAATCATTTGTGGAAATCACTAAAACCTGAAAAGTTATTACTAAGCTGGGAGTTCTATTGAAAATGGGATGTTGCTATTGGCAACTTTATTATTTTCTATAAGGTGCTAAATAAATAAGTAGATTTGAATCTTCAATAGAACTCACACTTTTGCACTGACACAAAATCCCAGGTTTTTGCACGTGAATGCGCACCGACCCAATAATTTTGTCAGTGGAAATGGTGACCAGGTGAAAAGCTTACCTGGTAATCAAGCAAGGTTTTTAGTGGGTTAAACCCGGGTAACGAGCCATGGAAATGGCTCTTACCTGGGTTTTTCATTTCCCAGGTGCCTCCCACCACTCGTCCACCTCTGACAGCCCACTCCCCTGTCGCTTACCAAACTGCCTGTGCCCCTCCCTGCTGCCCTGCTTTCTTGAGTTTTCCTTTTCAGTGAAAAATCCTGGGAAAACATGGCAGTGGAATAGGGGACCATGGTAGGGGATCCACCTAAATTCTTGTCAAAATCCCGGGTGTGTGACACATTTTTTTTTTCTTAGTAAATTTGGCCAGATCACATTTCCACATTATAAGTATAGGGAAATGCAATTTTCTTACAAAAAAGGGTTTGGAGCAGGGTTCTGTGCGTGGACAGGTAGCTTTAGGCATCTTCTCCACTTTATAATTTTCCAAGGCTTAATACATGAACTCATAATTCCCAATAAGGACACTATTATACCCAACCAAGCAGGTCCATAAGGGCACAAAACACGATAATAGTTTATATATGTACAACTCTACTGTATACTTTGTTAAGCCCCTTACAAACTAGCCAATGGCTCTACCTCTGATACCATTAATTATATTGGTGGCAAGCCTCGGAAAATGTTGTACAAAAAAAAAGGGGTGGAAATACTGGATGGGACCAAAAATAATCCTCTCCAGAATATCCAATCTGGCGCTTACCAGAATTCAGTATAATGTTCAAATTTTTATAGTTATATTTGAACCTGCTGCTGCACCTCACCCAGTGAGATGTTGCTTGGAAAATGTTGTGCCTACACACTGTGGGGGAGATTCTCTAAAAATCTCCGCCCCCCTTCGCCGCCCATCGCAATTATAATTATCACATATGTTCTAACATATGCTATAATGGTACTTGTGTAGTTCTACGCTCGCCACAAACTATGTTAAAAAAGGTAACTTAACTCCATGCCAACATGGATAGTTCATACCTCCACTATCCATGTTGGCATGGAGTTGACTTTAAATAGCGTGGCGAGCGTAGCGAGCCACCGAGCCCGCAGCGTGGGTGAGCGAAGCGAGCCCCGCAAGGGGACTCAGACGCACGGCGCCATGCTGGCCCCGTGAAACTACACAAGTACAGCGATAATTATAGCAAAGGAAGCTCTTTGCGGTGAGAGTCGCCGGGTCTCAGCAGGTCCCGGCGGCTCCCCCCTCCCTCCCACACCCGGCGCTGCTGCGCCGGGCTCTCCTCCTCCCTGCACCTGGAAGAGGATCAGTGCAGGAAGGAGGTCACAGGTCCGGGCAGCACAGCTCTGTGCTGACCGGACACAGGTGAGGGGGCGATGCGGGGCAGAGGGGGTCTGTGCGGGGCGGCGGGGGTCCGTGCGGGGCGGCAGTGGGTTCGCATTAAAAGCCCATTGGCTTCTATGGGGCATCGCGGAATGTGGTAAAAACCCGATAACAGGGTTTTTACCGCATTTTCACCTTAGAGAATCCCCCCCCTGTATGATATCTGTATACAATATCATCAGTACGGTGGGCAATACCAAGAACAGCAATGGCAGGATTCCGAGATTTGGCCCCAAAATTGACGGATTACAATCCCGGAGTTTCCAATCCCAGGATATTTGGATTAGACGCATATGCAGTCTAATGCTGGGCAACATCTGAGCACTCGCTCAGACACTGCTTGATTGCTCCTGTCCCAGCTGTGTGGCTCTCTACAGCATGGCGCGGTCAGAGTTCATGCTGCACAGCCCGCCAGCCACACTCCCACACCACCACTAGTTCCAGCTCTGGCTGCTCATTCCTGCCTTACTGCCAGGGATTCCTGTATCCTCCCGCATGCTCTGCTGCTCCCGCTGGTCCGCCCCTGGCCACCACCACCCACGTAAGGGCAGGGGCTTTTTTTTAATTAGGGAGGCCAATCCCAGGATCCTGAGCTGCTCCCAGCTGCTGCATGATTTTTCGATCATACAGTCAATATTGAGCATGCTACACAGACAACTGCAGTGGTCGTTAACAATACCCGGGAGTGTGCATTGTTAACGATATGGAGCATACCCAGTAAACTATTTTTGAAAAGGTGTTGCTCAGAAGTGGCAAAATTAGTGATATATTCTAAAAGTCATCTAGTGTGAATGAGGCTTAACACTATTTGCAAATCATTTGTTTTTCAACAGTAATCAAAGTAAATACTCGTTTTAGAATTTGCCTAGTTTGTTAGACTTTTACATGTCAAAGTTCTGTTTTTCTTTTTAATATGTCTTTTTTCAATTTTTGAAAGCCAGACATTATCCAATATCATAGATATCAACAATACTGTGCACTTGCAGAATAAATCTCAGCCTAGAAATAGCTACAAGAGATGCTCTCGTCTACCCCCACAAACAAATACTGTCTCACAGGCCTCTGCTTTACCAGTGCTTTAGTTAATAGGATATAAATCAATTGTCACATGGATGACTTTAGGAGATTCAAAGGTAATGTTCTTTGTCCGCCTGTGGTAGAAACCTTACATACACCTACCACATCTTTTGAAATAGCTGCCTTTATCCCCTGGAGTAATTCTGCTTATTATAAGATGTCTGGGTCTAAAACAAAGACGTTAATGATTTTTCAGAAGCAGCATAGTTGGATAATCTTAGGTTTAAGCAGTGCAGTCAAATAGGCTTTCAAGCTGCATAACTAATTCAGAAATCATGACCTTTACTGGATGACAAGTGGGAAGCATGGTATCTACAAAATAGTGATATTCCTGACATCTATGACAATGGGATTTTCTTTATATTTTTACATTGAATGATTTTGGTACAAACGGGCATTTACTGTATTTAAGCTAATTGGCAAAAAGTTGCAAGTAAATTGGGTATATGGTATATTGTGTCAGGAAAAAATGTGTATATTTGAAATACTGTATGTAGAGATGAATATATCTTGGGTTACGTCTGCATGAAAGACATATTCACTTGATTTGTTACTCATTGTCATCATCCCCATGTGTGTGACTGGGATATAGTCAACATCCCCACAATCTGTATGCCCAGTGTTGCATTATCAACAGTGGCATTCTGATACATTCAAATGGTAAGTATTATGGTTGGGTTAGGAATGGATGTGTTACAAGGGATGTTAGGCCACAAGACTCAGGGAAAGATTAATGTTTGGCTGCTTCAAGGGAGGACTATGATTAAGCTGCGGTGCAGATGGTTAGGGTAATGGTGTGTACACACAGTGAGATTCCCTTGCTATTCGACATAATATTCGACTGCTATACAATCTTTGCTAACTCTGTACTTTTTACATACAATTCATGCTATCTACATTTGATTTGCACTATATAGTTATTGCTGCCCTATCTACCTGGATCGCAAGGTAAAAAACCTGTGCGATGTGCATACGATCTGCATACAATCTGCTTGCGATCTGCATACAATTTTGACTATGTACTCAAAATCTCATGCTGGATTGTACCAGGATGCAGCCAAACAGGAGCTGTTAATCAGGATGCAGCTTCTTGTGTCCAGTATGCAATTTTTGGCAGGAATAAAATGAGTAGAGGTCACCCATATTTTCAGAACCAGCACCGGGCTTTTGGGTTCCCAAAATATGGGGGATAAAGGCAGTGGAGGTCCTCCGTATTTTAAGGACTAACATCAGGCTCCACTAGCAGGGGGTACAATGCTATAGCCAGGGGACATGCTTGACGGGTCCCATGGCCAAAGCATTACCCACCCTAACTAGTCAGCTGAGACCAGGAGTTCTTCAGGAGGTGAATGATGACACAGAGAGCAGCAATTGGCTGGTGGTGGCAATTTTGAAATATGTTTTTTTTCTTTTCCACTGTCTCACCCCCTCAGCCACCGCCGATGGGGACCCGTACCACCGCCGCCACCATGAGAGGGACCCAGACCACATCACTGCCAATGAGGGGTGTCTAGACTGCTGCCGCTGGGAACCCAGACCATTGCCCCCACCAACTGAATTTCATGGGGAACATGGTGCCGTGTGTGGACACATACATTGAAATGTATTTGTTCATCTTGTGATCTAGTCATCCTGCCATTTGATCCTACTGCAGCAAGTCACGATAGGATCTTATGGCATCAGCCCAGCTGCATACTGTATGTCTGGACAGCAGCTCCTTGTTCAGGCTCCTTGCAGTGCAGCGGGTCCTGCCTAATGGGACCCACTAAAATGTAATGAGTTACATTATTACCCAAGTGTGTAGGGATTCTGACTATCTGTATTTTGACCATTGGCATCCTGAATATCTCCAACCATTGTGACTGAGAGTACAGTATGTATGTATGTATGTATGTATGTATGTATGTATGTATGTATGAGTAATTGCATATACTGTATGTATATACTGTATGTATGTGTATATATGTAGGTAGTTGCCCTACTTTATGGGAACTGTCCTACCATCCCACGTTAGGGCCACACTGTGCAATGAGGGGAAGGTTTTGGAAAAGGTATGGAAGGAACTCCCGCACCTATTGCTCAGGAGATGAGTGGCAGCCCAGCAGCTGATGAAAAGGGGTTCGACATGTGGCCGTTTTGTGTGCATGCTGAAGGCATGTGTATGGACATCTGATCTCTGCGTCCCAAATATTGCTCCACCATTGCGTAAGTTTGACTGGATGTTGTTTCACACCATTTGGATCCGTCACAGCTCTTGTAAACTGTGTTGACATATTTTGATGATTTGGAGGAGGGAGTTTATTTCTGTTTCACTTACCAAGTTTTTATATTTATTTACTCATTAACAGTTTTTTATACAATGCAGCAAGTTCTGCTGTGCTTTACAATTGAAAATACAGATAAAATAAACTGGGTAATTACAAACATGTATGGTAGGAAGGCCCTTCTTGCAGGCTTACAATCTATAGTGGAAACAGGCATTGGTACACAAGAATGTATGTTATTGGTCTATTGGTCCACCAGAATACAAAGATTTTTGGTGGGCTGATTGATACATTGAGCCAGCAATGCAGGCCTGGGGCCACAAGGCTGGACAGGTGAGAGAGCAAATAAGTGAGCATGTTTGTGCTTTACACTTGGGATTTAAACAGTTTATGAAGGTTGGCCTGGCTCCAGAGCTACAATCAAGAGTCTTTATTAGTACCAATTGTCCTACATCTACTATTGTGGCCCTTTGCACTGCACATGAGTAATGACTGCTAACACTGATCAGCCTGATTTCTGCAACACTGCCAGGATGGGAGTAGTGGAGAAGTAGTGTGTGCAGTAAGGAAACAGGTCCCTCTGTGTCTGCCCACTGGCTGTGTACTGTCTCCATGGTTCCCACTAACACCTTTAGGATTAATGTCATTCCTCTAAATGATTCCTGAGAGCAGCTCCAGTTGCTCCCAGAGGAATTGCTGGTCAGGCAAAAGCACAACGAGATGCTGATGATGCTGAAGATGGAATCGGAAGTGAAGCCACGTGGTTCATCTCCACGGCATTGCAAGACTTCTTTCTTCATCGGGAGACACCCTCCTCTTCTTCCACCATTACCAATATTAATTTCAAATTTTCCCACTTTATAATAATGTATTTTTTTTACTTATTTCTGTATTTTGTTAAAAAATATATAATTGTCAGCTTTTAGATTTATCAAATAATTTCTTAAGTGTTCATTTACAATTCAGTGCACATGCTGATTGAAAACTTCTGAAAAGGTCAAAATCTGATGAATTTTGAAACATTCCCAATTTTTTTACATCTCTAATTAATATTGTGGCACATCTTGTATTCATTTGTGTTTATTCCAAGAGGGTTTTATAAATGAAATGGAAGATATAGAAAAAAGCTAATGTACATACAGTATTATATGTTTGTTAGTTCAGGAATTTACAATACATATGAAATACTTATGTTATACTGCAATTAGTTCAATTGCTATGTGGCATAGTTTTTATAATACACCTCTGAATGTAATATATATGTAAAATATAGAAAAATAGCATAATCATGAATTAGAGAAATGCAGCAGAATATATTGCTTAAGTGAATAAATAAGTACAAAGTCCACATATAAATCAAAATCTTGGATGGTAGAAGACTTTTCTAGAATCACATTGTACCATGAAACAAAAATAAATAATATACTGTATAGTGTAGCTCTAAAAAAAAAATTGGATGGGGTCGGGAGGTCAACAATAAATAGGTTGACAGTCAATAAGTTGACCACTATTGGTCTAAAGGTAATAGCTCAACACACAAAAAAGGTTAACATACCTTAGGTCAGCATGGTCAAAAGGTAGACACATACAGATCAACTTGGAAAAGGTTAACATGGGTTTTTCACATTTTTTTCCAGAACAAGTGTTCATAGAGGAAGAATAATATAGTGTGTTGAGCGTAAGTCAACATAGTCAGGGGTGCCTCAGGTTAGTGGCCATCAGCCAGCATCTGAATTCTGACATGGCAGAAACAGGTCTGAATTGCTGTACCCAGTAGCAGCAATGCTGTAACTAGACATTTTAGTAATGTGTGCCCCAAACCACCACATACACACAAAAAAATGGGGACTGTGCGTTGCAAAGCAGCACATCAAAAATTATTTAGGGCGTGACTGTATGGGGAAGGGGTGTGGCCATGTAATAGTACCAATTCACAATAGTGTCCATTACTCACATTACACCACACAGCAGTGCCAATTATACACATTGTGCCACCTAAAGCTCCTTAGACACATTGTGCCAGGCAGAGCCTCCTAGACACACTGCCCCAGGTAGAGCCCCATAGACAGCCTGTGCCAGATAGAGCCCATTGGACACACTGTAATGTCCAATACACATTATTTCACACAATGTAATGCTCATTACATATTATACCACACACCATAATACATTTTATATATTATGCCACATAATTGACACTTACCTACATACTCATTACAGAGTATGCTTGTTGCCAGGAGTTTCTTGCTCCATGCCAGGGGTTTACATGGTCATTGCCAGGGGGTTACATGCGTGTTGCTATGGTGGTTTATATGCTTAATTCCCAGGTATTACATGACTGTTGACCAGGGGGATTACAAATTCAATGCCCAGGCAAGATTAAATGCTTGTTGCCCAGGGGGATTACATGCTCGTTGAATCAGCCATCAGCAGGGATGCAGAGCAGGGAAAGTGCATCTCCTGGCTGGTGCCTCCCTGCACTGTATCCTCTGCTGAGGGGATAGTGCTGACTCTGGCTGTTACCCACCAATGTATGCCCCCTAAATGTAATGGCTGGCCACCTGTTGTATATGCTGCTGCCCACCATTGTATAACCTACGTATATATGTGATAGCTGTCCACAAATGGTACAGTATATGCTGCTGCCTACCAATGTATTGTCTCTATATGTGATTGCTGCCCACAAACGTTATATGCTGTTGCCCACCAATGTATGTCCACTAAATGTGATTGCTGGCCACCTGTTGTATATGTTGCTACACACCATTGTATTGTCTCTATATGTGATTGCTGCCCACAAATGGTATATGCTTCACTGGGCAGGTGATGCCTGAGGGAGACCCCCTTTATTAGGGGGGTGCCCACTCCCCCAGGGACCCCGTCCAGGGCTGATCAGCTAGCGGGTGATGTGGTGACAAAGGGGCCTTGCATAAAAAGTGTCCCCGGCTATGGCCTTACCCTGCTGGCTGTTGGAATACCATGCTGATTCCAAAATATGGGGGACCACTATGTTTTTGTCCCTGCATTTTTGGAACCAGGATTGTTTCAAAGAGCCCAGAGCTGGTTATCAAGAAGGACTTGCCGCTTTTTAGGACACAATCATGCACAGATCTCACTGATATGTATGTAACATATACAGTATGTAACCAATATCTCTGAATTTTATTATCATGTAGTGTTCTAGACTGGTTACTAATACCATTTAGTGGTCTGGAGTGTACTTACTGTGAATGGTTCTGTCAATCTCACCTGCCAAAAGCTGTTTTCAATGAGAAAACATGTGAATTTTATTTTTGCATTGTGCGTTGTATTGGTTTCGGCAAAACTCAAGATTTTTCCTGCAAATCGCACACTGCTTACATGTATTATTTTTGTTAAATGTGCAATTTTGGCATAAAATTGTTTTACCAAAATTTTTTACAATTTTTTTACAAAAAGACGCACATTCTAAAAGATCGGACCCTATTACATTTGTCCCTCCATGCATTATTTTATGTGTATTATATCCCCCTAATCGGTAATTCAGTTAATCGGACACAGCTGGCTAATGATGAACTAATGAGTGTATCCCCTAATAAGTACAATATATATATATATATATATATATATTTATTTATTTATTAATTAGGAATGAGCGCATTCAGATATTAGAAATCCCCTAATAAGTACAATATATATATATATATATATTTATTTATTAATTAGGAATGAGCGCATTCAGATATTGGAAATCCGAACACTACTGGACTCTGGTACGCTCGGGTCCTCCCGTCCAAACTTGAAACGAGGCAAAATCATCATCCCGCTGTCAGATTCTCACAAGATCCGAGTCCTATATAACTTACCGCGGCTCAGCGCCATCTTCACTCCAGTCCTGGAGAGGGTAGTGAAAGGACGTGTATGTGCAGTGTATCAAAGTGGCGTGATGTGGCGGGGCGACCTGCTCTGCTTTATCAGTCTGGGGGTGACCTGCTTTGCTTTATCAGTCCAGTCCAGTCCATTGGTTCAGTGCTGTGTTATATCAGTCTATCATAGACTGATATAACATACATACAACATACAGCAGAGCAACTAAACTAAATGCATTGGGTTTATGTTTCATCTATAATCTTGTGAAAAATACACCTCTGACAAGAATCTGACATGGAAACACTGTTTTAAATATTTTTTTAATAAATGTTTTACGTTTAAGAAATATCATGTGTATGAACTAAGAGCAAAAATGCATGGTAAAAAAACAAAACAAAAACACTCGCCTGAATGTGCACCTGCACAGTCGACATGCACATTTTTTAGTGCAGTCGACACGCACCTTAGAGTGCGGACTGGTGTGAGACAGGCTGTCCTTTTTTTTGTCCCTTGCAGCATGGCAGCATACTAAGACTGCCGGGTTCTCAGACGGCTGGGATTCCCCCCCCCCCTTTTTTTCTTGTTTATCATATTGCTTTACCCTATTGCTTTACACTCTAGCATTGCCCCTTTCAGGTGAGTGTTTTTGTTTTGTTTTTTTTACCATGCATTTTTGCGCAGTCGACATGCATGTCGACCTACGCAGTCGACATGTACATTTTTAGTGCAGTCGACACGCACCTTTGAGTGTGGACTGGTGTGACACAGGCTGTCCTTTTTTGTCCCTTGCGGCATGGCAGCATACTAAGACTGCCGGGTTCTCAGACGGCTGGGATTCCCCTCCCCCCCCCCCCCGTCTTTTCTTGTTTATCATATAGACGGCGTCAGCCGCGGATACCTCCGTGGTTTACATTTTTCCATGTATTGTACATTTTTTCTCTACTGGTCTTGTTTTAAATGTAATGTTTGTTAGCACATGCATAGATGACCTTGTATTGTTTGTACTGTGTTATGTTTTATACTTGTTCTTATGTATATACACATGTTTGTTCACAGTTGTTGCCTAGCAACCCGCCCCCTGACCCCGGAAGTGATGCCCCATGTGATTCAATGGGTGTGATGTCATCATGCAGCATCCTGAAATGCACTTTGCCGACTGGTGATGTATCAGATATCCGGCAGATGGAGGCGGTGAGCTAACACTTGGGTGAGGATATAAGGTATGTTTTTTGCATTATGTGGTTGATCTTGACAAATGTTTATTAAAACCGAAACGTTGATCGTGATTACTACTTGCCATCGGCTTATTTCTTTGAATACTGCAGACCCTTGAGTGCCACTCACCTCCCCCCCGCTTGTCGGGATACTTGGATATATATATATATATATATATATATATATATATATATATATATATATATATATATATATATATATATATATATATATATATATTTGGTCTATCTATAATACTTTAACTGACCTGGCATATACTGGGTCACCTAAGAGTCCATCTCCGTGCTTTGCTCTGCCCCTCTGGAAACCCCCTTCTGAAAATCCTGCGTTTGCCCCTGGATAGATAGATAGAGAGTATCCGTAAGTCTCCGAAACATTGCCATCTGCTGGCAGAGAGTGAAACTACATCTCTTTCTCACACATGCACAAACAAAGAAGGTGGCAGACTAGCTTTCAAAGCTTTTGCTTCAAGCAGGCTTACTAGTTTAATCATAAACTGCTATGGAGACAATAATTATTGTTGGTATATAACTACTTGTATATACATAGAAATCAGAATATAAGTAGGCATGGGTGTATGTGTTTTGAGCAATGCATCCTCCCATGCGTACCTTTCTACCATTATAGGGCTGATGAAGAACTGGGATCAACCAACATATAAAAGTTACTGGAATGCAACAATATTAAAACTATAGTATAAATTTAGTTTAAACACTAGCTACTTTTCATTATAGCATACAATGCTTAAAGCTTTATTTTTATACAGCAATCTTAATGTGAGTGTTAACACGCCCCTTGCAAACTTTCTGCACAATTTAAATGTGACCCAGCTCTTGTGCAACATGGTAATGCCGATGTGCACAGTTACTGTATTTTGATTTGCTTTGCCTCAATTCATAAGCTGCAAGCCCACATTTTATCCAGCAAATCTGCTCTGGGAGTTATACATTAGGCCAACTTGTCCTAAAGATAAGTTGGCCCCGATTTCCCCTAAGCCCTCCCAGCACCTCCCTAGAAGAGCTCACAAAAGGTCCCCACACATGGTGAGTTTTGGGCTTGGGAAGCGATGCACACTCCCGGGAACATCATGAGTGAAATTTAATAGGAGGAGAGATTCAGAAAGTGAGAGATTTGGTAAGAAATCTCCAGGGTTTTTTTTAAAGCGGTAATCATTTACACTGCAAAACCAATTTGATTTTGCAGTGTAAATGATTGCCGCTTTAAAAAAAAACCTGGAGAATTCATTACCAAATCTGTCACTTTCTGAATCTCTCATCCTATTAAATTTCACCCCATACACATAGTACAAAACGTATGAGCTGCATGTACTTTTTGGACTAGATCACATGCATCTAGTTCAAAACGCACGCTGCTTTAGCATATCGCATGCATTTGAAGTTTATGTGATGTTATATTGAGGGTTATTTTGGTTCACTCTTTCTGACAAGTTCCTTCTTAGATGGACAAAACCATGTACACTGCAGGGGGGGCAGATGTAACTTGTGCAGAGAGCATTAGATATGGTGGGGTTTTATTTCAAGATCTATATTGCAGTGTAAAAAAGCAGTCAGTATTTTCCCTGCACAGAAACAAAATAACTCACCCAAATCGAATTCTCTCTGCACATTTTACATCTGCCCCCTGCAGTGCACATGGTTTTGTCCATCTAAGAAGCAATTTGTCAGAAAGAGTGAACCAAAATAACCCCCATATTCCAAAATGCATGGTGCGCATCGCACCATGTTTGGACACCTTTCCAGATTTCTATCAAGACTACATATTTGGTGGTGTCTCTTTTTTTGTGATAACATGTGCTGTAAATGGAACCATTTTAAAGATAAATTTGCAGAAACATTACAGTCAAAATAACAACACACCCATATCTATACAACAAAGTGGTAGATTGTTTTTATATTAGATAAAGGATTTTGAAGGTCAGTGAGTTACATTTTAATGAAAGACTCTTCTTATTCAAAAAATAAAGAAATATACTGTATATGAAGAGCAAAATAATATTATCTCTTGTTTTAACCCTGCTCTGTATAATAAAACAAACCTTGCTTCTCTGTAAGTATACAAGTCAATGTGAGCTTATTAATAGCCATTCTACTCTTTGATGAATTGTATAAAAATTCTTCTGTACAGTACAGTCCATGGAAACTATCATCTCCACAGGTATGTGATGTTATGATGTCTAATATCCAGCAGTAAAGTTTTTGGAAGGCTTGTTTGTGTCAGTGGTGTAGAAATATGCCAGCGGTTAGTTATCTGTCTTCTGATGAAATCTGGCTACACAGCAATAGAGAAGCACTACAATGGATGCAAAAAGAAAACAGTTTCTGTATTCACCTTCACAGATAATGTTTATAAAATATAGCAAACAATGTACTATGCAATCCTTAAAGACTGGCTTATACCCTTTTTCCACTGTTGCTAAAATCCCGATATTTTGCACATAAATGCACATCGACCTGGGATTTATCTCAATATCTTGTGTAATAAAATGGGCTCATACAGTGGTCAGGGCTATTCCATTACTTCTGTTAGCTAGCTGCACTTAATGCAAATTTGTGATTACCGCCCTTATCACAGGTGTCAAAAGCAAATTAACCTATAGCTCTGGGTATTTATTCGTAGAACCTATAGGTTGACACATATTGGGCCTGATTCAGGCCTGATCACTCCTTCAAATTTGCATGTGGTTTGCCGTAGACCAAATAGAGTGAAAACTAGAGATGTGCGGACTCGGATTCCGGAGATCTGAGCCCCCACGAATGTCATCAATCCGAGCAGTGCTCGGAGATTCCCGCCTGACTCGGTTCCGGCCGCGCGTGCAAAACTTCATCACCCAGTGCCGGATTTCGCAAGGCTTTAAATAGCGGCTCCCACACCTGCCATCTTCACTCCAGTCTAGTAGTGGGTTGGGAGAGGGTGTGTTGGTGCTGCTGCTGGGGCTTAAACTTGAGCTTGACCTTGAACGCAATATTTTATTCATTGGGCAGTGCCGGATTATAATAGGGGCACAGGGGGTCAGTACCCCAGGGCACCCCTCTTTCTAGGGGCCCCGTGTGGTTGGCATGTATTTAAAAAAAATATATATATATATATTTTAGCTAATGGTTTTGTGCATTGGAGTGGGGTAGTGCTGCAGCTTCACCTATCTGCCAATGTGACATATTAATGGTGCTAAGCATCAGAAGACAAGGCACACTGTCATATATATATATATATATATATATATATATATATATATTATATTAACCCCCACACACACACACACACACACACACACACACACACACACACACACACACTGCAGTTGACCATTGACCAAGATTATACTGCCTTTACTCTGTCTTTTGACAGTGTAATATTCTCTTGTGCAGTTTGTGGCCAGTAATGATAAGTAGGAGGGGGCCCCCCTTTCTAAAGTGCCCCGGGCCACCCCGAAGGCTTAATCCGGCTCTGTCGCTGGGGTTGTCTGCTGGGGCCTCAGGGTCTCCCTCAGTGCTGCTGTGTACTCTGTTCTCCTCTCTGCTTAGGGTGCGATCAGCCTAGCAAGGAGGACAGTCGGCCATGTTTTGCCCACACAATAAATTTGGTGGTGCAGATTTTCATCAGAAGTGACAGGCGTGTGCAGAAGATGCTTGCGGTGGCCCGCAAAATTTGCGGACACTTTCGACATTCTGCCACTGCCTGCCGAAGGCTGGAGCGTCAACAAAAACTCCTCAACCTGCCCTGCCATCAGCTTAAACAAGAGGTGGTGACGCACTGGAACTCCACCCTATATATGCTGCAGAGGATGGAGGAGCAGCAAAAAGCCATTCAAGCCTACATGGCCACGTACAACATAGGCAGAGGAGCGGGACTGCAACTGACTCAAGCACAGTAGAGGCTGATTTCCGTGTTGTGCAAGGTTCTACAGCCATTTGACCTAGCCACACGTGAAGTCAGTTCCAACACTGCCAGCTTGAGTCAGGTGATTCCCCTATTCAGGCTGTTGCAGAAGCAGCTGGAGAAAGTGAAGGAGGAGCTAAAGCGTAGTGATTCCGCAATGCATGTCGCTCTTGTGGATGAAGCCCTCCATAGGCTTTGCCAGGATACGAGGGTGGTCAGTCTGTTAAAGTCAGAGGAATATGTTCTTGCCACCGTGCTTGATCCTCAGTTTAAATCGTATGTTGTGTCTCTGTTTCCGGCGGACACAAGTCTACAAAGGTGCAAAGACCTGCTGGTCAGGAGATTGTCATCTGAAGGGGACCGTTTCACGGACCCAGCTCCTCCTTCATTTTCTCCCACACCTGTGCCTGTGAGGAAACAGCTGAGATTTTCCACACAACCCGCTGGCGGGGATGCAGGGCAGGCAGGAGGTAGTTTTGACATCTGGTCCAGACTCAAGGACCTGGCAACGATTGCTTACATGTCTACTGTTGGTGCATTGGATGCGGTCACCATTGAAAAAATGGTGGGGTATTACTTTGGTGACAGCATCCATGTAGACATGTCAATCAGTCCTTACCTGTACTGGCAGGAAAAAAAGGCAGTTTGGAAGCCCCTGTACAAACTGGCTCAATTTTCCCTGAGTTGTCCCCCCTCCAGTGTGTACTCCATAAGAGTTTTTAGTGCAGCGGGGAACCTGGTCAGTGAGCGGCGAAGGAGGTTGCTTCCGCAAACTGTGGAGAAGATGATGTTTATAAAAATGAATTATCAATTATTCAATGAAGACCAGGAATTGCCTCCAGAGATTATAACGGGACCTGTGATTGTGGAGTCCAGTGGGGATGAATTGATAATCTGTGAGGATGAGGAAGTACACAATGAAGGGGGCGAGGAATCAGAGGAGGAGGAGGAGGAGGAGGAGGATGACGAATGACGATGACATCTTGTCGCTGTAGAACCATTTATACAGGGAGATATTATGAATTGGTTTTATTGTGTGGGGGCCCAAACAAACCAATCAATTCAGCCACAGTTTTATAGGCCCTGTCGCTGAAATTTTTGGTTTGTTAAAGTGTGCATGTCCTATTTTCGCAACATAAGGGTGGGTGGGAGACAATTCCATCTTGCATCGCCATTCATTAATCCCATTTCCTACAGTCATTCATGGGGTAACTGGACTTGTCTTTCAATGCATACAACTGTTTGCATTCTACTTGACAGTGGAAATAAATAAAAAAATATATAATCAATCACAGAGCTGACCAATCCCATTGATGAGATTAATTGATTGCTGCACAAATCGCCACTGCCCCTCGGCTGCACAGCATAAACACTATAAAGCCAGATACGATTAGGAAGGAAGCCACCCGTAAGAAATGGTATACAGCTCTAATATAGGGGTAAAAGTGGTCCTAAAGAGGTGGGGGAACTCTTTTCCATCTGCCACCTAGTAATTGATTAGCACCCTCCCCTCCACTCATTAGGCAATGATTTAAGAGACGACTGGTAATAATAAATAATAATCACAAAATTAAACAAATAGTCATAATCACACAGTCAAGCCAGATAGGGGTCTTGATGGATATTAAACTGATCGAAACAGTTACACACTTGCAGAGAAACTGTGCTGCACAAAACACCCACCGCTCCTTGGCTGCAAATGGTAAACAGTGCACAATCAAGCCAGATAGGGGTCTTGGTACTTGTTTTGAGATTGTAGCAGGGGAGCGCAGCTACTCTTAAAACCTTGAGCGAAGATCGGTGCTTCTCTCTCCACATCATCTATTATAGATGAAAAGATGTCATTGGGGACATGCAGTATCTCCTCTTTATCTTACTTCTTTTTGGATAGGATGTCCAGGATGGATGAATGGATGGGTGGGTGGTCAGAAGGAGGCCTAGCCACAGCTGGGGAAGGTCATCCTCCTCGACCGAGCGCACAGCTTCGGGAGGGACGCATGTGAAGCAGGAAAGGGAACACCTGCCTAGCCAGCAAGATCAGCTGAATCCACCCTAGCGATCAATTGAGTGACAGAAGTCGCAGCCAGATAGCCCTCACATCCCAGATAGGGGTCTTGTTGGCTGCTTACCTGTACGGTTAGGTAGTAAGTCACCGGTTGCTGAAAAGCAATACATCTCCAATCCAGGGGTCATAGAGAGGTGGAGGAACTCTTCCATCTGCCACCTAGTAATTGATTAGCCCCCTCCCCTCCACCCATTAGGCAATGATTTAAGAGACGACTGGTAATAAATTAATAATAATCACAAAATGAAACAATCAGATTAAATTAATTAATAATAATCATAATCACACAATCAAGCCAGATAGGGGTCTTGTTGGATATTAAACTGATCGAAACAGTTACACACTTGCAGACAAACAAAGGAGATGCTTGCGGTGGCCTGCAAAATTTGCAGACACTTTTGGCATTCTGCCACTGCCTGCCGAAGGCTGGAGTGTCAGCAAAAACTCCTCAACCTGCCCTGCCATCAGCTTAAACAAGAGGTGGTGACGCGCTGGAACTTAACCCTCTATATTCTGCGAGGATGGAGGAGCAGCAAAAGGCCATTCAAGCCTACACGGCCACCTACAACATAGGCAGAGAAGCGGGGCTGCACATGACGCATGTGAAGCGGTGAGGGAGGAAAGGGAACACCCGCCTAGCCAGTAGGATCAGATGAATCCACCCTAGCAATCAATTGAGTGACAGAAGTCGCAGCCAGATAGCCCTCACATCCCAGATAGGGGTCTTGTTGGCTGCTTACCTGTACATGTATGGTTAGGTAGTAAGCCATTGGTTGCTGAAAAGCGATACATCTCCAACCCAGGGGTCCTAGAGAGGTGGAGGAACTCTTCCATCTGCCACCTAGTAATTGATTAGCCCCCTCCCCTCCACCCATTAGGCAATGATTTAAGAGACAACTGGTAATAAATTAATAATAATCACACAATTAAACAATCATATTACATTAATTAATAATAATCATAATCACACAGTCAAGCCAGATAGGGATCTTGTTGGATGTTAAACTGATCAAAACAGTTACACACTTGCAGACAAACTCTGTGCTGCACGAAACGCCCACCGCTCCTTGGCTGCACATGGTAAACAGTGCACGATCAAGCTAAATAGGGGTCTTTTTGGGGCCTAGTTTTCTAAACTGCCATCCTGTCTGCCGCTGCAGTGCCACTCTTACATGAGCCACGTGTTTGTGCCGCATACTTGTGTGGCTTAGCATAGTTATCCAGCTACCTCAGTGCAACCTTTTGCCCTAAAAACAATATTGTGAGGTGTTCAGAATAGACTGGAAATGAGTGGAAATGAATATTATTGAGGTTAATAATAGCGTAGGAGCAAAAAAAATAAATTCTGTGATTTTAGCAGTTTTTATGCTTTTTTTTTAATAAAAAATCAGAACCCAAAACGCCAAAAAGTGGCCGATGCACATGCCTACTGAAAACCCGCTCTACAGTATGTAAACTATGAGTGAATTGTGGAAATATGACTATCCGCTATCCTGTCACACAACCATATGCAATTCACTGACCATCTAGTCATTTTCAATAATTTAACAGATCTCACATCAGCGATCAACTCAGAATTGGGCCCCTTAGGTGCAATTTTTATGAGCAAAGAAAAGGGGTAGCAATTGAATAGCTCTGGGCATGAAATTATAATGTGGTATACGCACGGTTCGATTTCAGCTATTTTTCTATTCGATTTTGCTTATATAAGCAGAATTGAATCGAAATTTAAACAAAATCAGCCTTGCGTCATCAAAATCGAATATAAAAAGAGACTGTGCAGGCAAGACTAAATAGTACAGATCTGTACTATATAGTCTAAATCGAATGTGTACATAGCATCGTGTGAATGAGATATGTGTTATCATTTTTTTTTACTTCTTGAATGGAACAGATAATATTTCTTCTTCAATAAATAAATAGGTAAATAAATGGTTATTGAATATTCTATTGTATAAGAGGCACTGTAGAACTATATTAGTTCTCCAAAATAGGTGACTCCATCACATGTACAATAGCTAATTGGACTTTTTGTTAGCTAACTAAAATAACTAAAAAAAACTTGCTATTGTGCCTATTGTTATTGTGCTATTGTTTTTGAAATACCTTTTTTTAAGATCACAAATACAGTATTTAATTTTTTTCCATATCAAATTGATTTTTACATGCTGTGCATCTAACATCATTTTGGAATAACATATTTTAAACTATTCATACATAGAAAATAATTTATTTTATAAATTTTCACTACACTTTAGAAAAAAAAAATATTTTATTTTTCCAGGTTTCTATTAAGGTACAATACAGCTGTGGAGACCTGGTGGGGCAGTGGCTATAAACCTAATACCTAACCTCTTTATTTCTCTCTCTGCCCCCAATCTTTCTCCTCCTCCCCACTTCTTTCCCCCCATGCATCTACTTCTCTTTCCTCCCTATCTTGAACACCCCTCTTACCACTTGTGCGGTCTTTGTCTATTCCTGACACCCTCTCTCTCCCCATCTCTCACTGACCCTCTCCCGTCTCTTGCTAACACTCCACTTGTCTCTTGCTGACACCCCGTCTCTCCCTGACACTCTCTCTCCCTTGCTCCCCTTCTCTATCCCTGACAATATCTCATTTCTACTCACCCCCTCCCTTTCTCTATTGCTGTACCTCTCTCTCTCTCTTCCTCTTCTCTCTCTTTCTCCCACTTTCCCTCTTTTTCCAAGAAGCTCTCTCCTCCTTTTTCTCTCCCCGATACCCTCTTTCTTTTACACTCTCACTCTTTCTTCTGCCTCCCACCCCATGGGCATTGTAGTGACAATGGGTGCCTTCCAAGATTTTGCTATGGGATGCACAACATTCTAGTTATGCCCCTGATTAGAGTTAGGCTGGGGGGGAGGGTGTTGTATGGTTATAGTTAGGCTGCAGGGGTGTGTGTAGGGTTAGAAATAGTCTGCGGGAAGTATATGTATGGTTAGAGTTAGATTGTGGCAGAGTTTGTATGGGTAGAGTTAGGCTGTTTGTCAGGACTTGGAGGGGATTCCAGACTAGAGATTAATGGAAAGAACAGACCATGATCCAACCCTAACTCTGTTAATCCCTCCAGAGGTTGTTTGCACCTGCAGAGCTTAGGCTTCACCAATAATAGCCATGTTTGAAGGGGTTAATTAGGTTCACCCCAACCCTGGTGCCACCTGGACTTTGCAAGGAAACAAGTTGCCCACCACCTCTAGAGCAGACAAGAGGATTGCTATCTAAAAAAAACCAAAACATGGAACACAACAGAAATGTGGCACAACCGTGAGAGAGTCCTCCAGCAGTCCAACAAACACTAATTTACACAAATGATCTCTAGCTGGATCATTTAGGAAGATAGTGAAGTGGGGAGCAACGATACAGCTATGCACCACACTACCCCAAATGCAACAATGTACGAAGGTGGTAAAAATGTCACAATACTCCAACAGACCTATGCATGCAGTTCTGCATAAAGAGGTTATAACACTGATGATAGCTTGTGGGAATACCAGAGAGACACCACATAACTTTACACATAGATTATACTGCACTACAAATAACAGAGAATACAAATGTCTAGATGATACAAGGACACCTATCTCTGTACAGGTCTGGGTCAGGACATCAGTAGGATTACTTGAATATACTTGGATCATGTGACCAGTGCTAAAGTCAGGGAGTCTCACAGGAGCTTAATCAAGGAGGAATGCAGAGCAGCTGCAGTAGCAGCAGCATGGGCACACACAAGCCTGGAAACATTGGAAATCAGAAAACAAATGTAAACTAAGTCAGGTTTGTGACATAGAGCTTCTTCTTTATTCCTGTGTAATATAATATACCTTGCCCTGTCTGTCCCTGCTCATACTGAGCTTCTGTTTTTCTTTTGTCTTGTGTACATATTACTATATTATTTTTGTCTTATGTCCTGTGTACATATTACTATATTATTTTGTCTTATTGTGTTCTTTATATACTTGCTCCTATTGAGCTTCTGGGTGAAATTAATAGAATGAGATATTCAGAAAGTGAGAGATTTGGTAAGAAATCTCCAGGTTTTTTTTAAAAGCGGCAATAATTTACACTGCAAAATCAAACTGCTGGTACAGTGTAAATGATTGCCGCTTTAAAAAAAAATGCAGATTTCTTACCAAATCTCTCACTTTCTGAATCTCTCATCCTATTAAAATTCACCCTCTGTGTGTTTATACCTATGCTTACATTTCAGTACACCTGTGCTGGTGCTGCTCAACAGTCCATTTAAGTAGTCCATTTGTCTGCCTGTAACTGGTATCATACCTCCCAACACGACCCTCTCCAGGAGGGACACATTGCTCTGCTCCTGCTCCACTTCCCTCTAATGTATGATTTCCCTCACCTGTGGTGAAACACCTTTCTTATCAATTAACCTGTTCAACACAGGTGATGGCAATCATACATTAAGAGGGAAGTCCAGGAGCAGAGCATGGTGTCCCTCCTCGAGAGGGTCCAGTTGAGAGGTATGTGGTATTGCTTTGCATTCTGGTTCTGCTCACATTGTACTCAGGCGCTACAGTGACTACATCGCTTATACCTCGGCCATTGAGGTTCATTGCCTAGTGCTTTGTATTTCCATCTCCAGTGCTGTGGTGCTCGTGTATACTAACTGCTGCAGTGGTCCTGTGCTAGTTGCACACAATAGTGTGCTAGTGTCTATTGTTTGTCATTCTCTTTGTGTCCTTTTCTGTTCTGTGCTACTTTTATTTTACACCGAAATTTTACATTTCAGTTTGAACACACCCCACCTAAATGTTACTCTCTGCACATGTTACATCAGCCCCACCTGCATTGCACATGGGTCCTTATTCTGGTTCACTCATAGGCAAATTCTTTCTCAAATGGACAAAACCATGTGCACTGCAAGTGGGGCAGATGTTACTTGTGCAGAGAAATTTAGATTTGAGTGAGTTATTTTATTGTGTACATTTGAGAAGGCATTTGCCTTTTGCGAGTGAACCAGAATAAAGGCCTTGGTTTTGTCCATTAAAGAAAGAGTTTGCTTTTGCAAACCCCAAACTCTGTTCTGCAATAGCAAGCCCACTGTCCACCACATCTGCTCCACTTGGCATCAATAATCTACAGCTGCAGCTCCTACAGCTGGCCCGAGCCAGGGGATTCATAGGCAGCTTACAGTTCCAACCAATTGCCCCAGCCAGCAGCAGCCCCAGTAAACCTCCTAATCTCCATACCTATCCCAGCTGAAACGGGCATTGAGCCCTGCATGATTCTTGTGCACAGGTAACAGTAGGTGCAGCTGATGGCCGGCCAGGAGCACTGGTCTGTGACCACCCAGCTGAAGCTCAGGCTCTGGGTAAGCAGGGAGGGCAGCAGTATGGGCAAGAAGCATTGCAGCCAGTGGCTCTGCAGATAATCCACCACCAGCCACAGTTCCACACCAGCAGCACCATCACCCAGATGACATTCCAGAGGACCGGGAGCACCAAATTCATCCCCTCAGAGGTAAAGCCAGACATGTGGGGCATCACACAGCTGTATGTGGGGCCCCCAAATGTGTGATGGCCCCAGGACAGCTGCCCCTATTGCCCCTCTCTTATTCCAGCCCTGATTATTATCATTTATACATTACAGCATCAATACATTATGTAGCACTTTATAGGAAATGTCCCATTATCACATCAGTGCCCCAGTGATCAGAGACTATTTAACCCAGGCATGTCCAAACTATGGCCCTCCAGCTGTTGTGAAACTACAAGTCCTACCATGCCTTGCCACAGTTTTGCTATTAGGGAATGCTAAAACTATGGCAAGTCATGCTGGGATCTGTAGTTTCACAACAGCTGGAGGGTCACAGTTTGGACATGCCTGATTTATATTGTCAGTATTTTCTTCTTAGACTGCTTGAGCACCAAGTGGACTTTATGCAAACAAAATGCTGCTCTTTAAAGATAGAGGTTGTTCAGATATCATAGCTGTAACTACTGAATGTGCATGCGCAAATGGATCCTGTGCTGTTTTGGGGTTGGGGAGAAGCGGCAATGGCCTATGTTTGAGAAAAAAAATGTTTTACTGCCATTTAGGTTGGAGAGACAGTGACCAATGATCTCTGAGGTTGCATGGAGCCTTCCTTGCCTCTGCGATGTATAGCTTGCTCTGCACCATGGATGAGTGAGAGTCCGATTCTGGAGGAGGCATCTGCTTGTAATATAGACATCTTGCTGCACCATACAGTGCTATGAATTCTGCTTCCAAGCAAGCATCAGTGATACCTCCAACCACATGTGAATTAGGCCCATAGTACCCTGGTCAAATGCTATTCACAGACCCTGTTCATCTTTATTTAATCAGTATGACCAGACTAAACAGACAATACATGTAAAACAGATACAATGCTGTTTAAATCTCTGTATGGGTGTGTTGGGTCTGTAAGGTTGTACCTTTCCCTAAATTGCACCCCGTTATACTATAAGACCTCTTTTGGTTCTGCTCTTTTCGTAGATGCTTTATTAGAAAAAATACCTAGAAGACTGATGCCACCTAAGTCCTAATTTGGTTTACTTCTTCCATAAATCAGTATTTTAATGTTTTTAAAAGACTTTTATTGCTGGAGTGTGAAGAGTTAAAAAAGTACTAATGCATGGAAATACCTTTTGTTCGAGTGACAGGGGAATAATAATAAAATAAAACAATAGGAAAACACTAGGGAACAGTCAATCTGCTGCCAGTAAATTTAGTTGAATTTTGTGCTCCTGATCATGAATATTATACCATGCATATTTTTCAATTAGCTCTAATTTTTTAAATCTGCATCTGTGCCTGCATTAGTGAGGAGATATGAATGTGCTTGTCATGTGTATCAAACGTGACTACCAAATACCAGGTATGTTATCAGGAATAAAACAAATTATTATATTATTGTTAAAAGAAGGTAGTTGTTAAAAAAAAGAAAAACCAAGTCAATTCTGTTAAGTAAAGCAGCGTAGACTAGTAAAGTACTTTAAATGGAGAAAATAATAGAATGTTATAGTTTTTGTTTATAATCCACAGATCTACAGTTGGGACCATTTCTTTGTTCAATCCAGCATACCCAGATGACTACATCATCTGTGTTAAATCCATAAACTCTATACTGTATATCTATATATTAACAATGTGAGGCTTAATCAGTGGCAGAACTACAGAGGGTGCAGGGGGTGCAGCTGCTATGGGGCCCGGCAGCTGGGGGGCCCCCATGGACACCAAGCAATCCCCCCGCTCCCGTTTACTATTTTATCACATTATAAGAGACCGATGAGCTACTTGCATTGCCGGGAGATTGAGTAGCCAGGGTCGTGCAGTGCCGCTGTGCTGGGCGGGAGGGGGGAGAACAGCGCACAAACTTGTCTGCTTGGAAGGGAGGAGACTGGAAGACTGACACCAGAAGGCCCCCGCACCATAGTTGGGACATTAGTTGTGGATGCACATGCCAGGCTTGCCAGCCCAGAGTGGCTGACTGCTGTGACAGTGAGAGTCCAGCCAGGAGAATACAGTCCTACTGGCTGCTGCAGCTTCTCTCTGATGAGCTGTACTTAATGTTGCAGCAGCAGCAATATTACTATACTGAAATAATAAGTTTAAAATGTTTTATTTATTTATTTATTTTAGATTTGTGTCTCTGTCTGAGCTATACAAATGTAACATTGGCTGCAATGGGGCTTGCTGTGCCTATTTACAGGTGGTGATCGCACAGTCCGGAGCAATATGGCGCATTGCAGAAAACATTAACATGGCTACATTCAGTTGCATAACTATGGTTCCACAGACCACACAGTGGTTTGGGGGAGCAAGCACTGACAGGGTCTCTGGGAAGCGCCGCTGCCAGGATGATGCTGCGCCGGGTGTAGTGTCTTAGTATCAGACACATCACTGGGGCTAGCTGTGCCACACGAGTCTGTCCCTGGCACCGGTGGTCTCTCAGCAGTCAGGATGCTAGCATTGGTATACTGAACTCCAACATACTGACTGCCTGGATACTGACAGCATCCAATATACTGTATACAGTTATGCTCATAAGGGGCGTAGGATGTTCCAACATGACAATGACCCAAAACACAAGGCCAAGTCGACCTGTGATTGGCTACATCAGAATAAAGTGAAGGTTCCGGAGTGGCCATCTCAGTGTCTCCTGACCTCAATATCATTGAGCCACTCTGAGGAGATCTCAAACGTGCAGGTCATGCAAAACAACCCAAGATTTTTCAGGAACTGGAGGCTTTTTGCCAAGAAGAATGGGCAGCTTTAACATCTTAGAAAATAAAGAGCCTCATCCACAACTACCGCAAAAGACTTCAAGCTGTCATTGATGTTAAAGGGGGCAATACACGGTATTAAGAACTTGGGTATGTAAACTTTTGATCAGGGTCCATTTGGGTAGTTTCTGTTGTCATTATGATTTAAAAAGAGTAAACACAGTTGTTTAAAAATAAATGGCTTCACCCAACCACTAACCATGAGTGAAAGAAAAGTTTGTGAGTTATCATTCATATTCTCTGACAAATGGCCAGAAAATCACAAATTCTGCTAGGGTATGTAAACTTATGAGCACAACTGTAACAGCCATTGTGTAATGGGCATTGCTGCATGTGGTATAATGTGTAAGGGACATTACAGTGTGTCACATTGTGTAAGGAGTATTATGGTGTGTCGCACAATGACCTTATTCAGATCTGATCGCAGTACAAATTTGTTCTCAAAATGGGCAAAACCATGTCCGTTATTCTGATTGAGTCGGATGGCTCCGAGTGCGGATGGACAGCCGCTGGTTGGTGTTTGCGCATGTGCAGAGGCGTATCTGCGCATGTGCGAATGCCTCACACATACGAACCTGGCGTGAGGTCCGTGCAAAAAATGATCGTACGGAACCATCCGAGCAGAGGGTGGAGAGGGGCGTGAAGGTCTGTTTGGGCTCATTACCATATGCGTACGCCCAGCGTTTCATGGGCGTTCCAACTGAAATCTGAAGTGCAGTGTAAATATAATGCAGCCAGTATTTATTGTGCACAGAAACAAAATAACTCACACACATCTAACTCTCTCTCTCTCTATACAAGTTCCATCTACCCCACCTGCAGTGTACATGGTTTTACCCATTTTGAGAACAAATTTGTACTGCAATCAGATCTGAATAAGGGCCAATGTATAATGGGCATTGTGGTGTGTGCATAATGTATAAAAAGCATTGAGGTGTGTTATCATTTGTTATAATGGGCCTGATATTGGATAGCTTGCAAAAGCAAATTCTCTCTCTAATGTACAAAACCATGTGCACTGCAGGTGGGGCTGATGTATCATGTGCAGAGAGAGTTAGATTTGGGTGCTATTTTGTTTCTGTATAGGGTAAATACTGGCTGCATTATTCTTACACTGCAATCAGTGGCGTAACTATAGTCCCGCAGAACCTGCGGTGGGGAGGCGTTGAGTAGGTGTGGGCACCGGGGGTCTGTGGGGCTATTGATGCGCTGCACTACCGGCTGGTGCTGCTTACCATTACCACCACCGCCGGGTGTATGGCGAGGAGTCGTGACCCGCAGATCTACTAGTCTGCAGTCCCGGCTCTCCTGGCTAGCTCCTGCAGTGCTAATGAAAATACAGCTCACACAAAATGTCCGACCCCTTAACAGCAGACACTTTTTGAGGTCGCTGGGGGGGGGGGGGGGACATTTTGTGTGATCTAATTTCTCATTAGTACTACAGGATCCAGCCAGGAGGAGATCCGGGACAGCAGACAAGTAGATCTGAGGTCCCGACCACTCATAGGCGGCAGCAGCAATGGCAAGTAGCACCAGTGGGGTAAGGCAGGGTTGGGGGTTTGGGGGGGGGGGTGCTTCATTTTACTGTGGGGGGGTGCTTCATTTTACTGTGGGGGGGGGACCGAATTTATGGTTTAGCGGGGGCTGCTGTTCTTATAGTTACGATACTGGCTGCAATATAGATATCAGTTTGAAGTAGAAACCCCACCCAAATCTAACTCTCTCTGCAAGTGAACCAGAATCAGGCCCCATGTGTAATGGGCATTGCGGTGTGTTGCATAATGTGTAATTGGCACTGCAGGGGGTGCCCTTTATAAATTTTGCTATGGGGCCCACAAAGTTCTAGTTGTGCCTCTGGGCCTATGTAACTATTAGTTTTTTAAAAGCGGCAATCATTTACACTGCACAATCAAACTGGTTTTGCAGTGTAAATGATTGCCGCTTTAAAAAAAAAAAATGGAGCTTTCTTACCAAATCGCTCATCCTATTAAACACCCCCCCCCCCCCCCCCCCCCCCCCCCCTATGTTTTATCAGGTGATATGACAGAATACCTGCTGTGAAAAGATTATGTTAAATCAAGAATTGTTTTGGACGTTTGACATTTAAACCATTTAATTTTTATAAGTTGGTGGACTATAAAATGTTCTACATGTCAAGGAAAATAGAATAGCTTTATACAAGATGACAGGACACTGTAACAGCCATTCAGGTTTGATATTAAATACTAACTAAATACTGAGATTATATGTCATGTCAAATACCTCTTTAGCAGATCTTTACCAACCATTCAAATAATAAGTGATTTGCTGGGTTTTCCAAATATTACTCGAATATACTAATTTTTAAAACTGGTACAAATAGTAATATAAAGCTGAAACAGACTTCATCATCCTGACAGTCAGCAAGCAAAAAATATGGACCTAACTATGGATTTTTAGGATGCGTTCTAGGGAATAGTTATGGGAACATTTAAAATATTCAACTTGAGACAAATTTCAACTTGTATTTCTCCTAGGGCTGAAATGGGGCAGAATATTCTTTAAATATCGTTTCACTTATTATTTATTATTAACAGGTTCTTATATAGCGCACACATATTCCGCAGCTTTTTACATCAGTCCCTGCCCCAGTGGAGCTTACAATCTATATTCCCTGCCAGTTAGCCTTCCAGTATATTTTTGGATTGTAGGAGAAAACCGGAGTACCTGGAGGAAATCCACGGAAGTACGGGAAGAATATACAAACTCTGCACAGTTAGAGCCATGGTGGGAATCGAACCCATTACCTTAGTGCTGTGAGGCAGTAATGCTAACCATTACACCATCCATATGAAGATTCAGCCAATCAGCGTCCGGCCAGTCTTTTCAAATTCACCAAATAGAGCTACTTTATTTTCAGCCATTAAGGAAGAGGGCATTGCAGTAGTCTAGGCGTGATGATACAAATGCATGTATGACTTTAAGCAAATTTTCTGGGGGAATTAAAGGCTTGACTTTGATCCTCAGATGAAAGAGTTAAGATTTGATTGTGGCTGATACCTGATGTTAACACCAAGATTTCAAAAGTTCAGTCTTTTGTAGTTCTGAACCTCCAAGTGTAAATCCTGATTGTAGACTATACTGCAGTCTTGTCTGTGACCTATCGTAACACCTCTATTTTATCAGGGTTCAGTCACAGCCAACTGTCCCTCCTGGACCTCAGCCAGACAGCATTGTAGGGTTATTATTGGGTTCTCAATATCCAGGGCAAAAGTACAGGTACAGTTTTATATTATCTGCAGAGCAGTGGTACAATAGGCCATGACACCTGATTATTTCACTCAGTGGTAGCATGAATACAGCAAAAAGCATGGGAGATAGTATAGCAACCTGTGAATACCATGTGCCAGTAAAACTGGTGACAATGGGTGGGATCTTCTAAGGGAAAAATGCGTTAAAACCCCCATTTTCAGGAGTTTTACCGCATTTTCAAATGTAATGCGACCCATCCGCCAACGCTTAGCCGGCCAGGGTACAGCCACCTTTGGGTGGCGATACCCTATAGAAGCCTATGGGCTTCTTATTGCCACCCGCCGCAGCCACCGACCCCACTAGTCCCATCCCATCCTCCATCAAACTCGTCCTCCCCCTAGCAGCATGTCACAGCCAGATGTCCATCCGGCTGCAGAGGGGAGGAGGAGGAGGCGCCGGGGACAGCCGCTGAACCCCAGGATGTGACAGAGACCCCCCACACACCACATCACAGGTATCGCGGGGGGGCCTCCGTCACTGCATTGTGTTAGTTCATATGCGCTAGCATCGCTGTGGTGGCACGGCGTGGGGCGGTGATGTATTTTAAGACATCCCACCCAGAGAGTATACTCTAGAAGAACTCTGTGACCTGCCATTGGGAAATAATTTGAACCAAGGACTGGACTGCATTCCTGTCCACAGATTCTTCAAGCACTCAATTAAAATCACATAGTCCACAGTGTCAAATGCAGGATTATTTTTGAACAGTCAGCTCTGTCTCTTGAGATTAGAAGATCAGTTAGCACACATACCAGGCCATTTTGATGCTATATTTCCTGAATCCTGACTGGAATGCATCATAAATCTCATAGGTTTACAGGTGGGTTTCTATGAAATTGCATCCACTTTCTCAATAATCTTTCCCTTGAAGCTTTTAAACTGGTATGTAGTTGATCAGTAGTCAGGGTCTAAATGAGGTCAATTGCTTTCTTTAGTGGTTAAGAGAAATGTCTGTATGAGAATGAGCATTGAACTGTTTTTACAAATATAGAGCCAATTATGTCCATACACCCTATTAAAAGCTTGGTTAAGGCAGAGTCCAGATCACAGCTTATGCGATGCGACATGCAGATACTGTAATTTTAGTTATGTATTTTACATACATTTGGTCAAAGCTGTTCCATGAAAACAAGAGGCTTAGATTGGCAGGTTTAGTAGATTGGTAATCCTTTGGTGGCACTCTGGGGAATTCAACCCAGATCTAGAATACTGTGGGGCTGATTCAGCAGCAGTTGCAGTTTTAAAAAATAGTAAAACTGCAACTGCATACATCCACATGCTGGGGGCTGCGCAGCACAGGGTAAGTCCACCCCGCAAACTAATTGCCATTGAATCACAGAAATCACTGTGATTAAAGCGATTAAAATTGACAGCCTGGCTGGGAAGGCAGGCGCACCGCCCCCTTCTTTTTGTTTGAGGCAGCTGCATGTAACTTCAAGCAGCCGTCCCATAAATGGTCCAGACTTTGTCTGGACCACTCTCATATAATGCTGTGTTGCCACCCGCCATTGTCAATAGGCACCCCCTAGGCAAGGTTGCCTTTGTCTTTAAATGTATTGCTCTTTTAAATCTAATGAGTATATTGCTGGAATCGCACCTGATTCCACAGGTCACGGGTATTATATATGACCCGATATCTTATTTATGATTTACTCTTAATTTATTTTTTTGTTTTATATATATATATGTTATTGCATTTATAAAAATATTCTCTTTTGTGTTTGTGGCTTCATTATTATTATTATTATTTTTTTTATTATTATTATTAATATTAATATTATTACCAGCTATTTATATAGCGCACACATATTCTGCAGAGCTTTAAAGAGAATATTTGAACATTCACATAATCCCCTGCCTCGGTGGAATTTACAGTCTATATTCCCTACCACATGTACATGCTCATTCTAGGGTTAAAATTGTTGGGAGCCAATTAACCTACCTGTATTTTTTTTGATTGTGGGAGTAATCTGGAGTACCCAATGGAAACGCACGCAGGCACAGGGAGAATATACAAACTCCACACAGTTAGGGCCGTGGTGGGAATTTAACCCATGACCTCAGTGCTGTGAGGCACAGCTACATATCTATGCAACATAGTGATGTTAGTATAAACACTGGCTCATCTAACATATGAACATTACTGGGTGGCATGACTGGTGCTCGGAGTGACCTGCATATGTGGCCGTGAGCTGCTGGGTACTTGAGATGTCTAGTCTCGGGATGCAGTTAAGATCCCGGCGGTCGGGATACCGGCGTTCAGAATCCCGACGCCGGAATCCCGACCGCCGAAATGCCGACACTTTCTCCCTCCTGGGGTGTCCACGACACCCCTGGAGGGAGAACAAAATAGCGTGCCGAGCGTAGCGAGGCACCGGGCCCGCTGCGTGGCGAGCGCAGCGAGCCCGCAAGGGGGGGCGATCCACGTCCCCCCTTGTCGGCATTTCGGCTGTCGGGATTCCGGCGTCGGGATTCTGAACGCCGGGATCCCGACCGCCGGGATTCAATACTGAATCCCTAGTCTCATATGCTATAAAAGGGTATGTACACAATGCTGAAATTTAGTGTGTGCATGAGAGTCTTTTGTGGTGTAAACAAAAGCTTTCAGATGCATTTGAATGAAATTGCAGGAATCTGAAGGGAAGCAATGTGCTCCTGACAAATGCAATAGGTATTGGTATTAATATTGGGTGTGGTTGCCTGGGAGTTGGGATGGTTCCTTCAGGTTGCATCTTTCTTTATTATAAATGATAGCCCCACCTTTGGAGCCTCCCCTGTTTATATTTGAATCTCAAATCACATGTTGTGTGGTAACCATAATGGTGGGAATTGAATCTTTGGTTAGTTGGGAGATGAATGAACTCATGTGTTAAGTCCCTCTCTGTATTTTGTGTGTTACTGCACTTTTCTCTTTCACATTGTAAAGAGAAGTCAGCACCCTGAGAGTGCTTCATGAGATCACTTCTTTTTATGTGATACTTTGGGGTCAATTTACTAAGATCTATTGAATATGGGATGTTGCCCACAAAAACTAATCCGTTTCTATGAATTATTTTCTAGAATGTGCTTAATAAATAAGAAGTAGAATCTGATTGGTTGCTATGGGCAACATTCCATCTTCAATAGAACTCCCATCTTAGTAAATGTACCCCTATGTATCTGTCTCCATAAAATGCTTTTAGTGTGGCATGCTATGTGGTGTGAGGTATCCTGGGATGTAAGTTGGTTCATAAGGGACATCACTCCATATGGTAAGCAAATTCATAAATGTTCCTCACCTACTGGTGTTGTCCAAGTCCAAGGTGTAACAATCCTGATCTTGTAACAGTGACTTGGTATGTGAGCATACCTCACAACTTCTGCATCATCTGAAGAGGCCCCATTTTCTGCCCTCTGCACCGCTGAATAGACGCTGTGCGCATACGCACAGCGTCTATTCCCTTTAGGCTGGGTGGACTCCCAACTGCCCCCCCTCCCCCAACTTGGGACAATGGCGTCCCCGAGCAGGGGGCGGGACCATCGAAAAATGGGATGGGCCCGCAAAAACAGGTCAGTCGCGAGGTATGTGTGAGTGAACTCCTATGAGATCTATCTGTGTGTGTTTTGCAATACCCTTAGGTATAGTGATCAGAAATCTACTGTATGTCGTGTCCCACACGGCTGCAACTTTCTGTATGTATCGAGCATTGCGCAGACCTATGAATTCCTGCTGTTCCTCCTCGTAATCTCTGCTGGATACTCAGACAAGGTAAACAAGGATACCCCAAGCCCATGGGGACCTTTTACAACACATCAGACTGTTATGCACACATTTACAACACCTAGGAGCAGCACCGGGTACTTACCCATTTATTGCTAACATATGAAAATGCTACTGGTTTTAAAATGGACACATTTTGAAATGCATCCAATCAAAAATATGCATGCAAATGTGTTACAGATATGTCTACTAATGTTCAGAATAAAAGTGTGTCCTTTTGTGAATCAAGCAAAAAAAAGAATTGTAATTTCTTACATAGCTATACATTTCAGATTTTTTTTTTTTATTAAGAATCATATACTGTAGGAAGCATATGAAGAAATGAGTGGGTTGATGCTGAAGGGAGCAACGTAACAGCTGACATTAGAATCCATCAGTGACAGTGATGCCCCCTTTCTTGTTTATAGCTAGTGAAGTCAGACTAGCACTAATTTAAAGCAGACATGTACAGTGAAGATGTAAATGCCAGAGCATTCTGAAGCATTATTTATTTTTTTCCTTTACTGTAGCTTCAAATAACTGGATAAGAAAAATATAGTAATCTATTCTGGACTGTATAACAGTGCACCTTTGTTCTTTCTTAGTGTGCTGACAATATAAGATAAAGAGCGCATCGATCATTCACTTTCATAAAAGGATGAAAAATAAATAAAAAAGGCAACTATACTATTCATGATCTTATATGCCTACTGAATGTTTATTTACCTCACTGATGTATTGAACCTGGTAAAGTGCTAAAGTGGTGATAATGCGGTGATAAACTGGAAGTTGATATTGCACCAGCAAATCAACTCCTGTAATCTGATTGGCTGGTGAGTTATAACCGTTATCACATCTATATCAAAACTTTATCACTGTACCAGGCTTCATATATCTGCCCCATTGTCTACTAGTGCTTACAGTATTTTGTAATATGATTTGTTTTTTCATATTTTTGTTTAGCTATTATTGTGGACCTTCCTGTTGCTGATGTGGCCTTTACACACAATTTCATTTTTTCCATTTTTGTGTAACAAAAAATCGAAATAAACATGTAGAAGAAAGCTTGCAAAAGATTATTACATTTTATTTACTGTTTTTTATGTTTTGTAACACTGTGGGGGAAATGTAATAGGATGAGGGATTCAGAAAGTTAGTGATTTGGTAAGAAATCTCCAGGGTTTTTTTAAAGAGGCAATCATTTACACTTCAAAACCAGTTCCAAGATGGGTGGACAGGGGTAGATGCTAGGGGCTGCCCAGCATTTCATGGGCGTGCCCACAAAAATAGTGGGCACACTCCTAGAAATGCTAAGCATATGCCTGCTTGAGGTGGGCAGCTGACATCACATGACATCAGTGCCCACCCCAAATTCATCCACCTCCGTCAGAATAAATTCATCCACCTCCGACAGAATAAAAGTAAGTCTAGCCTTATTTATATTTGCAAAGGGAAGAAAAATCATATGATGGTGAGTGGCCATCAAAGGATTTTTCTTCTGTGTGGCTGCATGCGAGTGGATGTGTATGCGAACGCATCTGCTCGAATGCTAGTGGTGGGATTCGGTCAATCTTATGTAGTTACATGTCCTTGTGGCCTGTACTATGTGGGCCAGACCTCTTGTAAGTTTATAGAGAGCATGGCGGCACACAGGTCTGCAATTAGTATGACATTGAGAGGTATAGACATTGATCAACCATTCTCCATGCATTTTAAGGAGGCTGGACACTTACTTAGAGTGCTTGAAATATTTTATTAATGACCATATCCCAAAGTCTATATGCAGGTCTAAAGCCTTATTAATTTGTGAACCCCAGTGGATCTTGAGGTTGGGGACCACTAAACTGGGTGGTCTCAACCAAAAGATAACTGGAATAGCCTTTCTTAGGCCTACCTCTGTATAGTTTGATTAGATTAGAGTAGTGGTTTTCCTGTAATATTTTACTTTATGTTTTTGATACTGTACAGTAGGTGTTTTTTGTATATATGTTTGTTCTGTGTATTTTATTTAATTATTTGTTATTGTTAATATATTATTTCATGTAATTTCAGAGTTAAAGCGCTGTGCCTGAAAGACAGTTACCCACTGGCCAGTACGGGTCCCTGGCCGGTCTTACCCAGTTGCACAGTATGGGAGCCGGTGGAACGCACGCTAGACTGTTTCCACAGCAATGCTTTAGCAAATACCGGAGGGCATCTGGCGTGACGGAGGCAGCGATTGGGTGGTGATGAAAGTAAGCCACAGGGGTTATTTACGTGAATGTTTTATTGCTTGTTCTTTTCACTGTGCTGAGGACAGGAATGAGTTGGGTGCCCTCTGGGGAATGGGTATAGATTTCGGCGACGACACAGGCAGCGGCACTC
Organism: Crinia signifera; assembly: GCF_055691185.1. Lineage (NCBI taxonomy): Eukaryota > Metazoa > Chordata > Amphibia > Anura > Myobatrachidae > Crinia > Crinia signifera. The sequence continues at coordinate 91,734,621 of NC_139223.1, read as the reverse complement.
AGCAGGTTTTGGTAATAAGGCAAATTTAGTGAAGAAAAAAAAAATGACATTTTGGGGTCAACAACTCCTTTTTCAAGATGTACAAACAACAAACAGTGTAAGATCCTACCTTAAATAGCAATAGGAATAAGTGCATGTGATCACAGGCAGGGAGTGGGAATCCGGGGTCTCATGCGGCTTTCGGGTAGCTTTGGGCGTGTGCACTGTGCGGTGTCTAGGATGTCCGGGCAACAGTTGCTTAGATACTAGGCGGACGCATTCAGCATTGGAAGGATATGTGCTAGGCATCTCTGGTAATGTAACAACACCAGTTCAGCGGCGACCGCCGTTCCACTCTGTGCCTGTGGATCGGTGAACAAATAAATAACAAATAAATAACAATAAACATAACAATGGCTGCAACACAATATGTGTTAGTGGTCAATTAAAGTTAAACAGTGAAGGGCAAACATAAAGCATATATACTGTGCTTGTTGGAACTTAATAAATACTAGTATTTTAGCCTAATGGACTAATAAGATGTAAAACTACTTTAATGGTCATATGTTAAGTTATTAAGTATTTACAGTACATATTAATTGAATACATAATTACTAGCTAGATACTGGTGGTGGTAGGGTGGTTGGCAGGGTAGTTCGCATCGCAGGCTATGTACAGAATATCAAAATACAGTATCGTATGGATTAAATTTGATATGTTAATGTCTCATAGAATCATGTCACATGACTGGGGGCACTTAGAAGAAAATGTTTGATACTTGTGTAATAGCACAGTGCCCGGCTATGCTACGTTTTTAGCATAGGCTAAGCTACGCTGTCAGTGTAGCCCAACGGCTGCCTAGCATACTTAGCGTAGTGACTCTGCGGCAGCCCAACGGCTGCCTAGAGTAGTTAGCATAATGACTCCGTGGCAGCCCATCTCTGTCCCTGGCGTCCATGGCTCTGTCCCTGGCATCCATGGCAAGCCTAGTGAGCACCTCTCACACAGCACTGGTAACTGCCAGATCCCCTGTGCTGGCGGACGTTAGCGGAGGGGATCATGCGGGCGCTGGCGGTGAGGTGCTCTATCTGTCTGAGAGATAATTGCGTGCCAGATGGGCTGGGGCCGTGTCTAGCCGGAAACAGAGTAGCAGGGTAGCCAAATACGGCAGTGTGGAATTGCCGAGTAGGTAGGGCTCTTCCTGTGAATGGAGCGCACGGCGCTAGACATTGCTTAGCTGGCGCTGTAGTGCTGCAATAAAAGAATTGAATGCTGTGCATAAACTCAGTGCTTATTATACAATATAAACAATAGTGTTAAGATCCCACTTTAAAATGTGAATAAATGAAAAATAGTACTAAAATTAAAACAAGTATAAGAAACTGTAAATAAACAAACAAGTAAAAATGTTAAACAATATGCAGGCATCACATTCCTGTCTATGATTATATACAGCATAGACCGTGGACAGGTTATCCACTAAAGCACATGGTCCTATCATAAGCTCCTGTAATTAATTGTAGGGATTGTAAGAGTTATTTGTATTTAGGGACCAACTCTTGGTGCCCAATCACCAAAAATAAAAGTATTTTTGCAGCACTATTCGCAGAACGTAATTACATACACTACGTGTGTAGACGTGCACGTCAGTACGTGCCTGATTGGAAATTTTCTTGCGTCCTTGGGATGTGAAAATTGGGTCCCTGTGACCATATTTTGGCCATATTTTTTGGCAAGTGTTACATTTAGCACTTGTAGCATCCAGGGGACCCAATTTTCAAATCCCAAGGACGCAAGAAAATTCCCAATCAGGCACATACCGACGTGCACGTCTACACATGTAGTTTATGTAATTACGTGCCCCTGTAACCTGAATGATAAGATCTATGAGAACCAGGATGGCCCCCCACAGATCAGCCATGTAATGCCCAATACATATTCTGCCACACACTGTAATGCCTATTAACCTTATGCCACACACCGTAATGTCCATTACATATTAAAGCACACACTGTAATACCTATTACATGTTATGCCACATAAGTGCAGCTTAACTACATACTCCATGTTAGGGGTTAATTGCTCACTGCCAGGGTAATGTTACATGCTCATTGCCATTGGTTTCATGCTTGTTGCCTCTGCTCTCCACGGACTCAGCAGCAACCCCAGCACTGTCTTCTTCATCCATTCCCAGTGACATTTAAAATTTGCAGTGTCTGTTTGCAGTATTTTGGCTCTGCCCCCAACATCGCCAAGTGGCTTACATGAGAACAGTGCTTCTTTTGGCTTGCCCCCCAACCTCACACAGTGGTCCTTCTGCCAAATGGTATCTAGATGTTACACTGAATATACAGAAGCCCTGTAGCCATATGCAGCACCCACTGTGATCAACCTGAATGGGCTTGAAGGCAGCTGGTGGCAGTCAGGACTGCATCATTTGTCTGCCCCTGTATGCACACCCATCCAGGTTGATCATATCTTCCGGCGCCTACACCCGGCTCTGCAGTTGAGCAGGGGAGCATGAGGGGGGTGCGGAACATTAGGTGCTGCTGCAGGGATGGTCTGTGGTTCTCCAAATGTGTGGTGGATCGGGATGAACGCCCCTATAGCCACCACCTTTAATCCATCCCTGGCTGATTTATGTTAATATTAACACCAGCAAAATGTCAACAGTATGTCAAGATTGGAAATGTCGAGCCTATTGTAGTTTTCATTAGGATCAGTGTTGAGGATAGAAATTGTCATATCATTAATGTTAACATATTCAATGTCGATATTCAACATAATGATTGTCAATATTGAACATAAACAAAACCACAACCTGCATTCAGATTTCTCATAATGCGCCATATCAATGTTTTCAAATAATTTTTTATACATACTAACTGAAATTTTATATAGACTGTGCTTATTTGGTATCATCACATTTCTTACACATCAGACAATGATTTACATAAGTACCAAATTCATATGCTGTGTATACAACATTTGTGCTAAAAGTAATGTGAACAAGATTGCTCAGTCAGAATATACTGTAAGGAAGCCATTCTGAACTTCCGTCTTTTAGCAATCTAGAAGAGTATGTATTTAGATAGGAATAATTCAGCATTGATACAATCATCTTGAAAAAGTGCATCAAGCACGAAACGTGTCACTCCCGCTGCCCACTGCTGTCCACCGTGGATTGCCTGCTACTCCATGACAGCCCATCACCAGAGCCGCCTGCACGTCTCGCAAGTGACGTCAGCATCGGGCGGGCGCCAGCCGGACAGAGGAAGAACCGGCTTTTACATACACCTTGCCGCAAGCACCTCCCGCTAGACCCCGGCATCTCTTACTTGTAGAGCTTAGGGATATCAAAAGGTCCACAGACTTTTAATCACTCTATTAAGAGTGTAAACATTATTTTTAACCAATCTCTTTTTTTCAGGTGATTTTCTCCTTTTTCTTTGCTTTCTTTCTATTCTACATATTAACTCCATAGCGCTCATTTCTTTTATCCTTATAAGGAATTATTTATTGAGGTGCTCTCCCACTATAGTGCAGTGCCCACCAAGTTCATTAATACAAACACATACAATGTAATCACTTACAATATTTGATGGAATTTCAGAAAGGAGAAAAAATAAGCTGGGCCAATAGTATACTGTAAATCTAGTGGAAGCGGTATCAACTGAAGCAATAAGGAGTTACACAGAAGTAATATATTCCTTGTTCTCTTGTATAAAGAGTTTTGTTTTTGTCGCTATTTTATTAATATGCAACTTTTACTGGTTCCTTAGAACATGCTATAATAGGTTTAATATCATATAGAGAAGTCACCATGGTCTGAACATTTGCTGAAGTCATGTTGTGCTACCTCTATATATACAGTATATATAATAAATGGGACTTGGACAGGTGTATTTTATATGCCGAGCGTGCATTCACCAGCCTATTCAGAAGAGCAGTCATCAGGCACTTCAGTAACTGGATTAATTCTGCCTGAATAGACGCTCATGGTGCACTTAAGATGAATACAGACACTGAAAAGGAACACAAGATTGGTGCTCTAGGCGTACAGTACATAGTTTCATGTTTCCATTATCCTCAATACAGACTATTACATTTGTTTATAACATAGCATAATGAAACAAGATGGATTTGAAGACATAGACTTAGCACCGCACAAAGTAGTGCCATTACGGTCACTTGCCTAGAGAGGTTACAATTCAGAGCATAATCTTATATTAAATGTAGTAACAGTTTAATTGCTACATAAAGTAACGTGAAATAATTTGTAAACTATTTGTAGAATAGCACTCCAAACTATAATGGGCAAAAAGTGCTTAGTACTATTGCCTGACAATACAACCTTCTGTAATATTCTGCACTATGACTAATGTTTCCTTTATTTAGAGGCACGTCATTTTCAGTTTCTTTTTTGTTAAATGTTACAGAATTACTTTTGGAAGTGGAATACTTTATAACATCACATATCTCATACCATAGGTGCATCATAAATTACACTTTTAATAGAATACACGGTACTTATGTATTATCTGGGCTCCCATGTTAAATGCACCCCATTTTTTTCATACCCCTACTATCCAACTACGCATGGAGTTGACTTTATATAGTGTGGCGAGCGTGCCCGAAGCGTGGTGAGGGGACGCGGTCTCATAAGAAAAACGGGAGCCAAGATATTACATAAGTACATATACTTGTTTATAGTAGAAATGACGTAATACAGTTGTAGAAAATTTGATACATCAGTTCTAGATCCTAAGTACTATAGACATTTTGAAAACCTATTTGTATGTTGTTATAAAAACAAGTGTTGCTGAGGTTGCAGCCACTGATTTTTTTTACCTTTGGTCAGTGTTCTTTATGAAATTTTTTGCTTTTTTATGTTTACAACTTTGTAAAATTCATTCAGGATAATGTCTGAATGAAGCTCATTAATTCTGCCAATGTGATTGGGATCTTCGTGATCATGTCATTTATCCAAAAACAATAGTAGTGTTAATGAAAATAACATCTATAGATTACATATAGATGTACTTCTAAACTGTAGTCTCTTAACTTTGAACCTAAACATTTAGCAAATACAACAAATTCTACAATTACAATCTTTTATAGTTTTTGTGTATAATCAATGTTTATTAGTACTCATACGTATACATAAACAATAAATACATCTTATAAGAAATCACCACATAAATGCAGTTGTAACATGTCACACAATAGCAAAACAGGAAGAAACAAAGGAAACTTCAGGAAAAAAAGAAAGGGAGAAGGAAAAAAGTAGAAGGGAATAGTAAGGAAAATTGTAGGTTAAATTGAAATGGTTGGATCACTGTTGTAGACTTTGGTCAAGTGGCTTTCAAGGAAATATAAAAATGATGGAACACGACTAATACGGACAGCTGAAAATGCCCCTCAGTACTATCTTTATAGTCTAACCAATCCAACCAAGAAAACAAGTTCCTGACATCTACAGTATGCTGGCCATAGAGGAGTATGTAGGGCCTTCCAGAAAAATGGGATTACTGCTTTCACAGAATACAAAAAACTTAAGCAGAGATTTTTGATACTTAGAGATGGTTATATTTACCAGGATTAGAAGAACAAGAAATAGAGCCAGTGGGTGTTTCCTCTTTCACCACTGTTTTAGTTATCTGAATAACTGTGTCCCAGATTTTGCAAATCCCAACAAATTCAGTATAGAGGATAGATCCTGGGGTCTGCTACAATGCTAATAAGAGTTAGGAAAGCTGAGAACTTTAAGTTTCTATACCACCAAGAAAATACTCTATATTAAAGTGCATCTTAACTACTGTACTAAGAGGATAAGGGCGGGATGTATTACCATACATCGCCGCCCCTCGCCCCGCCCCGCTATGATGCTAGCGCATATGTACTAACATATGCGGCTAGCATCACGGTACCTGTGATGTGGTGTGCTCTCCGTCCCCTCTTGGGCTCTGCGGCGGTCCCCGGCATCTCCTCCTCCCCCCTGCAGCCGGAAGAAGTAAGGACATCCCCGGCTGTGACATGCTGCTGGGGGAGGAGGAGCAGCACGGCGGATGAGGAGGGGTGTCTGCATCTGCAGTGTGCGATGGGTGGTGATAGAAGCCCATAGGATATTGTTAGAGACACTAGCCAAAGGGGTATTAACATTCACTGCTGTTGATTTAAAATATGTTCTTAAAATTGTACAATAATGCAAGAAGAGAGAGAAACAGTGGGATTTATAAGGACTAAGAGATCGTCTGCATAGGGAACAAGTTTATGCATAGGAAAGCAGTCTTTATCCCATTGATGTTTGCAAAGTGCTCTATCCAAAGCCTACATGTAAAATATAAATACCTGCATAAACACCAGAGAGAGTCTCATTAGGAAGTTGATAGAAGTATACTATTTTGGAAAGGCAGGTAGGCCCCAGGCCAAATCACTGAAATATCCTGGACACAAACATTCAATTCACAATATAAAATTCCTTCTCAGCATAGGCTTATAGGATCATCATAAGTGCAGAGTATTTAAAGCCTAGGAGAAAAAGATGAACAATGTTTTAGTGTTGTCTTGGGAATTTTTTTTGGGAAAAACATTTTTTAAATAATTTCACCTCGATTTTTAGCAAAGATTGTGGGTGATAACTAGAAAGGAGTGTGTCTTTATCCTATTTTGGAATGTGTCATATGAGCTTTTAGCGGAGGACTAGCATTGGAAATTTCATTAATGCATTGTAACAATTGTACTAAAGCATCCTTAAAGGGTTTGTAAGAAGCTATGATAAAACCATTGTGTCTTGGGCTTTTACCATTTAGGGATGACTTAATTGCTGTTTCTAACTTTTGTCTCTTCCATAAATGATGGAAAATCCACTGAACCCATACACTCATCTATTTGTCATGTAATTTGTGTTAAGTCAGCATCAGATAAAGTAAGATTCAAAATATAATTGTGTATACTATTACTATTAGAAAAGTGGAAAGATGGTGAAGATGGCATTGACCTCGGGGATAAATGTCAATGCCCCTTGTAAATGGAACATTTGCACTAACAATTAACATGGTTTATGGACTTAGTTTAGTTTTATCTGGAGCACTTGTCTCATCGCCACCAGGTCAGTCTGTGTAGCTTAATACAATGAAACATGTCAGGTTTAAAGGGAGACTAGTTTGTCTAGTAAAACCTGTTTCTGTGCCATCTTTTGTTTCTTGGCAATCGTTCCCATTTGGATAAGTTTCCTTCTGATAGAAAACACTTCTGTGCTTCCCGCAGTGTAAATGTAAAAACGTCAGATGTAGTGTCATTGATATAGTCAATCGGAGCAGCTTCAATTAATGATTTGTGAATTGGATAGTGCATAATGTATTGTTAGTCACCAAGTCCTCTGTCCAGGTGCAGTATGGAGGGCATAAATATGCATGAAAATTGGCAATAGTCTGACCACGTCACTAGTGCAATAGTCGATTTATGTAATAAATGTAAATGTCTATGACTTACAGTGAGTGCTATTTTTCAGCAGGAACCAGCAGGAACTCAGTTCATGAACGTCTAATTAAATATTACATTATCAGGAACTGGGTTCCTGAACCCGTTCTGGGCCAAAATGTACTTTCCATAAGATAAGTTTTATTTTAAAGTTGCCTTTGTTTCTAAATGCAATATAAACATCTCTCTCTCTCTCTCTCTCTCTCTCTCTCTCTCTCTCTCTCTCTCTCTCTCTCTCTCTCTCTCTCTCTTTATTTAATTGATCCACCGCCAGACCTGGAGTTCCTGGACTTATTTATCCAGAAATATAGTACTGCTTACAGTACAGTATAAATAAATAGTTTATGCAGGTATATGTGCAGTGTGGGGGGTAGCAACGTGTAAACATGGGCCTTATTCTAGTTCACTCTTTCTGACAAAATCCTTCTTAGATGGACAAAACCATGTGCACTGCAGGGGGCAGATGTAAAATGTGCAGAGAGAATTAGATTTGGGTGAGTTATTTAGTTTCTGTGCAGGGTAAATACTGGCTGCTTTATTTTTACACTGCAATATAGATCTCACTTTGGAGTAAAACCCCACCCAAATCTAATTCTCTCTTCACAAGTAATATCTGCCCCACCTGCAGTGCACATGGGGCCTTATTCTGATCTGAGCTCAGTACAAATTTGTTCTTAAAATGGGCAAAACCATGTGCACTGCAGGTGGAGCAGATGTAACCTGTGCAAAGAGAATTAAATTTAGGTGGGGTGTGTTGAAACTGAAATCTAAATTGCAGTGTAAAAATAATGCAGCCAGTATTTACCCTGCACAGAAACAAAATAACTCACACAAACCTAACTCTCTCTATACATGTTACATCTGCCCCACCTGTAGTGCACATGGTTTTGCCCATTTTAAGAACAAATTTGTACTGAGCTCAGATCAGAATAAGGCCCATGGTTTTGTCCATCTAAGAAGGATTTTGTCAGAAAGAGTAAACTAGAATAAGGCCCCATGTTCGGATGAGGGTTGTAAGTGCCACATGTCAATCTGCTGATAGAGTTGAAATACTTGATGATGCCTAGTAGACAATGGGTACTACTGGGAGAGTCTACAGTCAGCGCCAGTTCTGACTTAAGATCTCTCCTTAACACCAGAATCCCATCCCAGAATCCCATTTTGTAATGTTATAAAGTATTCCACTTCCAAATTTTATAGTGGGTTTCCTATAAAACATCCCATCTGCCCACATAGCATAAATGCAAAACGGTGTCACCTGCATCCCTTTTTCTAATATGTTAAGACCTTTTTCAATTTCTCCATAGCCACAGTCATATAAAAAAGAGAACACTATGGAAAACCAGGACATTGTAAATAAGTCACATAAACTCACATCTGAATAGAGGCGTTAAGAACAGGATAACAGGAAGAAAGGGAAAAATGCACAAGGGACCTTTACAGGACAGAACACTTAAAAAGTAGAAAGAGAAAACAGTAGATGAGAAATAGCGAGCAAAAATGTAGTAAAAAAGTTGTGTACAGTACAGAGAAATAAAAAAGTCAATCCTTTGAATCCCACAAAAAATACACTATGTGTTGCATTGGTGGCTAAGTCATCCCATGGCCAGTTAGAACATACTGTATGCTGCAGGTGAACATTATCTACAGTATATTACAGTCTAAATGGAAGACAGTATCCAGGTAGACCGTAAGTAGGTGGGTCAGTAGTCAGTTCCCTTTACATCGGGGGGCTGCTGTTAATGAAGCTGCAGAATGCGTTTCACCATGTGGGCTTGATCACCTGTGAGCCTGACGTGGTGTGTGCCCTGATCACATTATTAATGTTCACCGGTGTAAGTCCAACTTAACACTGCGAAAAACTGATACAAATTCCCCAAAATTTACAGATTTGCGTATATAGAATCAATCTTTCTGCAAAGGATATTCTTTCTTTTTTTGCACAATTTCTTTCATGTATGTATGTTTCACAGCCACCCGAGGGTAGTGGTTATATCCTAATAAGGAAACTATGGTACTTGTGTAGTTTCACGGCGCCTACTTCCGGGTTCTACGCTCGCCACAAACTATGTTTAAAAAAGTAACTTAACTCCATGCCAACATGGATAGTTCATACCTCCACTATCCATGTTGGCATCGAGTTGATTTTAAATAGCGTGGCGAGCGTAGCGAGCCACCGAGCCCGCAGTGTGGGCGAGCGAAGCCATGCTGGCGCCGTGAAACTACACAAGTACCAAAACTATTAAAAGCTAAGTTTTAAATCTACCAACCATATCATAAATCATAAACAACATTTCTTTAACAAAAGTGTGCCCCAAAAAAGAAATCTCTGTGTAAGTCGATTTCTGCTCTCTGCAACCACCCACTTGTGTTTGAGTGATTATTTGATTTCTGGGGGTACCTCCAGCACCCATTACACTCAATGATAAAACTTTAAGTAATATTGCTGGTTTTTCAAATATTCCGTCAATCTGTAAGTGTCTTATGCGAGATACACTTCTCTTTGTATACCTTACAGAACCTAGCTTGTAATGATAACGTGGAACCAAAGACCCTGTGGTGTATCAATAAGTACTAGTGGAAAAGTAATTACTAGATAGGTCAACAATTAACGAAAGAAGTGGAAAACATAACAGTAGATATGCCAGGGCCGGATTATAATGGGTGGAATGTAATTTTTTTTTTCAATTTGTAACTAATGGTTTTGTGCATGGGAGTAGGGTAGTGCTGCAGCTTCACCTATCTGCCAATTTGACAATACATAATGGTGCTGAGCATCAGGAGTCAAGGCACACTTACTGCAGAAGTGTGCAGTGCATTACTGGGAGTTGACTAAGTCCCATAAGACTTTGCACAAGAGGTCAGAGGCTGAGAAGCTTGTGCTGAGCTCTGCTTGGTGGAGCTCATCATATGCTTCTCAGGCCCATGAAGGATAGCAGCAGCAGCTGCCTTGTCAGGGCCGGTGTAAGGCTTCTCAGCACCCTAGGCAAAAATTCAACCTACATCCCCCACACATTTTTTTTTTAAATCATGTGGTCCTCTCATCCCCCGGGGAAGGTGGCCAAGTCCCCTGCTTTCCCTGGAGGTCCTCTGCACTCTACTATTTGCCACCCACAACAGAGTACAAGGAGGAGGGGGCAGCAATGTAGGAAGTATGACTCAAGGGAAAGTATAGAAGTCTTAGAAGTTCCACAGCCACCACATGCATTAAGTACAAGTATCCTCATAGACATCCTTGATTTTTTGATTTGCAGACTTGGTGGCGCCCCCCAGATCCCGGCGCCCTAGGCAGCTGCCTAAAGCTGCCTAGTGGTAGAGCCCTGTACCTTGTCATGGGAGGGTTCTTAATCAGAGGCACGGCTCCTACAGAGTAAGGTACAGAGGGATAAACTCAGGATTTTCATACAGTGTGTATGTATATATATATATATATATATATATATATATATGTTTATATTAACCCCCCCTGCAGTTGACCATTGACCAAGTTTATACTGTTTTTACTCTGTTTTGACAGTGTAATATTCTCCCGTGCAGTTTGCGGCCAGTAATGACAAGTAGGAGGAGGCCCCCCTTTCTAAAGTGCCCCCCCCCCCAAAGGCTTAATCCGGCTCTGATAATAAAAGGCATCTCACCAAGCATGAGGAGAAGAATGTGGTACAAATGATCAATGTTGAGTAGTAAGCAAAGTCAGCCACCATCTGGAAGATAGATATTTCCTAAACTGTAAGGAAGGTGGTTTAGACCACTGAAACTGGAGAGAAAGTGGTGGTCTTTGAGTAAATATTGACTACTAATTAAAAGCCCTTCAAAATGACAGCTTCTGCAATGTACGTGCACTTTCACTTTGAGCTGTGACCACTTTTACTTTAATTTTGAGCTTTACAAAGGAGTGATTTGGTCCATCGAGTGGTAAATTTGAATGGAAGATGGTTGAGAATTCCAAATCCACAGGCGTGCAAACAAGTTGCCCAAGACAAAACACCACCAGAAGTGTCACCACATTCCAAACAGACAAGAATATACAATAGGAGTGGAGGGTTTAACGCCGCAACCCTAGTGGAGACTAACCAACCACACATGAGCATAAAGCAATTATTATACAATACATGCCTTTTTCAGTGATTGATGACCATACAAATAAAACAATGTTACAAAAGAAAACATAGCTGTCAGATCTTCTTATATAATAAAATTTCACGGATTCAGAAACTGCTTGACAACTCAAGATATACACTAGAACGATGAGCAAAAATGGGTATACCCCACTCACTAGATATATATGATTTATTAAGTGTATAAAGGTAGCTTTCTCCTAAACTGTGAACGCTGGCCTCCTTCTCTGTGAAAATAGCAGTCTCCCAGTGAAGGAGGGGTGGGTGGGGACGTGTGAGTGAAGTGGAAACCACCATGTGACAGTGCTGCAGGCGAGGCCGTGTCTGATTGTTTGAGCCAGGTTTCTGTAATGGCCATCAGGTTGAAGTTGTGAGAGATGAAGAGGTCATGGATGGATGTTAATTTACTACAAACAGAGCGTGCATTCAATAGGGAACATTTAAGTTAAATGTTGTGTGTGGTGGGATACATGTGATATTTATGAGTTTGGCTGAATTTCTAGGCTTAGAACCAATTAAATCTGAGTGGGACAGGTGGTTGGGGCCTGGGTTTAGTGATATGTCACCAGCTAATAAGATTAGAAAGGAGATATAGATATAGGTGGATGTTTGTGTTTTTTCTGTATTGGTGATGGAATGTGGATGTGAAGGTACAAGCAGAGAAGTAAGTAAAGAGCTCAAGAGTGTTTAGAAGAGGGGAGTGATTAAGGCAATGTTCACTGAGTGGTGAGTGTCAGGGAGATTATAGGATGATTGAAGTTTGGTGAGTATGCCATGTAATGAAATGAGAGGTAGCATTGTGGTGAGCATGGTGTGATTGTTTGTATGTTTGAGACCGGGTTAAGTAGAGTGCATATTGTATAGTAAATAATGTATAATAAGTATTGTATTTACCTTGCTTGATGTTGTTCAATGTTTTTCAACTATTTATAACTGTTCTTTATAAGTAATTCCCACTTTGTAATTTCTCACTTCGGATATTTCCCACTTAAAGAACTGCCCTATATGTGAACAGATATACCAGGTCTAATTAGGAGAGCGTACAGCTGAGGTCACATGACCAGCTAATCAAAGCCTGTGTTAAATTAGCCTGTGTTAAATAAACACTAGCCAAAACATATACTCCAATAAATTATGCCTCACGGAACACAGCTTCAAACAGGTACTACAAAGACTAGAAACACATTAACAATACAACATTTATTATGCAATGGGCAATATACAGATTATCAGTTATAGTGTTTTAGATACCAATTTAAATCACATACATTGTATATTACTGCAATGGGCTCATATGGGGTTTATGCAGAGCAGACAGCTGGGACTTGTAGTGGAGCTGACCAATTTAAATCACATACCTGTGAGAAGAGAAATAAACAGAAGATCAGTCCATATTCAGGGAAATTCATGCAGGATAATGGTTTAGATCTGCAGGTGCCTTTATGGGAAGCGAGCGGGCAGCTGACATCCACTGACGTCATCTGGCTGCTTCACCCCGCACCTGCCTCACCAGCGCATTAGCATGGGAACGCCCAGTGTTTTCATGGGAATGCCATGGAATGGATATAAACCTCTGGATAATAATTTTGTATCTGAGAATGATTATGTTGCATGAGTAACCCTGTACAAAATTATTAAAATGTATTTAAAGCAAAGCAAACATGATTTTTGGGATTTTTTTTAGAAGATAAAGAAAGCCACTGTGTAATTCCCATTCATCAAACAAAATACATGTATCAAGCTAAGATAAAGTATCTGTGATTACCGCTTGATCAAAAAGTCAATTTTATTTAATAAATATCTCCCAAAAGCAGAACATTACTAGTGTCAAACCAAACAGGCATACATGACAGTCTGTCATTATCAGGAAAACAAATATATCTAATTAAGACTGAATGATATAATAACAGTGCCCAACAATACAAAAGAACAAAATACATTGGGGAATATTAGAAACCTCAATTCAATTCAATTATACATCAAAGAGCTACAGCACAATAACTAAAGCTCACCTACTATATAAACAGAGAATGCCATTAACTCTATTGCTTTTTAATTGAAAATCTCACACAAAATTATACAATAATAGATTGGATCTGGTCAGATATTATGGTGATTATCCAACTGCCAGGGAAAACCCAATAGTAAATATGTGCATTTACTGTATGCGTCTGATTTTCAAAATTGTCCTTTCTCTCTCATGACTTTTTAATGGATAACTGGCAGCCAAATTTATGTTTCTACATTTTTTAACTTAATAGTATCCTTCCATACTGTATGTCCCTACTCATCTTGCAAAAAATCTATTAACCTCATCTTGCTATGACAAGTGCATACATACCTTTCTATGGAATTGGATGCATATACACATGCCAGCCCACTACTGCGAGCACACTATTCACGGCAAACATGCCACAAATAGCCATGATCCCGTTGAAGCTTAAATAGGCACATATGGACAGCAGGACAGTCAAGTGGTCTGCAGCAGCTCCTCCCTTCTATCCCATGCTACTGCTTCAACAGTGCATCTAGCCCCTCCCTCAGCATTGTATCATTTTTGAGAACATTGGACATCTGAGTACCCATAATGAGTACCCTTACAAAACAAAACCAACAACACCCTTTGAAAAAAGTTCACCGTCATGTACAGAGTAATATCCATTAAAAATAAATTTAAGCTACAAAGTTTGTGTATATGTGTACATCTAAATTTTAAGGACACCTATTGTTCAAATCAGAAAAATAACCAGACTTTTTGGGGCCCTGTGCCATAAAGAGTATTAGCATCCACCCTCCCCATTTTTACAATAGGGACATACTGTAAGGCGCATGCCCTTGTGGGGAAGGGGAATGACACAAATCCTCTATATACCACATTCATGCACTTAATTTGAGAGTTTATTTCTTAAGTATCAATACCCTTCACTCAATGACAAATAATAAAAATTGGGGGTATACTGCGCTAAAAACTGAAAAAGTTTTCACAGCGGCTCAATGATAAAGTACAATTTTATAAAGAAAAATGAGCGCTATTAAGATAAAGGAGGGAGAGATAAAAGCATAAGAAATGGAAAGGTAAAAAGGAGGAAAACACCTGAAAAACAAACGTGATTAGCAATATGTTTAAAGCTCTTTTGAGAAAAGGTGGTAAGTCCGTGGTACCTGTACTATCCCTAACGCTATCCAAGTCGGGTGCAGGTCAGCGATGTTTCAGCGCGGTGCGGCGTGTAATAGCCGCTCGTCTGTGCTCCGTCTGCCGGGTGACGTCACTCAGTACGACAGACGCTGCAGAAGTTTCCCCCAATGACAAATAATGCTGCAATGCTGAATAATTTTTCACAATGTACAAAGTGAGCTTCAATTAGTTAGATTTCTCGAGCTTTCTAATACAAGGGGCAGCTAGCTCAATGAATGCCAGGTATGTAGACATCTTAAAATGTAATAAAGGACAGTGCAACTGAATAACAAAGAGCTCTCAAGTTAATGTCATAAATGTTGTATAGTTATTAGTAGAGACAGGATTATATGCATTTGCATATTTGCATATGCATTTGCATATTTTGCCCATTCTCACTGTTTATTGCATATTTTACCTAAAATCTAGTGATGGTGCATATTTTAGGCCCCACCCTCTTCCCACCCACGAGTCACAGCACTGCTTTGCACTGCTGCTGCTGGCCAGGTAGTGGTAGAGTGTGCAGGCTGGGGCAATATGTGCCCAGTGTGGGGAACCTTGGATGTACGCTATGTCTGACACTGCTCTAGGCTGCCAATTCATGTTGATAAAAGTCAGTCGGTGTGGATGCCATTACGAAGCTCCTGAACCTTTGCCTGCCCCTGGCCTGGGACTTTACACCAAGAGACAGACTTCTGCAGCAGAGGAGGCGGGCAGAAGGGTTGTGAGATCAAGCGGCGTTGAGAAAATGTCGTGTCACAGTGAGTATGCGGCTCTGGGAGGAAGCCTTTCACTGCGCCACCCTCACACGTTATGCTGTACATTTGATCCATCTGCGCTGGAGATGAGGTTCCATGTAGTTGATGCAAGAAGAGCTTTGGACGCTGCAGATGCTGTGGGCCTATTTTTGAGGTTTATTTGCAACTAATTGTATGCTGATTTTTAAATAAATAAGTTAAAAATGGCTTTTTTATTATTTAATGTAGCATATTTTAATACCTTTCATGCATATTTTAAGTATTTTTCATGCATATTTGCATGCATATTTCAAGCTTTTTTTGTTGCATATAATCTTGTCTCTAGTTATTAGCAATGGAAGAGGTAGGAGGAGACAGGGACAGTCAGGGGCAGAGGAAAGAGACACAGCGGTGGTCAGGAAATGCCAGGCCTCAAAGAGGAGGGAACTACAAATAAAATTAATTAAAACAGACACAGTAATTGACAAGTACTGGCAATCGCGCCCCCTACCATGGAAAGCTATGTGTGGTGGCACCCTTTGCACCACACTGGTTATCACCATGTACCAATTACAGCATGTACTGTATTACAGTATAGAGAAGGACCACTGGGGCAGTACGGATGATGTAATGGTTAGCATTACTGCCTCACAGCACTGAGGTCATGGGTTCAATTCCCACCATGGCTCTAACTGTGCGGAGTTTGTATATTCTCCCCGTCCTTGCGTGGGTTTCCTCTGGGTACTCTGGTTTCCTCCCACATTTCAAAAATATAGGTTATTTGTCTCCTAGCTAAAAAATTAATTCTAGAATGAATGAGTGTGTACATGTTGAAGTGAATATAGATTGTATAGATTGTAAGATCCACTGGGGCAGGGACTAATGTGAATGTTCAAATATTCTCTGTAAAGCGCTGCGGAATATGTGTGCGCTATATAAGAAACTGTTGATAAATAAATAAGGACCAGATATAGCAAAAGTAGTGTTTTCTTTGGTGCTGGCAGTCAAAAGTGAATTGGGGTGATCTCTTTACTTGGTAAAAGTTTTTTTTTATAAAGGCATCAATACATTTACAATATTGTGTGTTCCTGCTACAGGAAAATCCAACTTTTTGATAGGCATCAGGCCTCACCTCTTCCCATTAGCTCTTATTTGTCCTCTCAACCAGTTACAGTACCTCATGGTACTCCCTAAACTTCCCCCAATTCCAACCAGGTTCATATGAAAATGTACCCTGCAGAGGTGTCACTAGGTGTAGTAACTGAAGGTGTCACCCTCCCCCCGGAACCCAATATCACACCACATGGAACCTTAGTAATGTTTTTGTACTAGTTGTACTTCCTGTATATCACAGAATGTAATAGCAAAAGTAGAGCTATAAACAGTGAACAAAATTAATATTATACCTTAAAATGATAATATAATATTATACAATATTGAAGATGGGATGTTACTGACTGTGGAATAGCCAGCAGGAATACAATTTCATGACATATTTTATTATTAGGGTGGCCAGGGCCTCCATCAGGGTGCTGTGGTACAGCTGCCCCAGGCAAGGCCACTCATTCTGATAAATAACCCCACCCCCCACCCCCCTGCCTCCACTGTATTGCCTGCTCTGAACAAAGCCGACTGCTCCCGGAGTTCAGGCATCTTCACCTCGACAAAGGGGCAGGCTTGGCCCCAAAACATTGGTCAGAAGAGGTATATCTAAAATTTTAACAATCCACAAACATCAAGGCATAAAATAAAAATATATAATATCAATTATGTGTCTTTTGTTGGATACCACTCCTTTCTGGCTAAAGTTTAAGGCAGGGACCTAACATGCTGGGCAACTGTCCGTGTGGGTACTCAAACCATGTAAAAGAAACAAAGTGCAACTAATGTGACATATTGTTTATACAAACAAGTTGGTGTATATTCTTTAATTTGATGGCGTACCAAACTCACACAACTTTGTGGAGCCTACACATCTATCTCGGTTTCTTTAAATCCTTGTGATGTGAATTACTTCAGTAACGTACCGAACTTACAGTTTTTTGTGAAGTCCATAACGGTTTCTTTGTGGGTGATAAAAAAACAAAACAGTTTTTTCCTTATCACAATAATGTGCTCAGATTCACAATGTGAATAATATAAAATAAAAAGATTTGTGTTATTACTTCTAATTTTTGTTATTTAGAAAACAGGGGTTGTGAAATAGTTGGGAGTACCCTAACTCACACAAAGTGGGGTTAGATGTAAGCTTATAAAGATATTGAGAACCTTCACCCCCTCTGAATGAGCAACCCAGATGAAGTATGCGTACCCTACTCACATTGAAAACGGGTTCTTTCAAGCATATCAAGGTATCTTTGTATGGTCAAATTATTTGACTCCAGAAAGGCTTCATTAATAGATGTGCTCACCACAATAAGCAAGGTTTCAAAAACATATCATGGTTTCTTTTATTTATATTGAGTCTTACATTGAGTGCCCCAACTCACTTCGTCTTTGGATTATTAATCAAGGTATCTTTGTATGGTTCACTTTAGGAATGTTGGCTTCCCAATTTTCCTCAATCAAGTCAGACGAAATTAAGATGTATCTCCCATAGATAAAAAATTGGTTTTATTATAAAAAAGATGTGTGACCCTGTAAAATTCAGGGAAAAGTACCCCAATAGAATACAATTATGAGTACCAAAATAAGAACAGGGGGGCATATAAAATATATGGAAATACTTTACAAGACATGTGTTCAAAAGCAATTTAAAACATCTCAAAAACATGCAAAAATAACATGCACCTGGGCTCAACACTGGATGGATGGATGATGATTAGATAGATAGATAGATTGGAATAACAATCTTTTTCAAATCTGTGCTGACAGTATACTGTATATGTGTGCATGTGTGTATCATATTTCTGTTTTATGTATTTCAAAATGTTTCGAATTTAGTGTTTTATTGGAAAACTTTCCACTTTATTTATCTCAAGGCAGACCTAGTTTCAGGGTCCCTGGAGTGAATGGATGAGAGGTGGCAGATACCGGTTTGTTAAGGGCAGATCATACCCTCTGGTCACAAAATCATACACTGTGCTGATTAACAAGAAGAAATAAAGGTGGGACAACATTCTAGCTTCAATATCAATTCCTGGGGGAACACATTAAAGTTAAATCTGAGAAAAAGAAACTTCTAGTATTGAAGATCAGAAACCTTCTTGTGACATAGTTTTATGTGGGCTGGACACTTCTAAATGTACAGTACACGAGGAAACTTTTTTTTTGTTATTTTACTCTTTTCATTTGCAAACTGCTCATTTCCCTATTTTCTGGACTGTGCCTGTGTTATTGACTGCTATATTAAATGTGACCCTTCTAGATTACGAGTTTCACTACCTAAACTCTGCTTAACTTTGGTATGACATTTAATATATTTAACTTTAGCATGTATTAAAAGCCAGATTTAAGAACAACATATCTAATAACATTTTGGTCTTCTATTTAATTCTTCATGTCTTTAAGCATTGTCAAGGTTATGTTTTATAAAGTTCAGTTATGTCCATCACTGACCATTTCACACATTAGTACTGAAGTTAAAAGTTAAATGGTAATTCGGTGAGAAACTGGATTATTGCTCTCAGTCTGCATTGATTTGCCCTCCCAAGTTGACAGATGAATTGTAGTAGTAGTATTATAGGCTTTGTTTTCCACTCACTGGACTAACCTCTAAATAATTAAAGCATAAGATAACCTAAAGACAATAGAGGCAAGCATTTTCAGTGCTGAAACAATATTTAATAAAGGAAAAATAATGGATTCAGTAACTCCTCTGATCATGGGTGAATAACAAAGCAGACAATTGGCTTCAGTATGATTTACCTACAGTCAAAATGGCTGATGCTCAAAATGCTAACATGGTCAAATGCCGACATTTAAAATGTCTTCAGGCCAAAAAGTAGACATGTTTTTTTTTTGGGTGGTGTCTATGTTGAAACTGGTCACATGGACACATTATAAGTGTATTGTACCCCTCGCATGGCTTGCTGCACACTATTGTATTCCCCCCTCCACATCCACTGAGATAGTAAAGTATGAACAAATCGGTTCAAAAAAATCATGCAAAACTTATGTTGACTTTTTGACCTGTCGACATTTTAAATGTAGGTATTCTGATTGTGTCAGAATTTTGAACATTTTGGCATAATGAACGAATACTGACTCAAAATTCTGACCATCGATCAATGGTGGTTGGTATTTTGACCATCAAGATTTTGACTGTAGGCAAATTGACTGCATCCCAGTCAAATTTCTGACATGTTTCAGACAAGGCCAGTGGTTCCTAAACTGTGCATCTAAGCACACTTGGGTGCCCCGAGGCTCTCCCACGGGTGCCCACAGGTCGGTTGTCCAGGACCAAATCAAATTATTTAGGTTTAAAATGATAGGAAAAAACAGTGCTAGTGGCATCCTATAATAAAAAAATTAGAACAACTGTTCACCACTACATAAATCACCAAAAGTTTACTTGTATGCACAATTTGCATTATGTAATAATCTATCCAAATCCAATTAAAAA
Organism: Crinia signifera; assembly: GCF_055691185.1. Classification (NCBI taxonomy): domain Eukaryota; kingdom Metazoa; phylum Chordata; class Amphibia; order Anura; family Myobatrachidae; genus Crinia; species Crinia signifera. The sequence goes on along the minus strand of NC_139223.1, from coordinate 91,714,569 downwards.
CTTTTAACCAAGGGCTACACTGAAAAACAAATGCCAATCAGGGAGCCTAATCAGGCAGCATGAAGTTACACTAAATTCCAGAATCACAAAATTTCCAATTTATGGCACTCAATCCCATATAGTAACAAATAGTTGCCCTCCAATAAATCAAGGGGCCAAGAAAGAATGGAAACTGGAGGCACTCACTGGAGTCGTGATGTAGTGCAAAATCAGGCACTGGACACCAATGATGGCATCAACATTTCAGTTTATTCAAAATCTTTAGTCAGGAGATTATATATGACTCATCTGGGAGGTTCTGGTAGAGAAGGACCTGGCAGGGAAATGGAGACTGGTAACCATGTGGGGTATTTACGGTGGTAGGTGGCTCTTTTTATTGTTTATTACCTGTGTATTGCCCTGTAGATGGGGACTTGTACCTGAAAACGTTAGGCTGAGAGACGGGAGTCTGGAATATACCTTGGCCTGTTTCTGGTTGACTTGGTAAGATTCCGAGTCCCAGAGTGCCCACCCCCCTGCCGCCGTATACATTCACAACCATGCAAGGGGATGTGTTATGAAAATACGTTCCTTCGCATGTGCCTGCTGCTGAAGAAATCCTTCAATGTCAGCGACCATCGAATGATTTCTCTAGGGCTCGCAAATATAAGTCAGAAGAGACTGAATTATATTTGCAGGCTTCAGCCCGAAAACAGGGCAGGCATTTGGCATCATGTGATGTCAGCCACCTGCCCCCGGCATCCCGCAGCATGCTGGCATTTACATGGAGACTCCCAGATTTTGCATGGAAATGCCCATGAATCGCTGGCCCCCCTGTCTGCTCACTCACCCCCCATGCGAGTGCCATGCTGACAGTGGAGGTTGGCAAGAGTGCTCACACAGAAGCCCCGCACATGAGCAGAACTGATTATGTGCATGCACAGGACATCACTATCGGTCCTCTGTGAAAACATGCGGGGACCGAATGGACTAAAATCTGGCTTTTTGTCCCTTTGAACATTTACACCATGTCTAAGTGCGTTCCTACCATGGGATATATATCTATAGATAGATAGATAGATAGATAGATAGATAGATAGATAGATAGATAGATAGATAGATAGATAGGCAGATAGATAGAAGGATCACATATACCACTCCTCCTTTGACATCTGCATTGGCCAGTTGTCTTCCTGAAAAAATGGCTTAGTCAAAATCTCCAGTGTATCTAGTCAAAATTGTTTAGTCAACATTGCTTAGTCAAAATTGGCCATTAGCCAATATCTCACCATGTGTACAGGATTTTATGGGGCCCATACATGTTACATTATTGTATGCATTTTTAAGTTAAAAATGTATTGCATGTAGTTCAAATCGCACCGTGTTTCTGTGAGGATTGCAATGTGATGCAGTGCACGCTCCCGTGTACTTTATATTGCATAGTACAAAAACTATGTGCAGGCAAAACTTTTTGTACTACAACGCATCGCCCCGAATCACTGCATACGATATGAACTAATTTCATAATGTAGTTTAGTCCTAACTGTATAAGAAATAGACAAGAAAAGAAAACAATAGTATAAACAATAGACAAGAAGGTACTTGTGTATTATCACGGCGCCCATCGCATCGCAGACCATAAGGCATGCGATGGTATGCGATGCCATGCGATGTTCCGCGATGTCCTCCGATGTCATACAATTTTAAAAATGTATGGCATTGTATATGGCATACAATGCCATACAATGCGATGCGATTATAAATTGTATAAGCACCCTAATGGGGGCTTACAATGTTAAATGGACCCCCACGCCACCCCCACTATGAACGTGAACCCGAAGCGTGGCGAGCGCAGCGATCCCGCGAGGGTCGGTGGTACGCATCCTCCGACCTTTTCATACCCCTACTATCCACGTCGGCGTGGAGTTGATTTTATATAGTGTGGCGAGCATATCGAGCCACCGAGCCCGAAGCGTAGCGAGTGGATGCGGAATACATGTAAAATAATACGCGTCCCCTCGCGGGGCTCGCTGCGCTCGACACGCTTCGGGCTCGGTGGCTCGCTGCGCTCGCCACACTATATAAAATCAACACGCCGACGTGGATAGTGGGGATATGAAAAGGTCGGAGGACGCATACCGCCGCCCCTCGCTGCACTCGCCACGCTTCGGGTTCACGTTCATACTGGGGGTGGCGAGGGGGTGCATTAAACATTGTAAGCACCCATTAGGGTGCTTAAAAACACCCATTAGGGTACTTATACAATTTAAAATCATATAGGGAGCTTACATCGCATCGCATCGCTGTGCATCGGGTGTATGGCATGCGATGGCATGCAATGCAATGAAAAATCGTGTTCCGATGTGCGATGGGTGCCGTGATAATACACAAGTACCGACAAGAAAAATACAGTGCTGGTTTTTAGAGGAGGAATTAAAATAACATGGGATATGAAAAATTATTTTATTAAACTAATAGGATGTGAATATTTCAAAGCATGATGTCAATCATAATATACATTGAAAAAATAATAATAAAATTAATAAAAAATCATATAAAACCTCAATGGGGAAGATGCAGTCTCTCACTTTGAGATAAAGGGGGAAGGGGGAAGTGGGGGGGGGCGGGGAATTGAGATGTTGTGCTGTTCCTACTAATGACCTCTAGGACATTGATATTTTCATCCAATGCTTTAGTCTCAACACTTACTATTGTGGGTTCTCACTTGCTTGATGATATATTATTGGAGCCATTGGAGCCCCTGGAGCGGAGACACACAATTGTGCTTGAATTCTGGCATATGAAATTGATGCCAATGGCGGATGAGGTGCAAACTTGAAGTATTGTGATCTGGTCTGGGTTGGAGTCAACTGGGCAAATTGCAGTGGATCCATTGAATAGATTCACCAATTCAAAGGAGGAGGCTTGAGTGATGCACACCTTACGTGTTTTGCCAGTTAATCTGGCTTTTTCAAAGGTGACTGTAAACTTCCTTGGGTCGGTATATATATTTACAACTTATCCAATATGGCTGCTGATTGACTGCAGCTGGGAGACATATGGGGCCTTATTCTAGTTCACTCTTTCTGACAAAATCCTTCTTAGATGGACAAAGCCATGTGCACTGCAGGTGGGGCAGATGTAACTTGTGCAGAGAGAATTAGATTTGGGTGGGGTTTTACTTCTAAGTGAGATCTATATTGCAGTGTAAAAAAAGTCAGTATTTACCCTGCACAGAAACAAAATAACTCCCCCAAATTCTCTCTGCACATTTTACATTTGCCCACGTGCAGTGCACATGGTTTTGTCCATCTAAGAAGGATTTTGTCAGAAAGAGTGAACTAGAATAAGGCCCATGGTTACATCCTTAACTTTCTTAAAAACATATTCAATATATATTCCATGGTGTTCTTAATACAAATAATAGTATGGAGACAGACTTGTTTGTTTAAAATTATGAAATAAAAGGCAAATATACGTGTTATATATTCACATTAGTGTGGTCATGTGACAGAGATGCTGTGTCACATGATAGCTGATCTGATTCGCATATTGGGAATTCCTTATACAATTGTAAGCATTGATTTTCTCAATAAAGTTTTATTTCCAGAATCACATCCCAAATACATCATTGTAAGGGCGGAAGAGCCCTAAGCGCTCATACTCGGGTATCTCAAGAGGATGTTTGGACAGCACTACAACACCACGGGGACCACTTCAATACTATCTACAGCAGTGGCAACCATCCCAGATATGTGAGTGACATTGACTGTCCCCCCAAAATGTCATTCCCTCCCCCAAATGAACTTTGTGTACCTATTGGAGTCCAATAGGAACAGGGCCCGCAAAGAAGGTTTAGCGGGGTGCAGTTTCCAAAAAAGCTAACCCATATATCAAAGTGGAGCTTTATATTCAATCAAGCCAGCACCATCACATGCAATTTTTATTATCTTTGTATGGTTTTTAGTGATTTTTAAATTGTGAATAAAAATGTTATAACTATTAATTGTGGTCATCTTTCCTCAAAAGTGCAGTTAAACCTTTGTGACTTTTTTCTTTTGTATGGTTTTTTGCTTACTTTATTTTGTCAATGTCAGCACCTGCTGACATGGATCCCCAATTAGTGTAACATATTCCCTCACAGGGCTCGCTTTGCATCCCCTGCTTTGAGCATGGGGCCTTGCTGAGCTCAGTACACTTTGCCATTTCCATTAAAAGTTAATGTTAATGTTGAAGTATGAAAAAGCAAAAAAAAAAAGTAAAAAACCTTTTCAAATATCAAACCTTTTTCAAGCCGACCTTTTGCTTGTGGTGACCTTTTGTATGTTGACCTTTTGGTGTGGACCTATTGACTGTTGCCCTAGACACTATAGATCTATCAACTCCATACCGTCAACCTGCTATACCAAACATAATGCAGCGCTGGTTTTCTTTTCTTTTTAATGAACACTGCTGCACTAAATACTGTAGATGCAGTTTGTGGCTTAGGGCCGGATTTATGTCTGCAATTCCATCTAAGTCTAATACAGAATGAGACATCTGAAAGAGGTAGATGCCTCCTGTTAGCATTAGCAAGGATGTATCTGTGAATACAGCTTTGTAATCACCATACTGACCATTGGTTGCCATGCTCAATGTGCTGTGGAATGAAAGGGGGCATGTCACATGTACTGTACATGTGCAGAATGGGTCATTGTATTTGTAACCAAACCAATGCGTTTGCATAGATATATTAATCAGGCCCTTACTACATACTGTACACAACATTTGTCTTGAATTTTTATTTTATTTTACTGCTTAAGTAACGTATTATCTGTATAAGGTAGGTTTGAATTTACACACAAATTGAAATTGAGTCTCTCTCACCTGTAATACAGGGTTTCTGGTCTTTTCTAGAGACTACAGCAAAGAGAGGGTGTGCTTCACTTCACAGCAAGACCAGGTTGCAACTTCCAGTTGGAACTTGCTGATTAGATATAAGTTGACACAGAAAAAAATATGTATAACAATAACTGGAAACATGCCATGAACAGGTTGGACAGTGCAGATAGAGGGTCCAGAAGCTAACCAAGATCACCATAAGAGGTAGGTTAGGTTACAATCAGATAGAATAGTTTGCCTAGGAAAAATACAGAAACCGGAGGACAACTGTATTGGGTAGACAATAAAGCCCCTTTCACATTGCAGTTTTAACATGGCATATTGCCGATTTTTAACTGCTTTAAAACGGTACCAGCTGCAATATGAAAGCTCCACAATCAATTTACCGGTTACAAAATACTGGTATTTTGAAACGTGTTAAAAGCAGGATTCTACACGTTTCAGAGCCGTTTTCCCTGCAGTCTGAACAGCTCAGAAACGGTATTTGCTACAAATGATAACCACACATGATCCCCGCCCACAAGCAGGAAAAAAAACATTTAAAATGACATTGTATGGCTTTCTATGGGTGAAACGGTTTGAATCTGAAGGTACAAAAATGGTATTGAAACTGCAATATACCATTTACAACATGCAATATGAAAGGGGTTTAACTGGCTTTTGACCCGTTTTAAGACACGTTTACAAAAAACGGGTTAAAAGCAGGTTTTTGCAATGTGAAACCAGCTTAAAAATGTACTACCTGGTCACAATTCAGAATATCTGTAAATTAGATATAAATTTAGGATGTAAGAAGATAAAATCAATGTAGATAGGGCACGTTTCTAAACTGACATATAATACACAAGAGCTTAATCCTCGGGCACAGTATGTGCAAATAAAACTGCAAATAAAACTGGAAAAAAGGTGTTCACATAGAATATGCAAAGCACTCAGAGTAACAGACAATCTGTTATATTACATTGAGATTAAAGGATGATCCATTTTCTTTAGTAAAATAATGAGCTAGCCCAGAGCGCAGGAGCATTGGATGGATGGTCTCAGTGAGATGTTCATAAACAGCTCATTAGAATTTTACGGTGTAGGAATTGCAAGGTAGGCTAATTTTTTGTGTCAAATTTTTGTTACCTGTATCCAATTAATTTGTTACTTGTTATATCCAATTTCACCATTGTATGTACTAATAGTATGTTTAAAGTACACTTTCCAATTAAAATAGAGACAAGAATGCAAAATCTCGAGTCATGTATATCAAGTAAATAGGATGATGTTATGTTTATAAATTGTGTGCTTTTCAGTTGCAAACTCCAGTTTTGCATGTATAGTTCATTAGCTCATAATTATGATCCAGCTCCAGATGTGAAAATAATATTATTATTTTAAGTGAAGTTTTGTGAACAAACATAAAAAACGAATATTTTTGTAAATCCTATACATCAGAGGTTTGCCACATCCATCTTTCTCTCTAACATGCCTACCCCAACTTTTTCACCCTTCTCTGGAATTCTTTTCAGCTTAAAACATTTGCCCAAAACACATTTTCAGTAAAGTTCAGAAAAAGAAGGAAAGAAATCAGTTTTCACTGGGATGCACTCCTCATCCACATTGTCCCATGGGACATAAAAATTTGTACATGTTCTTTATTGGTATGCAATTAAAGGTAAAAGGCCATCATTTATTATTCCATTTGGTCAATTTTATTAATTGTCTGGTGACCTGGTATAACGAGTCCCTGTGGCAGGGATATTGATAGCGAAGTATTAAAATAAAGTAATGAATATAGATAAGAAAAGAAAAATAAGAAGATTAAAATCTGTAAACTGCTGTTTTAATCAGGTTTGCTCTGATAGTTTGGTGATAACTATCAGTGGTATTGTACCAGTGAGTACTAGTGTGGTCAGGGGTATATAGTCACTGAATGTGTGGGTTTATACGTATTCGCAACTATTATTGTTGCTAAAGGACACTGTTGCCTTCAGAAGTAATTATTCTACACTTGTAACAGTAGCTACTATGCAATTCATGAGAACACTGCTATTTATTTCCCCGTCAAGAATATTGCGGCTACAGAAACGGGCTACAGTACATGTGTGCCTGCTGAGTCTGTATGAATATATAATTACCGCTATGACGGTTTAATACTATAGTTTCCGCTACTGATGTGGAGATAGCGTTGCCAATGTGCATGCAGGGTATCTGTATCAGACCATAAGGTGTGCTTTCATATATATGTGACTTTAAAACACTGATAGTGCTGGTATAGCTGGTTTTAAATATTGCGCTATCATGGCTTTAGTCCACCTATATTATTGCACCTTATAGCAAGCACTGTTTAGTGGTTATGCTTTGATGCATATATCGACAATGTGGGATGCCTGATTATGCACATTCACAGTATGTCATCTATTATATATGCATCTGCAGGCTAGCTGATAAAACAGATAAAGTAGTAAGTATAATCCAATAATCCCACCGTTAGGGAGTGTTCCCGCAGTGTTAATTGCGTGTATCTGCGTATACGCTCTGCATATCACTCAAATACAGTATTTAATCATGGTAATGTTGTCTCCTATTCCATCCGAGATATTGCGGCCACAGAAGCAAGCTTAGTTAGTTAGTGCTGGCTTTCTCTGTGCGTTAAATTACCGCTATGACGGGTGGAGTAATTTACTGTAGTGTGCAGAGGGATTCCCGTTTATTCATACTGCAGGCGGTTTGACATACTACTCATGCATTTTTATAGATATTAGGCCACTCAAAAACACGCAGCTTCCAAACACTGATTTGTACTGATATAGCCAGTTCTGGGTGTCTGCAATTGAGTGGCTTAAGATAGCATATGCTCTGGTATCATGAAGCAGGCACTGTTATTTAGTTATGGCAGTAGTATACACGTGGATATTTAGGGTGCGTCCGTGTGTATCTTCATACCCAGTTCTCAGTTATATATATACACCTAGGGCAAGTTAAATATGCGGGTAAGGTGGCGGGCTTGAGTACAGAAGTCTCTGTCAGGGATTGTTCCCTTTGTACTCGCCGCGCGTGTCAGCGTGTGTGCTCAGTTAGCAGCCGGAGATCTGTGGTGATTCTCCGTTGCAATACTGTGCCTTCACAATAAGGGGGTATATTCCCACTAGTACACTGCGTGTGCTAGCGTGTTTATTCATGCTGCCTGCAGCTAGTACTCGCTCTCTTATCCTGCTACCTCTAACCACAATACATTGAGTAAATATTTTACAGTTAATAAAGCAAACACTGGTACAAACAAACAGTTTACAGCGATCTGCCAATGCGCATTTCGCTCTCTATAAGCTTTGTCAAGGCTTAGTATAGGTATAGACACCTATACTAAGCCTTGACAAAGCTTATAGAGAGCGAAATGCGCATTGGCAGATCGCTGTAAACTGTTTGTTTGTTTGTACCAGTGTTTGCTTTATTAACTGTAAAATATTTACTCAATGTATTGTGGTTAGAGGTAGCGGGATAAGAGAGCGAGTACTAGCTGCAGGCAGCGTGAATAAACACGCTAGCACACGCAGTGTACTAGTGGGAATATACCCCCTGATTGTGAAGGCACAGTATTGCAACGGAGAATCACCACAGATCTCCGGCTGCTAACTGAGCACAGACGCTGACACGCGCGGCGAGTACAAAGGGAACAATCCCTGACAGAGACTTCTGTAATCAAGCCCACCACCTTACCCGCATATTTAACTTGCCCTAGGTGTATATATAACTGAGAACTGGGTATGAAGATACACACGGACGCACCCTAAATATCCACGTGTATACTACTGCCATAACTAAATAACAGTGCCTGCTTCATGATACCAGAGCATATGCTATCTTAAGCCACTCAATTGCAGACACCCAGAACTGGCTATATCAGTACAAATCAGTGTTTGGAAGCTGCGTGTTTTTGAGTGGCCTAATATCTATAAAAATGCATGAGTAGTATGTCAAACCGCCTGCAGCATGAATAAACGGGAATCCCTCTGCACACTACAGTAAATTACTCCACCCGTTATAGCGGTAATTTAACGCACAGAGAAAGCCAGCACTAACTAACTAAGCTTGCTTTTGTGGCCGCAATATCTCGGATGGAATAGGAGACAACATTACCATGATTAAATACTGTATTTGAGTGATATGCAGAGCGTATACGCAGATACACGCAATTAACACTGCGGGAACACTCCCTAACGGTGGGATTATTGGATTATACTTACTACTTTATCTGTTTTATCAGCTAGCCTGCAGATGCATATATAATAGATGACATACTGTGAATGTGCATAATCAGGCATCCCACATTGTCGATATATGCATCAAAGCATAACCACTAAACAGTGCTTGCTATAAGGTGCAATAATATAGGTGGACTAAAGCCATAATAGCGCAATATTTAAAACCAGCTATACCAGCACTATCAGTGTTTTAAAGTCACATATATATGAAAGCACACCTTATGGTCTGATACAGATACCCTGCATGCACATTGGCAACGCTATCTCCACATCAGTAGCGGAAACAATAGTATTAAACCGTCATAGCGGTAATTATATATTCATACAGACTCAGCAGGCACACATGTACTGTAGCCCGTTTCTGTAGCCGCAATATTCTTGACGGGGAAATAAATAGCAGTGTTCTCATGAATTGCATAGTAGCTACTGTTACAAGTGTAGAATAATTACTTCTGAAGGCAACAGTGTCCTTTAGCAACAATAATAGTTGCGAATACGTATAAACCCACACATTCAGTGACTATATACCCCTGACCACACTAGTACTCACTGGTACAATACCACTGATAGTTATCACCAAACTATCAGAGCAAACCTGATTAAAACAGCAGTTTACAGATTTTAATCTTCTTATTTTTCTTTTCTTATCTATATTTATTACTTTATTTTAATACTTCGCTATCAATATCCCTGCCACAGGGACTCGTTATACCAGGTCACCAGACAATTAATAAAATTGACCAAATGGAATAATAAATGATGGCCTTTTACCTTTAATTGCATACCAATAAAGAACATGTACTAATTTTTATGTCCCATGGGACAATGTGGATGAGGAGTGCATCCCAGTGAAAACTGATTTCTTTCCTTCTTTTTCTGAACTAGTCAAACGCTAAATCAGTTGAGAGCACCCTAAAACCAAGAGAAACAATATTTATAAATAGTTTCTTCTTTTTTGAAAAAATCCATCCACAGGGATATATTCCCAAAACATTATTTGATGCGGGTCATACTGTATGTGTGTGTGTGAACATTTTCAGTAAAGCCTATAATCCCTTCTCCGAGAGCTGGACTGACCATTTGGTATTATTGGAAGAATACCAGAAGGGTCAAAGGTGTATGGTTCTGCCTATTCCGCAGTTGTGCCTCCTGTGTTTCCATGTGAATGTCAACAATCACAATGTTGAAATCATAATGCTGACATGTTCTGTGTCCTACTATATTTATTGATTTAATTTTCTGTGTCATTCCAACAGGTCAGTTTCCATTTACTGTGCCTATGGGTCAGAATCAGTGTCAATGCCACAAAGAGTTGCCAATGTCTTTAATACTATTCAAGCATCCCGGTTGCTAAGTACAGGAAACATAGTTGTCGTGCTCTGAAAGGCAAGACACAATGGATGCGTGATCTGTGGAATTCAGTAGGCATACTGGGGAAGTTACATGGAGTGGCTAAACAGATGTGGGAATGTCATGGGCATTGATGTACGATAATAATACCCAGTAAATATAGGGATTGATCTAGCTCATTTTTAAAGGATTTCAACTGATCAAATAAATTACTTCTAGATATGTATCTATATGATGTATACATTCATGAGTTTTTACTTTATAACCAGTTCCGTAAGGCAGAGCACACTCCATGGTTTGTTGAGAGTGTAGTGCACATAGATGTGATAAGAATAACAGACCCCTTGCCAGGGACATACATTATTATTAAATGTGGGTTGATGTATTTTGTTCCAAATGATTATGTTGTATTTGGCCAATGGTTAGTTACAGGGGTGTGTTCAAGATGAGTACAATAAGTTTATAGTTGCAGTTTGTATCTAGCTCTGCCTCTGAGGCCATGTTAGGCAGAATCAGACCTTTTTTTATATCTCAGCTGGGTAGTGTGCATTGTGATGGTGCAGGCCATGTATCTGTAAGAGAAGGCCCCACTGTAGATGTACATGTATCTGTAAGAGTAGGCCCCAACCCTGTTGGAAGTTTCCACCATTGCCATGTTGCTGGTGTCGGGTGTGGGAAATCTGATGTGCTTTGACCATGCAGCCTCCATTGGTCAGAAGCTGCAGCTTTGTTGGAATAAAAAGGCACAGTTGGGGCAATACCAGAGGCAAGTTAAGACCTCTAGTACAGCAGCTGTAGCAGACTTGTGACCTCAGTTTTTCTTTTCCATTTATGCTTCTTCTTTGCTTTTTGATTCTTAAGGTTAAGAATCAACGTAGCATTTTCCTGCTGCTCCTACTGTTTTAGATTTTTTTTCTCATTCTGGAAATGCTATTTTTCATTACTCTACTTTTTCAGATTTTCAGTGTTATAGATTGGCCAACAGATGTCACACCTATGTTATCACCTCTCATGATTATATGAGTTCATTCATTGCTGGATGAAATTGCAGGGGATCATGGTGGGGTGTGCTCTTCTGAGTCTTCTGGTAGGTATAGGCACATGCAAAGAAGGTCAATTGTGATTGTTGTAGGCTCTTCTGTCTTTGCAAACCATGTTCTAGCTGCACAAAAGGGGACTTGAATATGTAGTCCATTTTAAAAATAATACAGTTTCCCACTGTCTACATGCTCCAAAGTGAGAAACAATTTATGGGCACATATGTGGAAAAAGGCTCCGGAAGATGCAGAGGCTAAATGGGGCATTGGGCAGGAGGCTTATGTCAACTGTTTTTTTTTTTTATACCTTAATGTGATTCAGAACCTCCATTCAGTACATACGTTTTAGATTGTCTCAGGGTTCCTTTGACATCAGTATAATGAGGAATTAAGTTAAAAGTGGAAGGAGTATTGAGTGTGAATTTAGTTTGCCAGGAAGTTGAAGTTTATGCTGCAAAGTCTTTGTTATCAACACTTTTTTGTGACATCACCTTCTTTTCCACAAAATGCATCTCTTGTGAGCACTCCTAAATGTCAAGTAAACTAGGGACTCAATGAAATTTATTTAAACTTATTCTTACGTGATGGCACCTCTCACACTATTAAGGGCTACCCATGGGGATCAGAAAATCTATTGCCAGTTCCCTTCCCCTGGGTCGGACTGATATCCTTAGTGGGTGGATAATGAATTTTGTACAACAGTTTTTCTGAGAGGTTTCTGCTCCCAGTTAAGGAAGTACTGTAGTAACTTTTGGATTTTGGAAAGATTATTTTGTGGAGTTTTGATTTGACCAATATTGTTAAAGGCACTGTTATAAAGCCAAATACTGTACTGCATCACGTGATTCTAAACCTTATATCTTATCCATCAGGGGAGTCTGTGTCAACATTGTAATTCAAGATGATATTTTCCAAAAAACTATTAATCTACTGATTTTGTTCTAGTTATAGAGCTTTCTTTTGGGACTAGTGCTTTTTTGTTAAATATATACAAAGGGCCAGCGCTGGCTGAATAATTGTTCAGATGGTAATCCGAATAAAATTACATTTATTTAACTCTAATAATATCAAATGTAAAACCCAATAAAATCTAACTTAGACAATGTACAACAAAATACATAAAAATAAAATTAAAGGATGGGGGAATTGTCACAATAGTGACATATATTGGTATGTGGCAGGATTTAGAAGTCAAACGTAATAAAACATCCATGATAGGAACTTATATTACCGATTGGGAAATTGCTCCATTGATGAAATTGGATGAAGGATTTGTAGGTGTGTACCCTCCAGTTGTAGATGGGTAGATGATTGTAGCGATGATGGGCTCTTGTATGCAAAGAGCTTAGTAGAAACCTGATGGCAACCACTCTTTGAAGTGGAAAGTCTCTTAGGGACCTGGCTAGGTGTCCCAGCAGCTCTGTTTGAAACTTTAAATCCAGATTTTGGGATGGTGCTCTATTATTTTCATGGATCAAGGATGACCATCAGTGGGAGCAAAAAGGTCCAGTGTGATGCTCAATGCGTTTGCCCGGATCAGTAAAACTCCAGCTTTGCTACAATCTTCTACCCATCTACAACTGGAGGGTACACACCTACAAATCCCTCATCCAATTTCATCAGTGGAGCAATTTCCCAATGGTTAATATACGTTCCTATCATGGATGACATTTGACATCATGGATGACATTTGGATGACATTTGACTTCTAAATCCTGCCACATACCACTATATGTCACTATTGTGACAATTCCCCCATCCTTTATTTTTATTTTTATGTATTTTGTTGTACATTGTCTAAGTTAGATTTTATTGTTTTTTACATTTACTATTATTAGAGTTAAATAAATTTAATTTTATTCGGATTACCGTCTGAACAATTATTCAGCCAGCGCTGGCACTTTGTATATATTTCTCTTTTGATTAATAGGGGAGTGGCAACCCCTTGCCAGCTGCTGTTAATAGCGCTCACCACATACCTGTTTTTTCTTGCATAGCTTTTTTGGTAAAGATGGATGTACGGTAGGCTTTCTGTATGATGCTTCCAATGCTTTGTTCATATCTATGGGTTTCAAGTTTGACAAATGCCTAGGTTGCTTGTTATCATGTGCTCTGGTTTCGTCCTACAGCAACTTTCATCAAAGGCATGTGTGCACGCACTGGGTGGTGTTGGGTGACTGATTACCTCAGTAATTACCTCTGTTTATGACTGGTTGGTTGCTTCCTGTGTGTACTATTGCTCTTTTTTTCCCCAAAAGACCCTTTTTGCTGAGTTTGGAGTGCCCATGGCACAAAATAAAGTGAAGACTAGTTTGTCTTCCACATTGTAATGTTTTTTTTTTTTTTTTTTTTTAATTGAGAGCTTCAACCATTCAACACATTCAGCAGAGGGGGCTTTAATGTAGTTTGCCATGTTTTTCCACCCAGTGATGAAATATAATTGGCTACTAAAATATAAAACCTAGACTTTTTATATGGTTTTTACCTTTAGTAAAGATTCACCTTCCCTCTTTACCTCCAATACCCCACCCCACCCCCCCACCCCCTCCTTTCATTTAGTTTTGGTCAGTTTTGTAGTTACACAATTTTCTTGCATAAAATTATTTTTCATATATTGCCATACAGTATATTGCCTGTATTGCCTATGGGACTGTTGGCCCATTTGGTAATAGAACAAATTATTTGTTTGTTTGGCTTCTTCAGTAGGTCACCTTACACTTTTTTTCACTCTAAATGGTTAATGTGGATAATATTAGATGGCTTGGTACCGAGGGTATGCTTTGGGTTTTTCTGATGCTATGTCTTGGCAATAATCGGTGTCAGAGTCCCCGTGTCACTCTATGGCCTGATGAATGTGTAGATTCGGCCTGATTGTGTTGTGATTTGGTACAGCATTATTGCATGGCTCTCTTGCTGAAGCCATAAGCCACGTACACATGGGGGAGATATATTGCTCAGCAATATATTGCTAGCAATATATTGCTAGCAATATATTGCTCGTTGTCCCCTGTTCATCAGCGACCAGAGATGGTCGCTGATGAAAAAGAAACTGCCAGGGGCAGCCCGGCAGTGGAAATCAGCTGGTCGCAGGAGCATGTTCCTGCGACCAGCGAACACTGCAAGGGTAAAAACGGGAGCGCGCACCCGGCAATATATCGCCGGTGCACACTCCCATCGTGGGCAATATGGTCGCTCAGCGACCAAATTTCCCACGATATTACACAAAAGCGCCCCCGTATGTTTGCACCTTTAGGGAAGTCCAAATAACAAGGGAAACTCATAGGTGATTAGATATGCTGTAGGCTTTGGATGTTTATGGTGACTCAAATTTTATCATTTTAGTTTAGAAGTGATGGTGAAGCATTTGTTTTGTGTATGGTGATGGGTTCAGTTCTTTCCTTAGAACTTTGGAATAAAACAGTAGTTGAGTTGTCATCTTGCTGTAGCCTGGGGGTGGTATTCCCTTCAATACATTAGACATACTGATTTTTTCCTACAAGGGTCAGTTGCACCTCTCATTCCTGGAGGGCCTAGTAAGTGTATTGGAATGAATGTTGTACACCTTCCACTAGCTTTAAAGTTATAGTTTGCCCTTTAAAAATCTTCTATTTGCCTCTTTGAAAGGGATAGTTAGCTCTGGCTAGTCTCTCTTCTGTTACCCTACATTTATAGTAAAGCTGACCATTTTTTGTTTTGAAAACGTATATTTAGTTAAGGTACTGGGTAATTTATTTATGTAATATTTGACATTAAGGCATTTAAACAGATTACTTTCCTTTACCCACTTTGAAAATGTAAATCACTATTATTATAAAACTAGTTGAGAGAAGGGTTTGTCTTATTGCTTTTAAGAGATTTCTGTGGCAGTTATATCCCCACTCTTGCAATGCACAGACATTTTAAATTCTACAAATTAAATGCAGTTTAATCCAGTCCAAATAGTTGACCTGTTGCACAGAGGATGCCTGGCTCAATGGCAACCAAAATTGTGGCCAAAATGGTTATACAAGTTAAAAATTGTTCATATAAACAATAAGCAAACACCACAGGCCACCCTTTTTATCATGTACCTTCCTTAACTTTGATATTCCAAAGAAATAAAAAAAAAATAAGTATGTAGAAAAACAGATGGAAACTTGCACCAGGACTCATTAAAGTAGAGAGATTTCCATGCACAGGATGCAGCGAGGACATCATTTCACTGACCAGTTGTGAGTGGTTTCCCCACATCTAGCAGCCAGTGAGAGATGATAGGCTGCAACAATCAGATGACAAACTGTTATTGTAGGATAGGCTGTGGAGAATCATGTAATGGCATCCAAGATGGCTCTGGTATTGGCAGCCCTGGGGCCTGTGATGATGTCAGTGGAACAGATTGGTGTGGCAGCATTGAGATGGCTGGAAGCTCGCTGGAAGTACAAGTCGAACACCAATCTGTGCACTGCATGGAAACAGCTTGAATGACCTCAGAAGGCAGACAGAAGAGCAACTCTGGATAAGCATCTTAGCGGTAAATATGAGTTTTAATAACCCGGATCATGACAGTAGCTATTTTATTTAGCATTTAGGCACCTCTGTAAGTGAAACAATTGCTGTTTGGACCTACATAATTGAGCATCTCTATAGAGGCCTATTTATTAACACTATTTTTACTCAAATATAGTGAAATAGGGTGTTTTCATGCCCTTTTCACATTATTTTAGTATCACCTAAATATACTAAAGGACTTTTGGAACAGGCTTCTTGAAAATCTTGGCAGGCATTAATGTGTGACTATTATGTGCTCTGCAGGGTGAGATTTGATCTGTGTGTGAGCACTAGAATGCTGTTGCTCTATTACAGTGCAGAGTAAGATGATGTACTTGAAGGCAACTACTGTAGATCAGTGGTTCCCAAACTGTGTGCCGAGGCACCCTAGTGTGCCTCAGTATGCTTGAAGGGTGCAACGGGTTGGTGGTACAGAACCAATGATAATTAATTATGGTCAAAATAATAGGCAAAATCAGTGCTGGTGACAGAAGCAAATCCTGTCCCTCACCACATAATTGATTTTAAGTATAAACACAATCAACTTAATATAATATATTTTTGGTACTTATGTAGTATCTGGGCTGCCGATTTTGTGATTGTATGCCTTACCTTAAGGCATACAATCAGATGCGATGCGATGCGATTCAATGCGATTTTGCATAGGATTTAATGTTAAGAAGGTCCTGTTCATTTCCCCACTATCCAAGTGGGCATAGAGTTGATTTTATATAGCGTGGCGAGCGCAGCGAGCCACCGAGCCTGAAGCGTGGCGAGCGGATGCATATTTCTTAAAAAGTATTCTGTGTCCGCTCGCCACGCTTCGGGCTCGGTGGCTCGCTACGCTCGCCACAGGTTTATATCCAACTCCATGCCCACTTGGATAGTGGGGAAAGGAAAAGGACCCCTTTTTCCCATTGAATTCTATGTTAAAATGGACTCAGACCATTTTAACATTGAATCCTATAGAAAAATCTTGACCATCGCATACGATTTGGTCGCATGCGATGCGATGCGATCCGATCCGATTTCTAAATCGGACGCCCAGATACTACATAAGTACCATATTTTTTTTACATTTCTCAATAAAGAAACTTTTGGCTTAGAGGTGCTGTGAAAAATATTCTGATACTCTGATAGGGCAGGGGTGGCCAACCGGTCAGAGGTAAAGAGCCGAAAAATATCGGTAGTCAAGCTAAAGAGCCAACATCATGCACGTGCCGAAGGCGCATGCGCCAAAAAAAGGGGCTTAGTCTATTTTGACCCCTTGGGTGGGTGTGATACAAATATGCCTCCAATAGTGCAGTGCCATATATACATATGCCCCCAATAGTGCCAGATACACATATGCCCCCCACGGTGCCAGGTATGCACCACACGGTGCCGGGTATGCCCCCACAGTGCCAAAAAGCTGGTATGCCCCCACAGTGCCACAAACTGCTATGCACCCACAGTGCCACAAACTGCTATGCCCCCACAGTGCCACAAACTGCTATGCCCCCACAGTGCAAATTTCCCAGCAGCAGCACTCACCGTTGTTGCTGCTGCTGCCAGGCGGGGAGAGGACAGTCTGGTGTCCCCCTGCAGTCCTCCTGTCATGTCACCAATGGGAGGAGAGCACAGCACACCGCGCGTCTCCTTCCCCCTCACTTCCCTGTGACTGGGCCGCCCACCAATCAAAGCTCACTGGCCGGCTCCTGAGTTGCTGCTGGCCCACGAGCTCTGATTGGCGGATGGCCCAGTCACAAGGATGCACAGAAGGACAGATGGTGGGCGGCGGGCAGCAGTTGGAGCAGGAGCCACACTTTACAAGAGGAAGAGCCGCATGAGGCTCAAGAGCCACAGGTTGGCCACCACTGCTCTAGGGTGCCATGATTCAAAAACGTTTGGGAACCACTGCTGTAGATGTATCATTTTTAGTTTAGTTTCAACTGGCTTTCATTGTATCCAAGGTGTACAGTGTGTGTGTTCATGGTCCAATATTCCAATCATTTGCTTGCACTAAACAGCTGATCCCACAGCACTAGGATTCTCACATGCAGAGAACACCTCTTAATGGAGTTGGAGTCAAATTAACCATGATACCATTTATCTGTTTTTTGGAGACAATTGATGTTATGTTTAATATCTAAAGAATAGTTTCCCTATGGTACATAATTTACTTTATAAGACACCAGGGGGACCTTACTTTGATCCAGACCATTAACCTCTGGAAGTTTTAGAGGGATTACCCCCAAGATTTGGACACTGAAAGCATCCTTTGGTTTCATTATAGAAAGTCAAGACCAGGACCTAGGGAACGGCCACAAATCAGAGAGCTCTCGGCTCCGACCACCACTTACCGTGGTATAGCGGCCATAGATCCGGAGATACGGTTCCCCAGTTGTGTGGGAAAAACAGTGGAGATAAGGTTGGCAAGAAGAGCGTGATCTTCGGCTCCCCACAGACACCTTGATATCCCCGGAATCTAGTCACTTGGAGTGACACCAGAAATTACGGCCACATACCCCATGATCACGCCAACCACTAATGAACCAGCAGAGCAGCAGCGTCAGCAGGATGATGATGGGACGCCGCATACCCAGACGCTGACCGGACCGAGTCTGGGGGAAACAGCGGCTGCCGGTGCCCGGTAAATACAGAAGGAGACGCCAACAGAGTAGCGACTCAACTAAGATAGGTACTGGTGGAACTTCTGGTGGGCAGACCTAGCAAAACGGCCACATTTCAGAGAGTTCCCGGCACCATCAATAGTGGCAAAAGAACTGGAGGCACAATCCCCCAACTATACGGGGGAAGCACGGGATAAAAAGGGTAAAACAGGGCTATACTCGGCTCCTGACAGTTGCCCTGACACTCCCGCATCCAGAAGTGAAGCCAGCAAACGCACTCACCCACCTCGAGGCTCCACCGACTGAGTCAGCAGAGAGAAGACAGGAGCTTGCCGCGTGCCCTAGATGGAGCCCCGGAGGGCTGTGCTGCGCAGCTGCCCACAAGATCGAAAGCAGCCTGGACACCAGCAGGGGTATATCGGGGAGAGAGTGCAGACAGGAGGCTCTGAACCTCCACTTGAAACGGACAGGCCTGATATAATTATAACAAAAAAAAAGACCGTGATGTGGAGCCGTGCTTTGGGGGAGGAAGCAGACGCCACTATGTAACAGTAAAGAGAAGAAGCTATCTTGGCTGAGGTCCCCAGGCTGAAGATCGGTCTGCTGATGAGAGAGATTGCCACTAGGTTATAAATAGTGCAGCTGGATAACTGGTGTGATTTGCAGAGCAAGGGGATACAACATATGGTCACTTATCTCAAAAACGGCCTCAAACTATGGGCATTGGATCTCCCCTGCCTTACAGCAACATCTAAACGTCTCTGGGGACAGTAAAACAAGCCACAGGCTGAGTGCCAGATTCTGGAATTACACTTTTCTTTCTTATCACCATAAAGGAACAGTACCTGCTGATAGTGAATATAAACTAAGGCTAGTGAATCAGTGATTATGGGAAGTGCTGGACTTTGTTTTCCTTTTTTTCTTCGTAGAAGTGGTAATTTAAAAAAATAGGATTATGGTAATAACAACCCCATGAGAGAAAAAAAATGCTTTCCTTTTGTTTATGTAAAGCAACCTGAATATTCGCTATTTAGGTGGCAAACATTATCCATAGAGGTCTACTAAATCCTCAAGAGACCATTAATCTACAAGCAAAAAATCATGGGAAATTTGTGGGAAAAATTTTAATGGCAAAGCCGGAACATCGAACAAAGGAAAAGATACAAAACACCAACATTCATATGTGGCTAGTCCACCTGCCTCTCCAGTCAACCCCGCTAACCCTTTCAGCCCTAAAGGGGCAGACTCCCCTATCTATGGTGCAACAGTGGCTATTACAACTCAAGAAATATCCACTATACTGTCACCCTTGTTGGATGAAAAACTAGTCAGTCTTAAAGAAGCAATGGTACTGCTTTCCTAGCACAGTGCCCACGATCTAGATTGTATGTGTGGGGCTGATATCTCAAGCATCTCATGCATCTTATGTGTTTGTGCGGCATAAGATGCATGAGATGATGCAATCGACGCAATCGACAAGATTTTTACATTGGAATCAATGTAAAAAGGCCCCAAAACCCCAATTTTAATTGCAAACCCCCCTCATGGGTGAAATGGCCCCCCATTGTTAACGCCACCCCACTATTGACGCCAACCTGAAGCGTGGAGAGCGGCGGCGATACGCATCCTCCGACCTTTTCATACCCCCACTATCCACGACGGCGTGGAGTTGATTTTATATAGTGTGGCGAGCGCAGCGAGCCACCGAGCCCGAAGCGTGGTGAGCGGACGCGGAATACATGTAAAATAGTCCACATCCCCTCGCCACGCTTCGGGCTCGGTGGCTCGCTGCGCTCGCCACACTATAGAAAATCATCTCCACGCCGACGTGGATAGTGGGGGTATGAAAAGGTCGGAGGATGCGTACCGCCGCCCCTCACGAGCTCGCTACGTTTGCCATGCTTTGGGTTGGCGTGGATAGTGCTGGTGGCGTTAACAATGGTTATTGGGGGCTCACGATTTTTTATCTCATGGATCCCATGGATCTCATGGATCTCATGCATCTTATGGATGCATAAGATCCATGAGATTAAAAATGTGTGTCCATCGCGTTGATTGTATGCCTTAAACTAAAGGCATTCAATCAATGAGACGGGTGCCGTGCTAGGAAAGCAATACCGAAGCAATTGAATCTGCAGTAGTACAGCTCAAAGAGTATAGCCCCAGATTCACAAAGGTGGAACAGAGAATATCAAATGTGGAAGATGAGCTGCTGGCAGCCAAGAGCACCATAGCCATACATGCGGCTGCAATTACAGCTATTCAGGATAAATTAGAAGATCTGGAAAACCGGAAACGGATAAATAATTTACGCCTGAATTGCTTGCTTGAGAGAGAGAATTGATACATTTTGTCTCAAAATGGCTCCCACGTGAACTGCAGTGTTTACCAGAATGTGGGAGCATGCTTAAACAGAGGGCCCACCATATCGGCCCTGACAGGCAAGCTGAACGCAGTAGACCTCGTCCATTAATCTTAAAATTTTTGAACTTTCTAGATAAAACCATGGTTTTATATGCATATAGGAAAAAGGGTGATCTATACTACAAGGGAGATACATTGCTCCTATTCCAAAACCTTTTTGTTTCAAGTAGAAACAAAAAAAAGGAATTCTCTACAATCTGCAGATCTCTCTTTGAGGCACGCATTAAATTTGCCCTTCTCTACCCAGCAAAATTATGGATTTTTCATAATCTATTTGAAACAGTACCATCAGCTCAGATCTTTGTGGACTCAGTCTTTAAAAGTCCTGAATATGCACTGAAGGATGGTAATTGAAAAAGATAATATACAGCAAGCACAAGGTTTGTAAAGTTAGACACGATGAACACACTTAACAGAGAGAAAATGTTTTTTTAACACTTATTTTTTATGTTATTTTTTATGTTATTTCACTTAAAGTCATAGGTATATATTTAAATCAAGAATTATGGTTGATACACTTATTAGATATATTGATTGTGCAAAGGGATTGGCTTGATGGGCTATCTTACTGGGCTCAAAAAAAGAAAGAAAGTTACTCGATGTTCACTAGGTTATGGATTATGTAAACGGACGATTAACCGGTCGTCATTATTATTTAAGACAAAAGTCCCAGTCACTGGGATGGGACATGTCAATACTACTGATTTAAAAATTTTCACTAAATTTTCGAAAATTGGTATAGGCTAGATATGCCAACGCACATGTATAAAATTGCTAACATGGAATGTTGAGGGAATAAACTCTCCTTTTAAATAGGAGAAAAGTCTCACAACATCTAAAACGTCTTAAACCCAATGTAGCCATTTTGCAGGAAATTCACTGGAGGGAAGGAGATCTCAATACTTTTAGAGACACGTGGTTCACAGATTATTTTATTACACCGTATATTGGCAGGTTATGATCATCATAAACAAGTCCCTGAGCTACGAGGTGTTAGATAAAGTACAAGACTCTGAGGGACAGTATTTGTTTATCAAGATAAAACTAGAAGGGGAATTGTTCACAATTGCCACAATATATGCCCCCACTGGACTCATCACAGACGTATTTGTGAAATTGATTAAAGAAAAAGGAAACCACCAGTGTAACTATAGCTGCTGTATCGGGAGGGTGCAAGGCTCCCAAAAGGTACACGTTTCAGCGTGTTCACACGCCTTCATCAGGAGGCTCCTGATGAAGGCGTGTGAACACGCTGAAACGCGTTGAGCCATCACTCTTTGCTCCAGCACTCTATTGGAGAGCCATCCAGCTCACACACAGCTCAATCCTTACAATTGCAGAGGACACCATACCCGGACCAGTCTTGCTGTATTCATCGCTTTGGATTTCCTGGAATCTGCAGCCATTTCATCTTGGTACCAGCTGTACCTTAAGGACTGCCACATAAATCCATCTATTGTGAGAGGTCCAGAAATCCAATACTGGGAAATCTCCGGGACTCTGAAAACCCATTCCAAATAAGGTTATCCACCACGTATGGTAATTATACACCCTGGTGTTGATTTGGACACTAAATACTCAATTGGCCCCAATATTGAATGCTAGCAGAAAATCCTTTTTAAAATATTTTGACCATCATTTTTCCATTTTTATATCTTTGAGAATTCTCATATGCAATGTATTGTTTATTATTTGTATTTTAATATTGTAATAAATCCAGTAATACCCGAGTGCTGTATCATATTCCATATATTCTACTTCCGTATTTGTGAAATTGCAAGACTGATCGGAAGGACAAATTACAGGTATATTGGGGGGAGATGAACACAACGACAATCTTTAGATAAATCTAGTAATATAATGAGAGATACACCACAGCCAGCCTTACACATGCTGATGAGCTCCTTAGATTTATTAGACGCATGGAGGTACCAGCACCCAATTGAAAGAGAATATACCTTTTATTCACATCCTCATCACACGTCTACACGAATAGGCTTATACCAACTAGATTATTGCCAAGAGTAAACTGTTCCAAAATAGAACCAATAGCAATTTCGGACCATGCTCCCACATGGTTTGAATTATTGCTTACATCTCCTTTTCCCCAATCTTACAATTGGAGATTTCCATCATATTTGTTGGAATCTCCTGATATTCGTTCAGCATTGCAGCAATATTTATCAAACTATGCAGAGGACAATGCTCAGCACTTGGAGAATATAAATCTGTTTTGGGCAGCATCCAAATCAGTAATTTGTGGCCAAATAATAGTGTATGTAGCAGCTAAAAGAAAAACAATATGTAACAGATATATGGAACTCAGTGCCACAGTTTCTTCTTATGCTGCAATGCTAGACAATAATAATCAGTAATCTCGACAACTATTTCTAGAAACAAAAGCAATATATGACAATATATGCACAGAAAAAGCTCAATATTATTTAGACTTTCATAAACACAGATATTTCCGTTGGGGAAATAAAGCAGGGAAATTACTGGCTTCAGTAGTGAGAGGAAGATGCCCAATAACTCATATTCTGAATATTGTTCCGGAGGAGGGCACCAAAACAGAAATATGGCAGATATAGCAGACTCCTTTTTAAAATATTACATAAAGCTATACTCCTCACCCCCAGATAATCCAGCTCATGGGATAAAGTTTTTGAAAGGAGCTAAACTGCCTACATTAACACAGCTAGAAAGTGACACTTTAATAAATCCTGTTACTAAGATAGAACTTATGTCAATAATAAAGAATTTGGCAAAAGGGAAATCACCTGACCCAGACGGACTAAGTGCAGATTACTACAAAATATTGTCACAATTTTTAAGACCACATTTACTTACCTTATTTAATTCAATTCTTTATGGCAATGCATTAGCGATGGGGTTTAATCAAGCCAGAATAATAGTATTATTAAAATCAGGCAAAGACCCAAAACAGGTGACCTCATATAGACCCATCTCACTGCTAAACCAAGATCTGAAAATATTAACCACTATTATAGCTCAAAGACTGCAATTAATTCTACCAAAATTACTCCATCCCTCGCAGATGGGATTTGTCCGTGGTAGATCATTGGTACATAACATCTGCCAGGTAATAGCAGCTTTCACGCAACTCCAGGCGGAGGGTAAATACCTGCTAGCGAGTTGCAACGCTGACAAAGCCTTTGACCGTGTACCATGGACACATTTACTGAGGGTATTTCATATGCAGAAGATGGGGGATGGATTTATTACTTTTTTCCGGAATTTATATGCATCACTTATCAGACATTTTTACTTTGATGCAGAGTGGCAGGGAATACAATTTGGGCCGAAAGATTTGAAGGTCTCAGCATATGCTGATGACTTTCTCTTATATTTTTCCAACCCCCAAAAAGCCTTCCCTAACTTAATCCGATTATTGGCGGATTTTAAATGCATTTCAGGTTCGTAATTAACAAAACAAAAGCTAAAGCCTTGGCACTTCATAAAGGAGTGAGATTAGGATGGCCCCATGAATTTCCTTTTTTATGGGCAGAAAATGATCTTACTTACCTTGGTCTTGCTATAACAGTAAACCCAACAGATCTTTATTCTGCCAATTACTCCCCCTATAATAGTAAAAATGTTATCTGACATTAGATCATGGAGTTCCCTATCTCTACCATATATTGGAAGGGGCCACCTGGTCAAAATGATTTATTTTCCACGTATGCTATACGGAATTCAGATGTTACCTATTTTGGTTAAAGACACGGACATACCGATAATAAATAAAGCAGTTAGCAAATTCATCTGGGCAGGGAAAAAAACTGAATGTCGATGTTCAAACTAACTCAACATGCTTCAATAGGAGGTATCAATCTTCCATGTATCAAGAGCTACACCTTAGCTGCAAATTTTAGATATGCAATAGATTGGATACACTTGACTGAAAATTATGTAAATCTTACTCTTGAACAAGCCCTGAGTCCTGACATACCTTTATCAAGTCTATTACACATGAGACCATCAAAATACCCCTTGAAGGTATCAAGTATTCTGTTGCTAGTATCGACTTGTACAGCCTGGCGACTTGCTCGGTCTAAACTAGGAATGTTGACTCATAATACAGTATTTCAATCTTTATTTTACAATACCTTGACAGATACTCAACGTTTATGAAGAGTTTTAAGGAGGCAGGATTGTTTCATGTCATGGATGAAGATTGTACAACTATTTTGTCTTACCAATCACTATGTGAAAAATATGTAAATGTCTCAATACCTATGTTTGCATATTTCCAATTAAGAAACTATGTTACAAGTGCTCTAGCTTAGATATCGACATTGGAAAATGTAGGAGGATTAGATAGGACGATTAGACGTAACAATAATAAGCTAAGTAAAACTGCAATGCTGTATCCCTATATAAAGAAACAATTTTCATTAGAAGGAACAAATACAGGTCTGTTAAAATGGACAGTAGATTTCCCTGATATATTGCCACATAGGCTTTTAAAAGCTTTTGTACGCTTAAATAAAATAAACTGGACTGGTCTGATAATTCTGCTGCTCTATATAGGAAGGGGCAGAGTAGACGTTATCTGCTGAGGAGACTGAGATCCTTTGGAGTGCAGGGAGCACTCCTGAAGACCTTCTTCAACTGTGTAGTGGCATCGGCCATATTCTATGGAGTGGTCTGCTGGGGCAGCAGTGTTTCAACAGCTGACAGTAAGAGACTAAACAGACTGGTAAGGAAGGCCAGTTCTGTCCTAGGAATGCCTTTGGATTCTGTAGAGGTTGTGGGTGAGAGGAGAATGATCAACAAGATTATATCATTATTGGATAATGCTTCACACCCGCTCAAAAACGTTTTGACAGATCTGTGTAGCACTTTCAGTGATAGGTTGCTTCACCCTCGATGCTCAACGGAGAGATATCGCAGATCGTTCCTTCCGGCTGCAATTAGAATGTACAACTGTCATGGTCTGAAGAAGACCTGCATGTTCCTAGATTCTTGAGTTATATTGTTTGGATCTTATCTTATTATGTGTGTTCTTATTATTATGCTACTACTCTTATCTGTACTTAAACCTTGCTGTAACACTGAAATTTCTCCATTGTGAGACGAATAAAGGGATTCTATTCTATTCTAATCTTAGTGTCTGCAACCTATGCAGAGCTGCAATATAAACTGTTGCATCAAGCATATTATACTCCTAAACATAGAATGCTGATGGGTATACAGTAGCACCGGACTCCGCCTGTTTCAAGTGTAAGGAAAGAGGTGCAGATATACTACATTGCATGTGGCAATGTCCATAAGTTAAAGCATTCTGGATGGAAATCTGCCAGTATATATACAGGATAGATACGATATATGTAGCTCCCTAACACCAGAATGGGCCCTTTGGGATATAGCCGCTCCTGGGAATGATAGTTGCCTAACAATGGGACAGAAAAGGCTTTTAGCAAAGATATTCGCAGAAACTCTCAAAACAATTTTGTCTCAATGTGTAACAACTAATACTTTAACTATAACATTCCGAGAGTCCCGAATTACATATCACTTCCAAATGGATTGTCTGGAAATGTCATTAATAAAGAAATTAAATTGACATTTTTTTTTCTCCATTTGGTTGCCCCTTGTTAATTCATTATCCCCCATAATAAATAACCCCTTAAGACAAGCAATACAATGAACTGTTTGGTGAAATCTAGAGACAACATGTCTTGGTTCCCCACCCAAATAGGCCACACACTAGTAAGAAAGTGTGAGTAACATTTTAGGAAGTAATAACATAAATATGATAAACTAAACGTAAAAGTGTAAAAGAGTTAGACACCAGCACGTATATATTTAGTATTTAATTATACATTTAAAAATGACAGCACAGACAAGGTACAAATAGATAATACACGTGGTCTTGGTTTTATGATGTATTGTATATGTGTCTTTTTTTAAATAATGTACACATGTATGATTTGTACAAATATTTTCTTCAATACATACATTTAAAGTCGGGCCCATTCTGTCAATCTGCCTCTTCAATGCTGTCACGGAAGACAGCATTGAATAGGCTTTCACCGCTATTTCCCCCATCGTAAATAGTGGCCCAGATTGAATACCCCCCCATAGTCTATTAACTCTGCTGTTTATTATCCTTGTCTGAAATACTGTATTACTTATTGTCATACTTAGTTGCCACTGTTGCACTGATGCGCTGTATGCGTTCTTGTGTGTAGCGTTCTATCGAGGGACTAGCGGCTTGTTATCTAACCGCTCCCCCGTGTTTTAAGAATAGTTTATTATTTATAGCTTATCATTTTTTTTACCTTCATTTTATTTTTAAGGTCATCTTAAGTATATGGCCTTTTTGTCAATATATATTTGATGTTGTATGGCGCCACCTGTGTTTCTGGACTAATAAATAACCTAGTAGTATGGTTATGATAGGTAACCTTTATAAAAAAGGAGGGGGTTGTCAGCTGGTCCTTTAAGGAAAAACACCTTGGTAAGGGGTGTAAATAACAATTAGCAGCAAAATTGGATAAAGGATAGCGACTACCTGTACCTATATAAAAAACGTATCCAGTTGTAAAAAACAAAGGATTTTTATTCAAGTACACAGTACTAGTTAAAAGAGCAAACAATGGGTAAAAATAGAAAAAACACTTTTACGTAAAATATGCGAAATATTATAAAAAGGCCTACAACAGAATTCGCTATAAAAAAGGGGGGTGAAGGGGGAGAGAGATAAAGCTGTAATAAGTAAATAAAACAGGATCAAAAAGAAAAAACGTTTTCTTAAAAGCTGAAGTGGAGTGTCACTTATCTAAAAGGGAGGAGTCAGCAGGCTGTACCCAACGCGTTTCGTCGTAGAGACTTCATCAAGGGGTGAGGGAGGTGAGTGCCTGGAGCTCTATTTATACTGTATAGGTATGATGGACATAGTTATGAGGTCACTTCCTGTGGGATGTGCCTATCGTTTCTAAAGTGGGCAGAATCGTGAATAACTGTCTATGATCTAACTAGGTGTTTATGTGGCACGACCCTGATGCTTACTGTCTAAAGCAAAATTGTTAAAAGACACATTAAATAGCAGAAATAAAGTTAATAACAATCGTGGGTACAATGCCCCACTTCCGGTGGGCGGACGTTACTTCCGCCCCACTTCCTGTGTACAGTGATGTTAATAGTCTGTTCACTTTCCGCCACACATCGGCGGAAGTGTATGCATGCCCCACTTCCTTCTTGCAGTGGGCTGCTTCTCATTCGTTTTTGCGAGTGTCAATCATTGTTCAGCCGGGCACTTGGGTTTTTTCTGTGTATTCGGATATGTTGTCTCCCGGCGGCGGCCATTTTGTGGGGGATTTTCATATCTTTTTCATGGTGGAGCGGCCATCTTTCTGGAGACAGATGTGTGAATTCAGTGTTCATACTCGTTTTAGCTCATGGGATTGTAGTGGCGATTTCAATTAGACATAGGAATGGAGAATGAAATATATTAATATAAATTCATAGTTATATTAACACAATATATTTACAAAAAGAGTTCCTAATAAAATGACTAAGTATATATGATTATAAAACCATAAAAATATATAAGCATTCTTATATATTCTTACGTATAAGAACAAAGAAGAGGAAAAGAAAGAAAACGTATCCTTTATTACTACATATAACAGACATGAAGACACCATCAGAAAGTCTCTACAGAAACATTGGGGGATACTTCTGATGGACCCCCTACTAAAAGAGATCTTACCACCTAAACCTGACATAGTCTACAGGAAATCCAAGAACCTAAAGGACATACTTGCACCCAGTATGCTAAAGACCATTAAACCTGAGTTACCTCAGTGCAAAGGATCTTACAAATGTGGCAAATGTGTGATTTGCAAATACCTCCATCCGAACAGGAGAAGTTTCACAGACACAGGAGACAACAAGGAGTTCCAAATTAAGGAATTCATGAACTGCAACTCGACTTCTGTCATCTACCTGCTAGAGTGCACATGCGGGAAGAAATATGTCGGTAAGACCAAGCGCCCCCTGAAGATAAGAATACAAGAACATGTGAGAAGCATCAAGAATAAATTGGACAATCATGCAATCCCTAGACATTTTAATACGACACATGCATCGAATCCGGAAGATCTCACCTTTAAAGCTATCGAACATGTATACTTGGGAGAAAGAGGAGGCGACTTGGCACGGAAGCTATCACAAAGGGAAATGTACTGGATATTCCAGCTACAGACATTACACCCAAATGGTCTTAATGAGGGATATAAAATCGCTCCATTTCTGTAAAGGTTCCGTAAGAATACACTTCATTATATCCACATCCCCCTTCAGTTCTTATAATTCACTCCCTCACGCTCACTACACTACCCTCTTTTCTCTTTTTTTGTCTCTTTTTCTTTTTCTCTCCTTGCCCCCCCCCCTTCTTCCCCCCCTTCTTTCTGTTCTTCTTCATGTCCGAACAAGAAGGCACTTACGTCCGAGAGGTTTTGGGCACACGAAAAAGACATTACAGTCATACCACGCTGGCAATGCCCAAACCCGTCCGATCTTGGCAGCCAAGCAGTGTCCGGGCCTGTTCAGTACCAGGACGGGTGACCACCTGAGAAGAACAGGTTCTGTAATGTACAGACAGCACAAGGAAGAAAAACCTCATGATATGGACAATCGTTTGGCACCAGGACTTCTCACCCCCCTTTCTCTTTCTCCTTCTATTCTCTCTCTCACTCTTTCCTTCTTCATTATGTATTTTCCCACTTTTCTTATCAAAAAATAAAGTAAATTATATAAAAAATGATTTACGTAGTACCACCGTCTCACTTATTCACAATATGTCTGTATAAATAATAATTTAAAAAAAAAAAAAAAAAAAAAATGTATAATTTTTTTATATATTTTCATCAAGTATTATTTGCACTCTTATCACTTCAAGGCACTTTTGCCCCTAAAAATACCATTGCACTTATCTTATACCTATTCACAGGCTATTATAGCCTTGATATACCACACTGCTGCTATACTAATTGGTCTCATCACTGCTGCTATTAAAAAAAAAAAAAAAAAAAAACGCTGCTATTTTTATGCAATTTATATGCTTATATATTTTTATGGTTTTATAATCATATATACTTAGTCATTTTATTAGGAACTCTTTTTGTAAATATATTGTGTTAATATAACTATGAATTTATATTAATATATTTCATTCTCCATTCCTATGTCTAATTGAAATCGCCACTACAATCCCATGAGCTAAAACGAGTATGAACACTGAATTCACACATCTGTCTCCAGAAAGATGGCCGCTCCACCATGAAAAAGATATGAAAATCCCCCACAAAATGGCCGCCGCCGGGAGACAACATATCCGAATACACAGAAAAAACCCAAGTGCCCGGCTGAACAATGATTGACACTCGCAAAAACGAATGAGAAGCAGCCCACTGCAAGAAGGAAGTGGGGCATGCATACACTTCCGCCGATGTGTGGCGGAAAGTGAACAGACTATTAACATCACTGTACACAGGAAGTGGGGCGGAAGTAACGTCCGCCCACCGGAAGTGGGGCATTGTACCCACGATTGTTATTAACTTTATTTCTGCTATTTAATGTGTCTTTTAACAATTTTGCTTTAGACAGTAAGCATCAGGGTCGTGCCACATAAACACCTAGTTAGATCATAGACAGTTATTCACGATTCTGCCCACTTTAGAAACGATAGGCACATCCCACAGGAAGTGACCTCATAACTATGTCCATCATACCTATACAGTATAAATAGAGCTCCAGGCACTCACCTCCCTCACCCCTTGATGAAGTCTCTACGACGAAACGCGTTGGGTACAGCCTGCTGACTCCTCCCTTTTAGATAAGTGACACTCCACTTCAGCTTTTTTTTTTTTTTAACATTCGATTTTTATTCAAGTTTTTGGTATACAAAAAACAAAAGGGAAAAAGAAAGAAAGGTATAGGATTATGCAAACAGTTATGATACAGGTAATGTACATGTACAAGTCAGGCATAAGAAATTACAGAAATCAACTCACAACATACACGGGTAGGTAG
Source organism: Crinia signifera (assembly GCF_055691185.1). Taxonomy (NCBI): domain Eukaryota; kingdom Metazoa; phylum Chordata; class Amphibia; order Anura; family Myobatrachidae; genus Crinia; species Crinia signifera. Next base: position 91,683,447 of record NC_139223.1, on the reverse strand, counting down.
CTGGTATGGTCGTCAACAGTTGTCAATCCTCAAGGGGGTACTGGGGAGTGCAATACAGACAGATCTATGGGATTAGTACTGGTACATGTGTATAGGCGGCCTGATTTTTCCCTGTAAGTGCTCCAGCTAAACCATTTAATATGTATAGATGTTGCAGAGGAGGAGTAGCTCACATCTGCTGTCTCGAAAAGGAAATGTTTATGGACCTTATTTTCAATCATTTGTAGGTTCGGGATATCGGATGACTTCCAATATTGGGCTATAGATGCTTTAGTAGCTATCAGAATATGGCCAATAAGGTATTTCTCACTAGTAGACAGTGCGCCTGGGGAGTAGTGGAAGAGAGCCAGAAGCGGGTCTAACGGGATGTCTCGACCCGTAACTTTGTTGATAAGGAGGGAGACCTCTTTCCATAATGGGCGAAGAGCCGGGCATGACCAGAAAACATGTAGGATGTTACCTACCATTCCGCATTTCCTCCAGCATTGTGAGGAGACACTAGGCCAAAACTTGTTTAGTCGTGCCGGGGTTAGGTAGGCTCTATGTACCAATTTATAATACATCTCTGAATGGTTTACACACTTTGAAATTTTAAAACATGAGTGGAAAATGGATTTCCATATTTCATCTGAGAATGTATCAGGTAAGTCTGTCTCCCATTTAACCTGAGAAGAGAATTTATTTCCCAACTTTTCCATGATCAAATACTGGTACCAGCGAGAGACACCACCTTTTGTAGATTGAGACTCCCAAAAGGAGAGTATTAATTTTGATATGGCTAGTTGGGCAGGTGGTTTGGGGAGGTGGTCATGGAGCCAATGTCTAATTTGAAGATACTTGTAGAAGTCCTGTTTTGGGACGTGGAATCGCGTTTGAAGATGAGAGAAGGGGACTACAATTCCCTCAGCTAAAACATCTTGTAGACTCAATAATCCTAGCTCAGACCAATTATCTATATTTAAATCAGGAATCAGGGATGCTATGGTATGTAGGGACAATTGTGGGGAGGGCAATAGTATATCACTACTAGAGGAGGCCAGTTTATGCCATGTCAGTAATGTGGTGTGGATTGCTTTATACTTACTAAAATTGGATGGAACTGCAGATGGTGGCAGTCTAAGCAAGTCAGCAAGATCAATAGGGTTAGTGATAGCTCGTTCAATCTTCACCCAAGTTTTAGTTTTGTCCCGTGTGAACCAGTCCCTTACTTGACTTAGAATACATGCAGAATGGTATTTCTCCAAATCTGGGTATGCTAGTCCCCCCTCGTTTTTAGGAAAGGACAGTGTAGTTTTTGCTATTTTAGGTTTTGCTCCTCTCCATACATATGATGAAATTAATCTATTAAATTTATTACAGAGCACTGTGGGGAAGGGGCGAGGGATGGTACGGAAGAGGTACATTAGCTTGGGTAAAAGTACCATTTTTGCAGCAGCTATGCGTCCAACCCAGGATACCTCGTGCATCATCCATTCCTTTGTGAGTGTTTCGAAAGCCCGTAGTAAAGGGCCGTAATTAAGTTCTAAAATATTATTATCTTTAGCCAGGTTAATACCTAAATATTTAATTGATTTAATTTTCCATGTGTATTTATATATATCTTTCATACGGCTGACTACTGCTTCTTGTACATTAAGGGGAAAAGCCTCCGTCTTAGATGTATTGAGCTTGTAGTATGATATCTTTGAGTAGTCGTCTAGAATTTTGTGGAGGTGAGGGAGAGAGGATTCTGGGTCATGGAGACACAGCAGAACGTCGTCTGCAAATAAGCTTATTTTGTGGGAGACGCCTCCTATAGTAGGTCCATGAATTGAATTCTGAGTTCTAATACTCTCAGCCAGAGGCTCAATTGCCAGAGCAAATATCAAGGGAGAGAGGGGGCATCCCTGACGGGTGCCATTTGTTATGTCAAACTGTGATGAGTAACATCCGTTGGTAAACACTCTAGCTGATGGCGAGGAGTATAGGGCTAGAATGGATTGGAGTATCTTACCCGTGAAGCCAAAATGGCGCAGGGTAGTTTGTAGATAGACCCAGTGTAGTCTATCAAATGCTTTCTCAGCATCTAGTGATAGAACTAGTAGCGCCTGTTTTTGCATCTGGCAGTATTCCATAATATCTATAACTCTGCGTGTATTGTCAGATGCCTGCCTGCCTAGAACGAATCCAACCTGATCTGGATTGACCAGGCCGGGCAAAAGGGGGGATATTCGGTTGGCGATCAATTTAGCAAATAGTTTGACATCAACGTTTAATAAGGCAATGGGTCGATAATTCTGTACGGCCGTGGGAGCTTTACCTGGTTTGGGGATGGTGACAATGCGAGCCTCCAGCATTTCCTTAGGGAAACTGGTGGAGTTGGAAGCTTCATTAAAGATTGAGGCTAATGATGGGGCTAATGTGGTTTTAAATTTCCTATAAAAGTTAGATGGGAATCCATCTGGGCCAGGTGCTTTATCTAATGGGAGGGAGTCGATAGCGGATTCTACCTCACTTATTGTCCAAGGGGAACCTATTGCCTCACATGTTGCAGGGTCAAGAGATGGGAGGGAAAGCCCATTCAGGAATTTATTAATGTCAGTCTGGGACGGTTGTGGGGTGTCAGGGTCGTTCTTCAGGTTATATAATTGTGAGTAATACTCAGCAAAAGCATTGGCAATTTCGGTGGGATCCGTGACTTTAGCACCTTTAGATGTATGGATGGCATGGATACGCTCCTTAGCTCTACGTCCACGGAGTTTTCGGGCCAGGAGGCGCCCAGCTCTATTACCGAGGGTATAATATTTTTGGTTGAGACGATGTAAATTATGCTGAACCTCTACAAGCGAGAAGGTATTAACCTTATCCCTAGCCGTGAGAAGTTTGCTAAATAAAGATTTGTTTGTAGGGTCCGCTTTGTGGGCCGTTTCTAGTTTGGCTGCTTCAATTTCAGCTGCAGCATAACGCTGCTTGATCTCTCTTTTAATCTTAGATGCTATTTGTATAGAGGTTCCCCTCACTACTGCTTTTAAAGCACACCAGTGCACAAAAACGGATGTGTCCTCATATCTGTTAGTGTCAAGATATAGGTCTAGGGATTTTTGTATGGCTTGCTGAGCCTCTGGCTTGGTTAGCATGTGCGTGTTCATTCTCCACTGACCTGGCGTAACTGTACGTTTTTCTATTTTCCATACTAGTGATAGAGGGGAGTGATCTGACCAGCTGATTGGCAAAATATCAATTTTACAAATGGATGGGAGTGTCCACTTATCGGCTAGGGCCATGTCAATCCTCGAGTATGAGCTGTGGACATGCGAGTAAAATGTGTAGTCTCGCACCGAGGGGTGTTTGGACCGCCACACATCAAACAGCTCGTACTCTGCTAATAGTTGCCTGAATCTTGTAGAGAAATCTTGCTGCCTATTCGGGCAGGGAGTTCTAAGAGGTCTCGACCTATCAATAGTGGGATCCAAAACCATATTAAAATCTCCTAACAGTAGGAGGGCCCCTTTGGTACGTTCTTGAAGAATTCTAAGAAACTTTTTACAGAAGGGCACTTGTTTGGTGTTGGGGACATAGCAAGAGGCAAGAGTTATCTCAATATTCTCCAGTAGGCCTGTCAAAATCAAATACCTTCCTTCAGGGTCAGCGTGTTGCGAGGTTAGGACAAAGGGACAATGTTGGGCAATAAGGAGTGCTACTCCCGCTTTCTTACTTGGGCCGTTGGCTGTATAGCAATGGGGGTATCTATGGTCTGTAAAGAGGGGGGGGTTACGATTCTGGAAGTGCGTCTCTTGGATTGCGACAATCTGTGCCCCATGTTTGTGAAAATAATTTAGGGCTAATTTCCGTTTTTGAGGGGAGTTCAACCCCTTAGCATTAATAGATATTATCTTAACCATAATCTACCTCGGAGGAAAGATAAGCACATCTTATAGAAAAACCTTTACAGTCTCTACCTGACAAGAGAAGGAAGTATGAGTTGCATAAACCAAAATTATAAAAGAACACAATTGAGAATAAAATAGGAACATAAAAGGGGGAGTGATCCCGCTTGGGACCAAAACCAACCATCGTAGCTAGATGGTTGGGTATAGTAGTAGTAGGGGGGGTAGCGGCCATTCTCCTACCTTCCCGTTGGGGCGCTAAGGAGCAGATCTCACCGAATAGGTGAGGTGACTCTTGTTAATGCAATTTGTGTGATACTCTACTTAGAGAATGTTTTTAGTTAGCGGGAGTCGCTATAAAGTAAGCATGGGGAGATCTACATCACTCTATGGTGGTATCATATAACTTAGATAACTTGAAAAGAGAGAAGGGAGTTACTCCGTATGCTTAAAAACAGTATAATCGACATTCAAAGAGAAAAAAAAAGAACATCAGAACATATAGTAAACCATATAACATTATCGTCTGGTCTAGTTAGTGGCCATTCTTAGTCCGCCTTCTGGTCTGCAGTTAGTAGGCTATGGACTTAAAGCAGTCTAGCGGGCCCATTAATAGGCGTGGGACAGTTAGTAGACCAGACAAAGTCAAACAAATGTATATGCACTTCAAGTACACCTTACCAGGCCTCACCCAACCACAGACCAGTCCTGCTGAAGTCGAGGGGTGGGCGGAGGGCCCGGCGGAGCATTGGGGATGTTCCAAGAAGACAGGAGTTTCAATCCCTCTTCTGCGTTGAGAATAGGTACAGTGGAACCTTGATGGGAGACCAACAGCTTGGTGGGGAACCCCCAGCGATAAGGGACATTTGCTCTCCTGAGGGCTGAGGTAACAGGTTGGAATGAGCGTCGTCGGAGTAGTGTAGCTGTGGACAGATCACCAAAGAGCTGTAGATCACCGAGGATGGCTGACGATTCTGCTGATGGTCTGGCAGCTTTCAATATAGCCTCCTTGATGTGGTAGTAGTGCATCTTCATCAGCACATCCCTGGGGGCACCATCGGGAGCTGCTCTGGCTTTAGGCAACCTATGTATCCGATCTATAAGGAGATCTGCAGACGAAACTAGTGGTAGTAGTTTTTTAAACAGGTCTACAGCGTAGTCATGCAGGCTACTATTCGACACCGTCTCCGGGACACCCCGCAGCTTAAGGTTACTACGACGAGATCTGTCCTCCATATCCGCCACCTTATCTCGCAGCATTCTCACTTCATCCTCAAGCGCATCGTGGGAGTTTATCAGACTATTATGGGAGCCAACAACTTCCTCCATTTTGGTCTCGAGCTGGTTGGTGCGGCTACCCAGCTCGTCGACAGAGCGCTGGCAGTTTTGCACTGCTGCGCGGATTTCTGCTGTAACGTCGTCTTTAAAACGTGTAAATAAGAGCTTCAAGGTGCCCACTGTGAGAGCGTCTGTATCTCCAACGGGGTCTGCAGCTGGACTAGCCGCCACCGTAGGTGGGTTCACTACTCCCTGCGCGAGGGGTGAAGAGTCCATAGCAGTGGTAGCTATATCCGTATTCTTAGGACGGGGATTATGAGGTGAGGCTTTAAAGAATGGTATCTGTGAGATCGATTTAGGTTGCTTACTGCGTTTAGGAGGCATATTAGGGCCCCCACTCTTGGAGACTTAGTGTTGGGACGGTGAATGTATTGAAGGAGTTGGTGGTTCCACTGAAGCTAGTTAGCTCATGACATCTCTTGCGTAGGCGGGAAGGCAGGAGAGAACAAGGGGTCTATGAACACATGTGTGGACCTAGATTTCTGGTCAGCATAGTAAAGGGATTAGACATCCATTTAATATATTTGTAATGAAACAGACTACCACCAGGTGGTGCTCTCACTATACTGAACAGGTTGTACACTGTTCATGTGTAGAATGCCAGTCTTTTTTATTTAATGCGGTGTCTGGTTTTGGGCAAACCTAGGGGGTGGTTGCTGGCACCCTTTTTACATTTAATGAGGATGTTCCCATATAATGTACAGGCGCTTTGCGTCTGTCAGGGGTTCCCCAGGGCTTCCTGAACTAAGTGTAGGTGAAGGCAAGATGGCCGCCGCCAGCCCAGCCTGGAGGGTCTAATAACGCTGGCAGCGCCTCTCACCTTAATTTGTGTGGTGGCTGTGCGCTGTTGGAGAGCCCCCAGTGGGGTTATCAGGTCCCCAGGGGGATAGCTGGAGGGCGCGGGGTCCGTTAGCTCAGTCTGCAGCTCCGTTCCGTTTTTTCTGCGCTGTGGAGCTCAAAGTCCGGCTGGACGCCAAAATCGAGGCCCCGGCTTCCGGGAGGAGGTAGGCCGCAACCTGCAGAGACGCTGTATAGCGTCTCCCGGCTCCGCAGCACTTCTCCCCCAGCACCGCTGGCACCCAGGAGGCAAGAGGAGGTAAGAATTCAGGGGTAGGCAGGGAAGGAAGGGGATATTCGGCCTTTTAGCTGGATATATGTGGCGGAGCTTGCAGAGTCTGCTGCCGTCCACGATGCCGTCAGGCCACGCCCCCTTCCACTTCAGCTTTTAAGAAAACGTTTTTTCTTTTTGATCCTGTTTTATTTACTTATTACAGCTTTATCTCTCTCCCCCTTCACCCCCCTTTTTTATAGCGAATTCTGTTGTAGGCCTTTTTATAATATTTCGCATATTTTACGTAAAAGTGTTTTTTCTATTTTTACCCATTGTTTGCTCTTTTAACTAGTACTGTGTACTTGAATAAAAATCCTTTGTTTTTTACAACTGGATACGTTTTTTATATAGGTACAGGTAGTCGCTATCCTTTATCCAATTTTGCTGCTAATTGTTATTTACACCCCTTACCAAGGTGTTTTTCCTTAAAGGACCAGCTGACAACCCCCTCCTTTTTTATAAAGGTTACCTATCATAACCATACTACTAGGTTATTTATTAGTCCAGAAACACAGGTGGCGCCATACATCCCCCTTTTTCTCTGGACATTCTTGGTATTTATTGTAAGGCAGCCCGGTGTTAGGACTTTTTAAACATGTTCAGAAACAATGAACGAACCACAAAAAGAGATTTTTTGTGCAAGAGTATTTTTAATGAGAGTAAACAGACAGAGGAACCCGTACCATCACAAGACCTAGATGATCTATTCTGGGCCATAGAAAAAACACTCACTAAAGAGATAAAAGCATGGTGGGACATACAAGGATTACAGCACTATATTACAGTGAATAGGATCCCAAGAGGATTGAGAATCCAGAAACAACCCACCTTTGGGAACCAGGACTCCCCGTTTATGGAAAAATGGGATGCCACTCTTCATGCATGTTCCCTGAGCTTGATGAAACTGCTCATTGAAGAAAAACAAAGAACTCTCTTAGAATTGGATACAACAATAAAAGCCCAGGAAGGAGTTCTGGAAACCCATAAAGACACGGAGGACTATAGAATTAATGAAAAAGTACTAAACAAGAAACTAGAAAGAATAGAGGAGGATGTCATCAAAGGCAAAGAAAAGAAATTCCTGAGGGACAAAATGGACTATGACCAGGGTAAGGTCAAGAATTGTAACAGATTCAACAACCCTGAACACAATATACCACACGACAACAGAAACAAATGGAAACATATTCCACACAAGAAATCATCAACAAGACACAAAAGTTATGACTCACCTAACAACGCACCTGTGAGGACCAACAACAGATTCACAGCCTTACACCGACTGAGATCTAGTGGAGATCAAGATTCATCCTCATCAGCCTCTTTTTTATCCCCAAGTACAGGAACACGGAAAAAAGAGGACCTGCGAGCGATCCTGAAAGAAAATGTGAAGCAAGCCTCCCCACTAAAAAGAAAACTGCCAGACGAAGAGGAAAGCGGGGCAGTGGGAGGAACACATCACAACAAAAAAAGACCCTCATAACAACACAACAGGACATCACAAACAAGGCGACCAACAACGGCATCTTCAATCTTTCAAAACATGTACTAACAACCCCAGAGGTATCCCTTCTAAGCAAGGGTCTCTCCTTCGCACCTACAAGTGGCCTCAACAGGTTTGAAACATACATAGACCTGAACAAATTTGTACGCAAGCTGACACTTAAAAGGCATTTCCTAAAGAAAGAAGACGCAATAATATCAAACTTTGACAATAAATCCAAATCCGGTTTGAAACCAACATCCAAATACTACCCATTAGAATCAAAAGGATCTAATCTCAGCATCTTCCACGATCTAGTGAAGAAAGATCTCTGCGATACAGAACAAGGACCAATCAAAAACAAAAATCTGACAAATTCTGAAAGCGAGGCACTCAAAAAACTACAGAAGGATAAAGACATAGTGTTAAAACCAGCTGACAAAGGGGGGGGACTGGTTATCATGGACCGGGAAGCCTATGTCAAAGAAGCCCATAGGCTCCTGAATGATGAGAAATCATACAGCTTACTCCCTAATGATCCTAAAGACGCGTACATTGAGGAATTACGCATTCTCTTATTAAAAGGTCTGAGAACAAACATTTTAACGAAAGAGGAGTACCAATTTTTACTAAGATCAGACCCCATTACCCCCATATTTTATTTCCTACCAAAAATCCATAAGTGCCTTGAAAACCCGCCCGGAAGACCTATCGTGGCGGGAATAGACTCATTGACCTCGAACTTGTCTCAGTATGTGGACATATTTCTAAATAAATATGTTAAATGTTTACCATCATACTTGAAGGACACAACAGCAGTACTAAATATAACAGAGAATCTTGAGTGGAAGGAGACATATCTATGGGTAACCATAGACGTACAGTCATTATACACCTGCATTGAACATAGCAAAGGAGTGGAAGCCTGCAGAAGTTATCTAGAAGAAGATGCCTCCCTTACACCTGATCATAGAGATTTTATTTGTGATGTCATGCTTTTTATCCTACACCACAACTATTTTAAATTTCAGGATCAATTTTACTTACAGCAATGCGGAACAGCAATGGGGACTATTTTTGCGCCAAGCTTCGCTAATCTTTTTATGGGACACTGGGAGAATGTACACATCTACAACAATCAAGATGTCAAAAGCGCGATAATACTATATAAACGTTACATAGATGACATTTTAATTGTATGGGATGGAACAGAGTCACAGTTTTATGAATTTTTTAAAAATCTGGACAGTAATGACATGAACCTAAAATTCACATCAAATGTACAAAAGGAAGCAATTGAATTTTTGGACCTAATCCTGATGAACGAAAACAAAAAAGTAGCAACTAAAAACTTTGTTAAGAGCGTGGATAAAAATAGCTATCTGCACCACAGGAGTAACCATTTGAAAAGATGGAAGAACAACATTCCATATTCACAATTTCATAGAATTAAAAGAAATTGCAGCAGACCTGAAGACCTTGAAGACCAACTTACCCTGTATGGACAAAGATTTGAGGAGAAACAGTATCCGACCAACCTCATCCAAAAGGCAGCAGAGAGAACAAGAAACACAAGTCGCACTACTTTACTTACGTATAAGAACAAAGAAGAGGAAAAGAAAGAAAACGTATCCTTTATTACTACATATAACAGACATGAAGACACCATCAGAAAGTCTCTACAGAAACATTGGGGGATACTTCTGATGGACCCCCTACTAAAAGAGATCTTACCACCTAAACCTGACATAGTCTACAGGAAATCCAAGAACCTAAAGGACATACTTGCACCCAGTATGCTAAAGACCATTAAACCTTCTACAAAGTTACCTCAGTGCAAAGGATCTTACAAATGTGGCAAATGTGTGATTTGCAAATACCTCCATCCGAACAGGAGAAGTTTCACAGACACAGGAGACAACAAGGAGTTCCAAATTAAGGAATTCATGAACTGCAACTCGACTTCTGTCATCTACCTGCTAGAGTGCACATGCGGGAAGAAATATGTCGGTAAGACCAAGCGCCCCCTGAAGATAAGAATACAAGAACATGTGAGAAGCATCAAGAATAAATTGGACAATCATGCAATCCCTAGACATTTTAATACGACACATGCATCGAATCCGGAAGATCTCACCTTTAAAGCTATCGAACATGTATACTTGGGAGAAAGAGGAGGCGACTTGGCACGGAAGCTATCACAAAGGGAAATGTACTGGATATTCCAGCTACAGACATTACACCCAAATGGTCTTAATGAGGGATATGAAATCGCTCCATTTCTGTAAAGGTTCCGTAAGAATACACTTCATTATATCCACATCCCCCTTCAGTTCTTATAATTCACTCCCTCACGCTCACTACACTACCCTCTTTTCTCTTTTTTTGTCTCTTTTTCTTTTTCTCTCCTTGCCCCCCCCCCCTTCTTCCCCCCCTTCTTTCTGTCCTTCTTCATGTCCGAACAAGAAGGCACTTACGTCCGAGAGGTTTTGGGCACACGAAAAAGACATTACAGTCATACCACGCTGGCAATGCCCAAACCCGTCCGATCTTGGCAGCCAAGCAGTGTCCGGGCCTGTTCAGTACCAGGACGGGTGACCACCTGAGAAGAACAGGTTCTGTAATGTACAGACAGCACAAGGAAGAAAAACCTCATGATATGGACAATCGTTTGGCACCAGGACTTCTCACCCCCCTTTCTCTTTCTCCTTCTATTCTCTCTCTCACTCTTTCCTTCTTCATTATGTATTTTCCCACTTTTCTCATCAAAAAATAAAGTAAATTATATAAAAAATGATTTACGTAGTACCACCGTCTCACTTATTCACAATATGTCTGTATAAATAATAATAAAAAAAAAAAAAAAATGTATAATTTTTTTATATATTTTCATCAAGTATTATTTGCACTCTTATCACTTCAAGGCACTTTTGCCCCTAAAAATACCATTGCACTTATCTTATACCTATTCACAGGCTATTATAGCCTTGATATACCACACTGCTGCTATACTAATTGGTCTCATCACTGCTGCTATTAAAAAAAAAAAAAAAAAAAAAAACCGCTGCTATTTTTATGCAATTTATATGCTTATATATTTTTATGGTTTTATAATCATATATACTTAGTCATTTTATTAGGAACTCTTTTTGTAAATATATTGTGTTAATATAACTATGAATTTATATTAATATATTTCATTCTCCATTCCTATGTCTAATTGAAATCGCCACTACAATCCCATGAGCTAAAACGAGTATGAACACTGAATTCACACATCTGTCTCCAGAAAGATGGCCGCTCCACCATGAAAAAGATATGAAAATCCCCCACAAAATGGCCGCCGCCGGGAGACAACATATCCGAATACACAGAAAAAACCCAAGTGCCCGGCTGAACAATGATTGACACTCGCAAAAACGAATGAGAAGCAGCCCACTGCAAGAAGGAAGTGGGGCATGCATACACTTCCGCCGATGTGTGGCGGAAAGTGAACAGACTATTAACATCACTGTACACAGGAAGTGGGGCGGAAGTAACGTCCGCCCACCGGAAGTGGGGCATTGTACCCACGATTGTTATTAACTTTATTTCTGCTATTTAATGTGTCTTTTAACAATTTTGCTTTAGACAGTAAGCATCAGGGTCGTGCCACATAAACACCTAGTTAGATCATAGACAGTTATTCACGATTCTGCCCACTTTAGAAACGATAGGCACATCCCACAGGAAGTGACCTCATAACTATGTCCATCATACCTATACAGTATAAATAGAGCTCCAGGCACTCACCTCCCTCACCCCTTGATGAAGTCTCTACGACGAAACGCGTTGGGTACAGCCTGCTGACTCCTCCCTTTTAGATAAGTGACACTCCACTTCAGCTTTTAAGAAAACGTTTTTTCTTTTTGATCCTGTTTTATTTACTTATTACAGCTTTATCTCTCTCCCCCTTCACCCCCCTTTTTTATAGCGAATTCTGTTGTAGGCCTTTTTATAATATTTCGCATATTTTACGTAAAAGTGTTTTTTCTATTTTTACCCATTGTTTGCTCTTTTAACTAGTACTGTGTACTTGAATAAAAATCCTTTGTTTTTTACAACTGGATACGTTTTTTATATAGGTACAGGTAGTCGCTATCCTTTATCCAATTTTGCTGCTATATATTTGATGTTATTGATATATTTTTAGTATGACATACTGTATATCATACACAGTATGCAGCAGCGCTTCAGTGATCCGATTGGAAGAGTTTCTTGGTAAATGCTGGGATCTGTCAGTCACAAGCCGCACCCTCTGATGAAGTTGCATTATGAAACGCATTAGGGCAGCGCTTGTGAAAACAGCTCTCTCTGTGTCCGGCTCCCCTGCCGCGTCTATTTCTGCGTGGTTTCCCGACACGCTGTGTCTCTGCACGCTGTGCCCAGCGGGTGATCGTGGTCTCCAACAGTGCCCCGGATTGGTGGTAGGAGATTGCCTGGCTAATTCTATTAAAATCTTGTGGTACCGAGCCCACAGCAGTTTTTTTATCTGGTACGAGTACACTGTTGCTCCATTGGATGTGGCTTTTAGTACTTTACATTAAAAATGACTTGTGATACACATGGCATCATGCTGGTGTGC